>NC_134401.1:46761645-47361645 GCF_050003625.1 Haematobia irritans | reverse complement strand
TCTAAATTGTGATTTAGTCCATACATGGTATATATTAGACAAAAAAGTTATGTATAGTTAAGTCTACAAATAATTACGAATCGATATGGACTTTTTGTACGTAGAAAGCCAGAATTGAAATATGGGGGTCGCTTATATGGGGGCTATATACAATTATGAACTTGATATGGACCAATTTTTGTGTGATTGGGGATCGATTTATTTTGAGGGCCATATATAACTATAGACCGATATGGACCTAGTTAGGCATGGTTGTTAACGACCATATACTTGCACAATGTACCAAATTTCAACTCACTCGGATGAAATTTGCTCCTCCAAGAGGTTCCAAAACCAAATCTCGGGATCGGTTTATATGGGGCTATGTACGATTATGGACTGATATGGACCACTTTTGGCATGGTTGTTAAATATCATATACTACCACCACGTACCAAATTTCAAGCAGATCGGATGAATTTTGCTTCTCCAAAAGGCACCGGAGGTCAAATCTGAGGATCGGTTTATATGGGAGCTATATATAATTATGGACTGATAGGAACCAATTCCTGCATGGTTGGTGGATACCATATACTAACATCACGTACCAAATTCCAACCGAATGGGAAGAATTTTGCTTCTCTTAGAGGCCTCGTAAGCCAAATCGGGGGATCGGTTTATATGAGGTCTATATATAATTATGGACCGATGTGGACCAATTTTTGCATGGTTGTTAGAGACCATATACTAACACCATATACTAACACCATGTACTAAATTTCAGCCGGATCGGATGAAATTTGCTTCTCTTAGAGGCCTCGCAAGCCAAATCGGGGGATCGGTTTATGTGGGGGCTATATATAATTATGGACCGATGTCGACCAATTTTTGCATGGTTATTAAAGACCATATACTAACACCATGTACCAAATTTCAGCCGGATCGGATGAAATTTGCTTCTCTTAGAGGCCTCGCAAGCCAAATCGGGGGATCGGTTTATATGGGGGCTATATATAATTATGGACCGATGTGGACCAATTTTTGCATGGTTGTTAGAGACCATATACCAACACCATGTACCAAAATTCAGCCGGATCGGATGAAATTTGGTTCTCTTAGAGGCCTCGCAAGCCAAATTTTGGGGTCCGTTTATATGGGGGCTATACGTAAAAGTGGACCGATATGGCCCATTTGCAATACCATCCGACCTACATCAATAACAACTACTTGTGCCAAGTTTCAAGTCGATAGCTTGTTTCGTTCGGAAGTTAGCGTGATTTCAACAGACGGACGGACGGACGGACATGCTCAGATCGACTCAGAATTTCACCACGACCCAGAATATATATACTTTATGGGGTCTTAGAGCAATATTTCGATGTGTTACAAACGGAATGACAAAGTTAATATACCCTATGGTGGTGGGTATAAAAAAAAACTAATAATTTTATGAGTCACGAAAATTTTCTGATTCTTTAATTCACATCCAAAATACTGAATTCGGATGAAATGGTAGACATCCGTCCTATTGCAAGCCCATGATTGATTCATCGCTTTTGCTCCAATTTTGCACCACTTCCGAATCCAAAAAGATACTACTTTTTTGGCGAAGCTGTTTTGGCTGGGAAGCCCATGTCATTAGAAATGATCCAAATCTGCTCTACTTTCGAATCAAAAAAGTTTGAGATCCAAACTACTTTTTCCGAAACCCTTTCTATTGGGTCTCTTTTGATAATCACCTTACTAACCACAATCCTCAAATAAAACACATTTCAATTTTAGTTTTTTTTTTTTGTTTTTATTGATCCAACATGAAATCGTGGAAGTTTTTCTGGTTTTTCGTATATTTTTTTGTTGTCTTCTTTTTGTTAATATATATTATATGTATTTATGTAAATTAGATGTTGTATTTGGTTGGTAATTTTATTAATAATTTTATTTTTTCTTGTTACGCTTTGAGTAAAATTTTGGGTCTTTGAGTTTTATATATCTCCTCATATAATATAGTATGCATAAGTTGATAATTTTTGTTTGGTTTGGGGAAAATGTTTTTCTGCTTTTTTTTTGGTTTATCTAATTAAAGTTTTATTTTCAATGTAATATTTCATTTATAGATTTTCATTTTTGCTTTTTTTCGTAGAATATGTATAGTATTTGGAAAGGGACTATGCATAAAGTGATGGTTTTATGAATCATTGTATTTTTTGCATCATCCTTGACATTCTCATAGAGGAATTTTTAAAATATGTCTTTTTTCGGCAAAAATTTCTTTTTTCTTAAATGCAGACATTGGAAAGATCTAAGTTTATATGCATTTTTTGGTAAGTATAAAATTTGTTGAGTTTTTGAATGCGTTATTCAGTGTTTAGTGATTTCTCCAGGGAATGAATGGAATTTGTGCGAAAGGGTCTTTGGAGGAGTGTTTAAGTGTTAATTATTTTTCTTTTTTATGGATTTGTTATGTAAAAATTATCTCGTAGAAAAGAAGATGAGAATATGTTATGTCTTTCTTTATATGTTTTATTTATATTAGACTATGATCTATGATTTAAGAGATGAGATTTTGATTTCTTGTTCATTATGGTTTCATTTTATGATATCATAAAAAAATGTAATTAAGTAGTTTGTTTTATAATTTCAGTTTTTGGTTTCTTTAATAAAAAAATATAAAAATATTTATGAAGCGTTTGTGATTATTTCTGTATTAAATGAAGCAATTTGGTTTGTTAATGTATATGGCGATATAAGCATGATAATTGTATATTATTGAGTTAGCAGAGTGTAAGGGGTTGAGTTTAAAATAAATTGAAAAAATTTATAGAAATTGTATTAAATAAAATACAAATAAAATAAATTATACAAATTATATTTCTGTTGTATTAAACACGAAAGTAATTTTAGCACAAGAATAAATTTGATATAAAAAATGTAATACAATGTTTTCCAGAAAAAAAAATCTGGGCCAATACATCGAAGAATTTCAAACTAAACTGAGAAACTGTTTGCATCAAAGCAAACATGTCCTCAAACTACAACAATCTTTATTTTTAAATGTTTAAAAGTGTTAATACTCATTAACCAATATAAAGACTTTTATCGAGTAAAAACTAAGTTCTGAACCTTAAAAAAAACTAAAAATACCAATTTGTTAAAAAAATCGTACAACACGTCCTCAAACTACAACAATCATTATTACATATCACTTCTGAACTAATCAACTAGAAATGTTAATTTTCTTGTCCAAATATTTATTTGTTATGCCAATGTCGTAAATTGTTCGGATTCAAAACTATGAAATTTTGTATTCCTGTATCTAGGGAAATTTTTAAAATATACGATATTTATTCGGCATCTGACCTGATTACCCGTCTAGTGCGAAAAGATGGCGTTAATATAAAGAATTTCCAGTTCAAATTTTCAACATGCCCGAAATGTGTGTGTCATTAAAATTGGGCCAACGAATCAAATTCGTAAATATAACGAAATTTTTCATTATTTTTCATATCTTTAAAACAACGAAACGTTTCGTACTTTTATCGAAAGTTTTTATTGACGTAATGAACATTTTTGGTTTTGTCAATAGATACCTATCGATGGATTAATTTGAATGCAATTTTCTTTGTGTGTATATGGGGGATATAAGAAGCATGTTTCACTTTTGAAAATATTAGTCATTTAAAAACGACATAGAAAATAACGAAATAAATACATCTCATTGTGTCCTTGTCCCCAAAAAGGCTTTGCAATGTCCTCAAACTAGCATCTTTTAGGGTTTGGTATATTTTTTTAGTTTAATGTCTATATTGGCCCAATTTGAATCAAATTCTCTTTGTGTGTATATTCAGGACATAAGAAAGAAGCATGTCTCAATTTTGAAAATATTTTTAATTTAAAAATTTGGTATATTTTTTCAGTTTATAGTCTATATTGGCTCAATTTGAATCAAATTCTCTTTGTGTGTATATTCAGGACATAAGAAAGAAGCATGTCTCAATTTTGAAAATATTTTTAATTTAAAAATGTCCTTCATTGTTCTTAAAATAATTTCTTAATGTCCTCAAACTAGCATGGTACTAAATTGTTATAATTAAAAAAATGAAGCATACTCTTAGGGTTTGCAATTTTCAGAGTAAAATCTACACCTGAAATTATAAAACTACTAAAATGTATGTATGATTCGTCACACTGTAAACTAATTTCTATTTGTAACGACTTATCTTGGTTTGTTCGTAGTGACATAAAAATTACAAAGTTTACAGCTATTTGCGAAAATATCGGAAAAAATCTTAGTTCATAAAAATCAACATTTTTGTTTAATACTTAGTACTAAGTTCGTTTCTGCGAATCTATCTCCGTAAATAGTGTCTCAAACGCAGAGATGTTAACTTATTTATCGAAATAATGTGCCTGCCTAGTTTTTCGTACGAAAAATCCAGGGTTGTATAAATATATGTTTGAAAATGCTCAAAACAAAGATTTCGCATTTATTCCGCGCTAACGTTTTTTATATGGAGTATAACAGTTTTTCGTGCGAAAACATGATCTTAGTACTAGGCTTAAGATTTGATTGACTTTGATAAATAAAATTTAAGTTTTGTAAAAACTCGGCCTTAGCAATATGACCGTATTTTCGAAACAGATCAAATTCGTGTTTTATTATAGGGTGGATATAAGGTTTAATGATATTTTTGATCGGTGTAGTAAAGTATATAATCATAACTATAATGATTGATCAAATTAATTCAAAATGTGAATACAGAATGTATCTTTTGAGAAGGTTTGAAATTTCTGGTATGATAAACAAAGTATAGTTTTACTCAAAATTTTCCAAAAAAAAAATCTTAACAAAAATCTCTTAAAATAGGTTTTTTTAAGCCCCTAGAAGTTCTGCCAACTCATTTTTAAATAAATAATTAATTTAATGTCGATGATACTTTATTCTGATTTATAATATCATTTAATTTTATAAAAAATTTTTTAAGCCAAACATTTTATTTTTCAATCGAAACATTTAAACCAATTTAATAGGTTTTTTCGAGTCATCGTTTGTTAATAATTTTATAAATTTTTGATTTTGATTTAATTCTTTTTCGCTTTTAACTATGTTTCCGTATTTTGTTTTTGGTTACAGCATAAGATATATTTCCGAAACGTTGTGATAATTTTTTTATTTTATTAATTAATTTTGTATAATTTGGAAAAATTTTTTTCATGCTTACAATTTCTTTAAATTTATTCAGTTGTTTGGTTTATAATGAAACTCACTTAAATTTAAATTTAATTTTTTTTTTTGGGAGATTGGTATGATTTATGTATATATCTATATATATTTTTTGGTTTGTAATGAATCTTAATTCTCTACATTTGAATGTTATATGATTTTTAAATATTTGTATTTAATATGATTTGAATTTGTTTTATATTTGATAGAATAATAAGCCATACATCTATGTATAAGTATATTATAGTTATGTTCACAACACTACATTCATATTAAATATCTGATTTATAAATTATTTGAAATATTTTTTGGGGTTTTTTTCATCTTCTTCTAGCTTTCCATTGGTTTATAGAAACATATATAGAAAACTAAGTAGAAACTCATTAAAATATATTTAAAATTATTTTTTTTTTGTTTTGTTTTAATTTAATGGCTAATTAATTTGTAATTAAATTGTTATTTTTGGTTTATACTAAATTAACTATAAAAAGCCTATTTGTGATTTAAGTGCAACTCAAAAAGATGTTTAACAAATGTAGTACTAGTCTTATATGATTTTTTATTTTAACAATCTAAAGTAAAATATGTATTTATTTATAGTTGAGATAATGTAAATTATATATGAATAATATCAATATAATATGTAATTAATGTATGCATTTCATCAATGGAGATTTTTTGTATTTTTCATATGACCTTTGACGTTTTGTTATTATTTTTTATTTAAGGTGGTTTTCTATTTGTTGTTGATATTACTGTTTGTTAATTTATTTTTGTTTGTTCTGTTGTTTTAAATCTGTATTTACCAAAAAATTAAATGCCTTCGTTATTCATATGGTTCGGTTTATATATGTCATAAAAATGTATATAAATTTAAGAAAAACAAAACTATAGGAAACTATAAAAATAGATGTATTCAAAATAAAGATAATGTATGCATTGTTAAGACTTTTAATGAATATTATGAGTTATTTTCTCGCATAAAAATTTATTGAAGTTATTTTTGTCATTTCAATTGAATATTTAATTTTTTTCTAAAATTTTATGTTTGAAATGCTTTCTTGCATGTCCCCAAAGTTATACAATTGCTAAGACTTTTAATAAATATCATGAATGGTTCTCCCATAAACAGCATGATTGATGTTACTTTTCAACTATTTCAATGCTATATTTGATTTTTCTAACATTTTTGTTTGAAATGCTTTGTTGTACTTTAGACATGTCCCCAAAGTTGCGCAAATACTAAATCCTGTAAAAAATTACAAGTCAATACTTAAGGTTTTCAAACATTTTGAAGAATTATGTAGTTAATACTAAGGATTTTATTGAACTCACTTCTCTTCTCACTAGACAATCTATCTAAAATACAGTAATAAGATATATGGGAAAATCGTAATTTTTTCAAGTTCTGGGGTAGAATTTTTCTCGAGGGAGCGCAATTGCCTTTCTACGCTTATGGTAAGCTAACACAAAATTTTGTGTTAACTAACAATCATATTTAAATTTTTCATTCCAAGCAATGAATTCTGTCAACTTCCTGCTTACATTCTTCATTAATGCTTAGTACTAAGTTCGTTTCTGCGAAAAACGAATTTGAGAACGAAGCAAACTCTGTCGAGTCGGAAACTATATAGAAAAATATTTTTTTGTGCACGTTTAATGTAAATTATTTGATTATGACTGTAATATTAAGTGATATTAGGTCTGGTGGCTTACATTTCCAGTCAAATCTGGCAGGAGAGTAAGAACAAATCTTACTCTCTTTGCTAAAATTAAGAAAACGTACGCGAACGCCTTCCACTACCAATTTACTATGAATATTAGCTTTTAAATCAATTAAATTAAACACATATTTACATTTTGTATTACACTTCTAGTTGACATTGTGAAATGTATTGCACATAGGACTTGTTTATGACTAAACAACAGCTGGTAATTAAGTGCCATTTCTTGCAAAAAAATAACCAGTAAAAATTTACAACTTCCCTATTTTTCAAATGTTAAATTTGATATCTCTCTGATTCTCTTTCACTTGCATTTTGGGGTAAGCGGAGAGTTCCAGTAAAAAAATGTGATTACTATTAGGAATTATCGCAAACGCGAACGGAGCTATTATTGGCAATATTTTTAAATCAAGCATTTCATCATTACTGTTATACTGTTACCAAAAGTAAAGTAGGAAAGTGTACTCTGAACGGTTTCTGTCTTGGCTAATAGTTGATAATGCATTCTCAAAGTAGTTTATTTCTTTCTTTCAGCCTAGAAATATATATCAAATTTAATCATACAAACTTTGATTTTGTCATGACTAATTTATGCGATCCAAACACATCTACTGCCTAAAAATATGCTATAGGAACCCATCTTGTCGGTAGGGATTGTGTCCTGACTTATTGTACCGCATGCAAAAATAAACACAGCTTGAATAAAAGTTACCGCCTCAAAGTATGCTATACTTTTCAACAAATTATCTGTAAGTTGGTTAAGATGTGTTTAGCTGGCAATACCAGAAAAGCTAAACAGAAACGATTCAATGCAAAACGTTTCCGATAAAAGCAGAGGTTTTTGGTATTAGTTGAAATATGTTAAATATTTTTAAATGTAGTGTTTTTTCCAGTTATATACTTCAATTAAACGAAATAAAATTAAATTGACATTAAAATTAATGAAATTACATGGAATTGTTGTCAACCTCATGATATGAGGTAGAAAATATTTTTGATATTAAAGTTAATTCAACATTTATATGTGAAATTGTAGATGTATATTTAGATTTTTGTTAAAATCTTAACAATGCTGATATTTATATACAAAAAAAAAATTAAACAAATAAAATAAAATTTGCCTGCATGAGTTTTCAAATAAAAATAGCTATGAAATTGAACTTATATCTCTGAAAAATTATATACAAATTAGTCCCTCAGAATATATCAAAATTTAATGCTTAATTTGTAGTTTTTTTTCGTTAGCAAATATTTTTGAGCAAAATGTAGTACAACGACAAAAAGTAAGCAGTTTTGTCAGTCTTGGTAGTGTTTTACAAAAAGCTTTAATAATTTGCTATATATAATGGGAATGAAACCGAATTCATATCTATTGTAGAAGTGAATCCTCATTTAAGAAATCAAATTATATAAAAAAAAACCAAATAAAATAAAACAAATGGTTAAATTTTTGTTTAAATATTTTTTTGTTTTATATTTTAATAAAGAAAATTGAAATAAAGCATTTTTATTGTATAACTAAAAAGAGGTTTAAAAATAAAATTTAAATTAAACATAATTGGGGTCGGTCTTTTTTTGTTTTTTGGATCAAAATCAATATAAATATGTATACACAAAAATAAGTAAACAAAAAATCATTTACTTTGGAAAATTAAAAATAAAATTAAAATATTTATCAAAAAAATGATAATAAAATATATTACAAATCAAATATGGTGGGGCGAGGGACAAACATGTTAAAGCTTTTCTTATAGATTAAAAGAAGTATTCTAAATGTAGCACAATGAAATATGACAAAAAAAGACAAGTTTTCTCCATATATATTTATAGGCTAATACCAATGTATAATACAAAATACAGTGATGCTATTGTTGAAATTGTATACAAATCATTACAAAAAAGGACATTGTTGGAGTGGGGGGGAAGCCCGTACTTATTATGGTACAAAATTAACAAATACAAATATATATTTTTTTGACCAGTTTAGTGGCACTTGGCAAAAAATAAAATAATTTGGAAAATCCATTAGCATTTTCCAATTTATATTTTTTTATGCAATACCTTTTGTCTAGGTATACTTATCTCTTGTGATATGTCACTTATTGGTAAGTAGTTATAAAAAAAATTACAAACGTAATTATAATGACTAAAATATAAACATCACAATATTATGCAAATTAAAAATTTTTAAAATTTCTTTTATCGTTTTTCTATTATCTTTTGTTGTTTTTGTTTTTAAATAATATTAATAGGATTCATAAAGAATTAAATAATATGTTTTATAGTTTTATTTGTAAACTATAAAAAAATAATCTTAAGGTCTATCTATAATATAAAGGATTTTGTTGTGAAAACTCCTTGCAGAAAAAAAACGCATAAATGGCAATTAAATTAAATAATGACTTTTATCTTAATGCATGGTGATGATATTTTCGTGACTTTAATGAGATGAGTTGATGAGATTCATGATTTATGTTATATTAAAAAAAAATACAAAAATACAATAAAATATATTTAGATACCAAGAAGAGATAAAAACATACAAAAAAAAAATACAGGAAATTTGTGCTTTATACCAATGTTCAAGTTTTCTCAAATAGACCAGAAATGAAAAGCGACAACTTTAACGTAGAAATTTGTTTAAAGTAGTTGTTAGAATTTTTAAAAAATAGCAGAGTACTTCACTCTTAATGTATCCAGATAAATTAAGCTGATATTAAAATCAATGGGTTTTACCAGTTTTTGCTTTTTTGTTTAATATTCAAATAAATCATTATTGAGTTAACGACTTCATTAAGAGAAATTTTGGTATAAAAATAGTTTTTACATATAAATTGATTTATTTATCTAAAGTTTAACAGTTTAACAAGCACCAGTAACCAATATTTATTTTCATATTAATTTTTTTTTATGTGGTATTTCAGTATTTTACAGAGAAAACTAAATAAAAAATTTCCAAAATATCTGCACACATTAAAATAATCTTTATTTTAGCTAACCACTGTATGATATTAAGTGTAAACAGAAATTAATTTCAATTCAATTCGCATAGATATGTAATATGCGATATATATTTTGTTTAAATCTCAATATTGATTTATTTATATTTTAGTTAGTTTACAATGCAAAATCGCTGCACACAGTAAACAGAATGAAAATGTACTAAAGTAGAGATCTGGGTAATGATAAGTGTTCCTAAACAAACCATATATTAATTCATGGGACTCCAGAAGTTTAAGACATACATGAACATAAAGGTTTCAGTAAAGAAGATTATAATTATGTACAAGTACGAACAAAGTTTTTTCGTTGTTTCACTTTCACTTTAAAGTTGAATAGCATAATCAAATGACATCGATTCAGTTGAAACAGTTTTCTGATTAATTTCTATCCAACCTATCTATCCAACCTAAAGCAGAACAAATAGCGGATATCTTATGACATCACAAATGACATCGATTCAGTTGAAACAGTTTTCTGATTAATTTTAATCTTAGTGAAGCAAACTTTTTAAAGAAATTTGAATTTAGATGAATTGAATTGAATTTAATTTTAGCTAGCAAAGTAAGTGCACACATCTATCCAATCTAAAGCAGAACAAATAGCGGATATCTTATGACATCACAAATGACATCGATTCAGTTGAAACAGTTTTCTGATTAATTTTAATTTTAGAGAAGCAAACTTTTTAAAGAAATTTGAATTTAGATTTATTCAGCTAATTTTAGTTAACAAAGTAAGTGCACACATCTATCCAACCTAAAGCAGAACAAATAGCGGATATCTTCATTTCCTAAAATAGAAACAATATGTGCATATCAATTCAATGTCACATTTATAATACGATATAAAATTCATAATTGCGGTGCTATTGCAATTTTTAAATTTCCCATATTATGAAGTGTAAAATCACACACACAACGGTTCAGTTCAGTGTATCTCAAACGAGATATACAGAGGAATCTAAAAAATTCTTAGCAAATCCTTTGTCAATTCATATGAATTAATGGATTTAAGTTTCATACGTATACAAAATAAGAGACAAATGCCTGTGTTTGTTAAACATTTTACAATACACAACAACGCTTTTATAATTGTTCCAAAAATCTATTATTTTAAATAGCTAGTAGTAGTATAGACTAAAGAACGACTTGAATGTTGTATTATTTTAGATTTCTTACTGAACGCATACAGGTTTTAGCTTGAATGCTAAATAAGACTTTACTGCACACAATTTTTTTTTCTGATTCAATCACGAAGTTAATTTATCCAATTAATTTTTTTAATTGAAATGTCTTCAATCACAGAAATGATAGTATCAATTAAAAAATTAATTGATACTATTAATTTGTGCACACAAAAAAATCTGATTCAATCACGAAATTAATTGATCCAATTAATTTTTTAATTGAAATGTCTTCAATCACAGAAATGATAGTATCAATTAAACAATTAATTGACAGTCAATTAAAAAATTAATTGATCCAATCAAAAAATTAATTGATCCAATTAAAAAATTAATTGATACTATTAATTTTCGTGATTGATTTTTTTTCAATTAACAAATTTGTTGATTCAATTAAATTTTTAATTGAATATTTTTAAAACTCAATTAAAGTTTTAATTGGAGAATTTTTTGTGAAATTTTTTTCTGTGTGTGATTGATTTTTGTTTCAATTAAAAAATTTGTTGAATCAATAAAATTTTTAATTGAATATTTTTTTTAAACTCAATTAAGATTTTATTTGGAAAAATTTTCGTGAATTTTTTTTCTGTGTGGTTCTATTATTTTTTAAGTTTTTGTCTGTATTCTTGTAATCCAAAGATAATGAATAAATAAATAAATTTATTATTTTAAATATTTTAATACAATATATGTAAATAAAATTAATATGAAAGTACAATTGTTTAGGAAGTACTTCTTTTTATTTGAAGACGTATTATGTGTTCAGCTGATTTTCTAATAAAATTTAATAAATAATAATAAAATACCACAGAGTGTAGTGTACACAGCAATGTGTGAAACAGACCAAGAACTTTCTTCAAATTAGTCGTATTGTGTAAATTTGTGTGAATTTTTTTTTTTATAATTTCTACGATCAATGAGAAAATTAAGTTTAAATGAATTCGGTAATTGATAGGAGAGGCATGATTCCTTTTTCCTTTAAATTCTTCTAATGCAATCCTTGAGAAAATTTAATTTAAATGAATTATGTAATTGATAGGGAAGATGTGAATTCAATATCATCTGCAATTATAGTCCTGCTTATATAGTAGCATAATAGCATTTGTGTGTGCAGGAAGTTTAGGGTTTTTTTTTTGTGGAAATCAAAATTCCCTTTTGTCATAAAGTATTGCCTTCAAGGACAAATAAAAACTTGTATACTAGGAATTTTTCGATTATATTCTGAGTTTTTATAAATTTTGTTTTTGAGAAAAACAAGCACTTTCTTTCATTCAAATTAAAGCACAGTGAGAAGAAATGTGGCCAAATTTCCATTTTTTTAAATATTTAAATAACATGTATGACGTTTTCAAAGTTATTATATAATTGATAGGAAAGATGTGAATTCAATATCCTCTGTAATTATAGTCCTGCTTATATAGTAGCATAATAGCATTTGTGTGTGCAGGAAGTTTAGGGATTTTTTTATTGTGGAAATCAAAATTCCCTTTTGTCATAAAGTATTGCCTTCAAGGGCAACTAAAAACTTGTGTACTAATTGATAGGAAAGATGTGAATTCAATATCCTCTGTAATTATAGTCCTGCTTATATAGTAGCATAATAGCATTTGTGTGTGCAGGAAGTTTAGGGTTTTTTTATTGTGGAAATCAAAAGTCATAAAGTATTGCCTTCAAGGACAACTAAAAACTTGTGTACTAGGAATTTTTCGATTCTATTCTATTTTTCTGAACTGAGTTTTTCTAAATTTTGTTTTTGAGAAAAACAAGCACTTTCTTTCATGCAAATTAAAACAAAGTGAGAAGAAATATGGCCAAATTGCCATTTTTAAACTATTTAAAGGACATGTATGAAGTTTTCAAAGTTTTTATGGAACCTAATATTGATAAAAACGTCTTGTTAATGGACAGAAAATAGGGTTTGCTTTAAACAAGGTCGCTATGGAAAATTGTACATTATAATGTACGAATAGGTTTTCGATGGTCAGTCCACTTTTTTTTTAGTTAAAAGAAATCTTCTATTTGCAGAAAAAAAGAAGAAAATGTAATTAAAATTGAGCCAAGGAAATTCTTTAAATACACACAAAGAAAATTCCATTAAAATTGAGCCAACGAAAATTTTTCATTGATATAACGAACACATTTTCATTAAGACAATGAAATTATTCGTTAATAGTACGAAACATTACGTTGATTAACAGAATATTCGTTACAATAACGAAAAATTTCGTTGTATTAACGAATTTGTTTCATTGGCTCACTTTTAATGACACATTTCGTTAATATAACGAAACTTTTTTTATCAGTGTATAATGAATTGTTTCGATTAATAAAATAAATTTCGATATCAGTACATCGTCGTCGTCGTCGTAGTTATTTAATAACACATTCATCAGAAGTACGTAATTTTGCATTGTATATATGAAATAGTTTCCTTGGCTTTATTTCCATGAAAAATTCTGATAATATTAAAAATTATTATCTACCATTGTAATAGATTGGAGAGCTATTTAAGATTCACTTTTAAAGACAATTTCATTTAAATATAGTCACGGCTATTGTCAATAGGAACCATTTTCTTTAAGAAAATGAACATTTTCCTAAATAATATGGTATTCATTATAGTAATGAAATATTTTATAATACATAAAATTGTTTTGTTGGCTCAATTTTAACCACGATTTCAATAGTATTACAATAAAACTTTCAAAAATATTTTTTTACACATAATTGGATGGTTCGATTTTTATGGCTTATTGGTAATTTGTAATAGGTTGGTTCACTTTCATTTTATCTGGTAATTTTTCAAAATTTCTTGAACATTGTTTTTTCTGATAGGTTGGTTTGCTTTCATTTTATCTGGTAATTTTTCAATATTTCTTGAACATTGTTTTTTTGTAATTAAGAAAAACATAAATATTATGGATTTTGTTTACGGTGATTGGGGTAATGGATTTGTTACTGGTGTTATTTTATATTCCTGACTATTTTTTAATATTGGTTGTTTTTTGTATATTATTTTTATCTCTTTTCGATTTTACTTCATTGTTTTCATGTCATTTATAGCTATGACTTGATCATATTATTTTTTTTTATATATGTATATGTATATATATGTAATATATATATGTAAATATATTACAAATCAAATATGGTGGGGCGAGGGACAAACATGTTAAAGCTTTTCTTATAGATTAAAAGAAGTATTCTAAATGTAGCACAATGAAATATGACAAAAAAAGACAAGTTTTCTCCATATATATTTATAGGCTAATACCAATGTATAATACAAAATACAGTGATGCTATTGTTGAAATTGTATACAAATCATTACAAAAAAGGACATTGTTGGAGTGGGGGGGAAGCCCGTACTTATTATGGTACAAAATTAACAAATACAAATATATATTTTTTTGACCAGTTTAGTGGCACTTGGCAAAAAATAAAATAATTTGGAAAATCCATTAGCATTTTCCAATTTATATTTTTTTATGCAATACCTTTTGTCTAGGTATACTTATCTCTTGTGATATGTCACTTATTGGTAAGTAGTTATAAAAAAAATTACAAACGTAATTATAATGACTAAAATATAAACATCACAATATTATGCAAATTAAAAATTTTTAAAATTTCTTTTATCGTTTTTCTATTATCTTTTGTTGTTTTTGTTTTTAAATAATATTAATAGGATTCATAAAGAATTAAATAATATGTTTTATAGTTTTATTTGTAAACTATAAAAAAATAATCTTAAGGTCTATCTATAATATAAAGGATTTTGTTGTGAAAACTCCTTGCAGAAAAAAAACGCATAAATGGCAATTAAATTAAATAATGACTTTTATCTTAATGCATGGTGATGATATTTTCGTGACTTTAATGAGATGAGTTGATGAGATTCATGATTTATGTTATATTAAAAAAAAATACAAAAATACAATAAAATATATTTAGATACCAAGAAGAGATAAAAACATACAAAAAAAAAATACAGGAAATTTGTGCTTTATACCAATGTTCAAGTTTTCTCAAATAGACCAGAAATGAAAAGCGACAACTTTAACGTAGAAATTTGTTTAAAGTAGTTGTTAGAATTTTTAAAAAATAGCAGAGTACTTCACTCTTAATGTATCCAGATAAATTAAGCTGATATTAAAATCAATGGGTTTTACCAGTTTTTGCTTTTTTGTTTAATATTCAAATAAATCATTATTGAGTTAACGACTTCATTAAGAGAAATTTTGGTATAAAAATAGTTTTTACATATAAATTGATTTATTTATCTAAAGTTTAACAGTTTAACAAGCACCAGTAACCAATATTTATTTTCATATTAATTTTTTTTTATGTGGTATTTCAGTATTTTACAGAGAAAACTAAATAAAAAATTTCCAAAATATCTGCACACATTAAAATAATCTTTATTTTAGCTAACCACTGTATGATATTAAGTGTAAACAGAAATTAATTTCAATTCAATTCGCATAGATATGTAATATGCGATATATATTTTGTTTAAATCTCAATATTGATTTATTTATATTTTAGTTAGTTTACAATGCAAAATCGCTGCACACAGTAAACAGAATGAAAATGTACTAAAGTAGAGATCTGGGTAATGATAAGTGTTCCTAAACAAACCATATATTAATTCATGGGACTCCAGAAGTTTAAGACATACATGAACATAAAGGTTTCAGTAAAGAAGATTATAATTATGTACAAGTACGAACAAAGTTTTTTCGTTGTTTCACTTTCACTTTAAAGTTGAATAGCATAATCAAATGACATCGATTCAGTTGAAACAGTTTTCTGATTAATTTCTATCCAACCTATCTATCCAACCTAAAGCAGAACAAATAGCGGATATCTTATGACATCACAAATGACATCGATTCAGTTGAAACAGTTTTCTGATTAATTTTAATCTTAGTGAAGCAAACTTTTTAAAGAAATTTGAATTTAGATGAATTGAATTGAATTTAATTTTAGCTAGCAAAGTAAGTGCACACATCTATCCAATCTAAAGCAGAACAAATAGCGGATATCTTATGACATCACAAATGACATCGATTCAGTTGAAACAGTTTTCTGATTAATTTTAATTTTAGAGAAGCAAACTTTTTAAAGAAATTTGAATTTAGATTTATTCAGCTAATTTTAGTTAACAAAGTAAGTGCACACATCTATCCAACCTAAAGCAGAACAAATAGCGGATATCTTCATTTCCTAAAATAGAAACAATATGTGCATATCAATTCAATGTCACATTTATAATACGATATAAAATTCATAATTGCGGTGCTATTGCAATTTTTAAATTTCCCATATTATGAAGTGTAAAATCACACACACAACGGTTCAGTTCAGTGTATCTCAAACGAGATATACAGAGGAATCTAAAAAATTCTTAGCAAATCCTTTGTCAATTCATATGAATTAATGGATTTAAGTTTCATACGTATACAAAATAAGAGACAAATGCCTGTGTTTGTTAAACATTTTACAATACACAACAACGCTTTTATAATTGTTCCAAAAATCTATTATTTTAAATAGCTAGTAGTAGTATAGACTAAAGAACGACTTGAATGTTGTATTATTTTAGATTTCTTACTGAACGCATACAGGTTTTAGCTTGAATGCTAAATAAGACTTTACTGCACACAATTTTTTTTTCTGATTCAATCACGAAGTTAATTTATCCAATTAATTTTTTTAATTGAAATGTCTTCAATCACAGAAATGATAGTATCAATTAAAAAATTAATTGATACTATTAATTTGTGCACACAAAAAAATCTGATTCAATCACGAAATTAATTGATCCAATTAATTTTTTAATTGAAATGTCTTCAATCACAGAAATGATAGTATCAATTAAACAATTAATTGACAGTCAATTAAAAAATTAATTGATCCAATCAAAAAATTAATTGATCCAATTAAAAAATTAATTGATACTATTAATTTTCGTGATTGATTTTTTTTCAATTAACAAATTTGTTGATTCAATTAAATTTTTAATTGAATATTTTTAAAACTCAATTAAAGTTTTAATTGGAGAATTTTTTGTGAAATTTTTTTCTGTGTGTGATTGATTTTTGTTTCAATTAAAAAATTTGTTGAATCAATAAAATTTTTAATTGAATATTTTTTTTAAACTCAATTAAGATTTTATTTGGAAAAATTTTCGTGAATTTTTTTTCTGTGTGGTTCTATTATTTTTTAAGTTTTTGTCTGTATTCTTGTAATCCAAAGATAATGAATAAATAAATAAATTTATTATTTTAAATATTTTAATACAATATATGTAAATAAAATTAATATGAAAGTACAATTGTTTAGGAAGTACTTCTTTTTATTTGAAGACGTATTATGTGTTCAGCTGATTTTCTAATAAAATTTAATAAATAATAATAAAATACCACAGAGTGTAGTGTACACAGCAATGTGTGAAACAGACCAAGAACTTTCTTCAAATTAGTCGTATTGTGTAAATTTGTGTGAATTTTTTTTTTTATAATTTCTACGATCAATGAGAAAATTAAGTTTAAATGAATTCGGTAATTGATAGGAGAGGCATGATTCCTTTTTCCTTTAAATTCTTCTAATGCAATCCTTGAGAAAATTTAATTTAAATGAATTATGTAATTGATAGGGAAGATGTGAATTCAATATCATCTGCAATTATAGTCCTGCTTATATAGTAGCATAATAGCATTTGTGTGTGCAGGAAGTTTAGGGTTTTTTTTTTGTGGAAATCAAAATTCCCTTTTGTCATAAAGTATTGCCTTCAAGGACAAATAAAAACTTGTATACTAGGAATTTTTCGATTATATTCTGAGTTTTTATAAATTTTGTTTTTGAGAAAAACAAGCACTTTCTTTCATTCAAATTAAAGCACAGTGAGAAGAAATGTGGCCAAATTTCCATTTTTTTAAATATTTAAATAACATGTATGACGTTTTCAAAGTTATTATATAATTGATAGGAAAGATGTGAATTCAATATCCTCTGTAATTATAGTCCTGCTTATATAGTAGCATAATAGCATTTGTGTGTGCAGGAAGTTTAGGGATTTTTTTATTGTGGAAATCAAAATTCCCTTTTGTCATAAAGTATTGCCTTCAAGGGCAACTAAAAACTTGTGTACTAATTGATAGGAAAGATGTGAATTCAATATCCTCTGTAATTATAGTCCTGCTTATATAGTAGCATAATAGCATTTGTGTGTGCAGGAAGTTTAGGGTTTTTTTATTGTGGAAATCAAAAGTCATAAAGTATTGCCTTCAAGGACAACTAAAAACTTGTGTACTAGGAATTTTTCGATTCTATTCTATTTTTCTGAACTGAGTTTTTCTAAATTTTGTTTTTGAGAAAAACAAGCACTTTCTTTCATGCAAATTAAAACAAAGTGAGAAGAAATATGGCCAAATTGCCATTTTTAAACTATTTAAAGGACATGTATGAAGTTTTCAAAGTTTTTATGGAACCTAATATTGATAAAAACGTCTTGTTAATGGACAGAAAATAGGGTTTGCTTTAAACAAGGTCGCTATGGAAAATTGTACATTATAATGTACGAATAGGTTTTCGATGGTCAGTCCACTTTTTTTTTAGTTAAAAGAAATCTTCTATTTGCAGAAAAAAAGAAGAAAATGTAATTAAAATTGAGCCAAGGAAATTCTTTAAATACACACAAAGAAAATTCCATTAAAATTGAGCCAACGAAAATTTTTCATTGATATAACGAACACATTTTCATTAAGACAATGAAATTATTCGTTAATAGTACGAAACATTACGTTGATTAACAGAATATTCGTTACAATAACGAAAAATTTCGTTGTATTAACGAATTTGTTTCATTGGCTCACTTTTAATGACACATTTCGTTAATATAACGAAACTTTTTTTATCAGTGTATAATGAATTGTTTCGATTAATAAAATAAATTTCGATATCAGTACATCGTCGTCGTCGTCGTAGTTATTTAATAACACATTCATCAGAAGTACGTAATTTTGCATTGTATATATGAAATAGTTTCCTTGGCTTTATTTCCATGAAAAATTCTGATAATATTAAAAATTATTATCTACCATTGTAATAGATTGGAGAGCTATTTAAGATTCACTTTTAAAGACAATTTCATTTAAATATAGTCACGGCTATTGTCAATAGGAACCATTTTCTTTAAGAAAATGAACATTTTCCTAAATAATATGGTATTCATTATAGTAATGAAATATTTTATAATACATAAAATTGTTTTGTTGGCTCAATTTTAACCACGATTTCAATAGTATTACAATAAAACTTTCAAAAATATTTTTTTACACATAATTGGATGGTTCGATTTTTATGGCTTATTGGTAATTTGTAATAGGTTGGTTCACTTTCATTTTATCTGGTAATTTTTCAAAATTTCTTGAACATTGTTTTTTCTGATAGGTTGGTTTGCTTTCATTTTATCTGGTAATTTTTCAATATTTCTTGAACATTGTTTTTTTGTAATTAAGAAAAACATAAATATTATGGATTTTGTTTACGGTGATTGGGGTAATGGATTTGTTACTGGTGTTATTTTATATTCCTGACTATTTTTTAATATTGGTTGTTTTTTGTATATTATTTTTATCTCTTTTCGATTTTACTTCATTGTTTTCATGTCATTTATAGCTATGACTTGATCATATTATTTTTTTTTATAATATAATAATTAATGTTTACCATCAAAATACACTTATACATTAAAAAAATGGTTCTCTGTTTTAAATATATAATATATGTATATGTTTTCTTTTTTTCTTAATAGTTTTTAAAAAAATGCAAAGTTATTTTCCTTACATATTTTTTTGTTTCGTTATTTTTTTTTAATTTTTGTGTTTGTGTATGTCTTGTTCTATAACTAACTTTCGCACAATTTTTATTTTTGACTTTTGTATTTTGTTTCTTAGTAAAAAATGGCAAATGTTCGATAACAAAAGAAACCTTTGCAGAATCTTAAGACAACATTTGCCTTTTTCTCTCTCTCATTTGTTTCATTCCATTCATGAAAGAAAATCGTTTTTTTGGTGTCAATGTATGAGATGTTGGTGTTTATGCATGTATATGTTTTAAATGTCCTTAAATATTTAAATAGTTTTTGTTTTTATTTTTTCGTATAAATCACTCAATTTTGGTTTAGTCAAATTTTGCAGTTTTTTTCGTTTTTTTTTTTCTTTATCTTTTAAGATTTTGGCATTTTTTTATTTGTTCCAAAAAATTTGCCATGAGTGATGGTGTTTGTTTTTCTTTTTTTCTTTCTTTAAATTTAAATATTCATTTCGCAATGTAGTAGTTCTTTCTTACTATCATTGAAGTCGTTTGGAGTGTGTGTGCTTTTTGTTGTTGCATATATGAAGTTCATGACATTGATGATGAGTCGTAGCCTTTTAGTTGAAGGTTTTCTTAGGCTCTTTCCATATTAATTTACAAATTACACTGCCATAGTATCGTAGGCTGTGAATCCTGCGCCACTTTGTTGTTGGAGTTGTTTTGGGCCGGCTTCGTTTCTACAATTTTTTTTTATATTTGTTGATTGGATAGAAAGAACATAAATATTTTTATTAGTCATGTATTAAAATATTTTGTTTGTGTTTTTTTTTTGTTTAGGAATATTTAATTATAAAACTTTTATAGATTAACAAGCAAAGCCTAATTTTAAGATATTAACTTTCTACAAGAATACATATGTGAATTATAAGTGCACGGTATTCTTGCTAATATTTTCTAGATCAAGACATGTGTTATTATTTTGTTATTATATAAAGTTCTTCGTGATTGCTAAGAAATCCTATAATTGCAAAATACAATTATAATCTTCGGTCCTGTGTAGAGTTTACTTATTAGAGTCCTAATTATATATATTTTATGTCATGTATTTGGACCACGGTTGCGACTCGCGCCAAAAATAATCTACCAAAATTTGGAGAAAATTCTACAAAAAAAAAAAACAAGTAAGGAAAGTCTAAAGTCGGGCGGGGCCGACTATATTATACCCTACACCACTTAAATTTTCTAAATTTTCGATACCATATCACATCCGTCAAATGTGTTGGTGGCTATATATAAAGGTTTGTCCCAAATACATATATTTAAATATCACTCGATCTGGACAGAATTTGATAGACTTCTACAAAATCTATAGACTCAAAATTTAAGTCGGCTAATGCACTAGGGTGGAACACAATGTTAGTAACAAAATATGGGAAACATTTAAATCTGAAGCAATTTTAAGGAAACTTCGCAAAAGTTTATTTATGATTTATCGCTCGATATATATGTATTAGAAGTTTAGGAAAATTAGAGTAATTTTTACAACTTTTCGACAAAGCAGTGGCGATTTTACAAGAAAAATGTTGGTATTTTGACCATTTTTGTCGAAATCAAAAAAACATATATATGGGAGCTATATCTAAATCTGAACCGATTTTAACCAAATTTGGCACGCATAGCTATAATGTTAATTCTACTCCCTGTGCAAAATTTCAACTAAATCGCAGTTAAAAATTCGCCTCTGTGGTGATATGAGAGTAAATCGGGCGAAAGCTATATATGGGAGATATATCTAAATCTGAACCGATTTCAACAAAATTTGGCACGCATAGCTACAATGCTAATTCTACTCCCTGTGCAAAATTTCAATTAAATCGGAGTAAAAGATTTGTCACTGGGGTCATATGAATGTAAATCGGGCGAACGATATATATGGGAGCTATATCTAAATCTAAACCGATTTCAATAAAATGTGGCACGCTTGACTACACTACTAATTGTACTCCCAGTGCAAAATTTCAACCAAATTGGGGTAGGTTAGGTTAGGTTAGGTTAGGTTAAAGTGGCAGCCCGATTAAAATTCAGGCTCACTTAGACTATTCAGTCCATTGTGATACCACATTAACTAAACGTACCTATTACATATGGGCACTTCTAGTTTTAACCGCTGAACCTTCTTGATTATTTTTCTTTGTTGAACCAACCAGATTGTTCCAAAAATATTAGCAGACTGCTTAAGTTAACGTTTTCCAGATCCGCCAGTAATCTGAAGCTATATGCTCCTAAAAGTTGCTTGCGCTTTACACAAAATGCAGGACACTCACACAAGAGGTGTTTAATTGATTCTTTTTCCTCCGCATCATGACAGCTCATACAATAGTCATTATACTTCGCGCCAATAGTTTTTGCAAAATCTCCTATCAGGCAGCGACCCGTTATAGCAGATATCAGGAGTGATACCTGACGTCTCGAGAACATTAGCATATCTAGTGTGCGGTTTAAGTTGAAATGGGGCCATATTTGCTTGGTGTCGTTACAACCCTTGCAATTCTCCCATCGAACATTTGCCATCATAACAGCCTTCTCACGCAGCATGAGCTTGCAGGTAGCTAGGGGCATACCAACAAATTCTAGTTCCCCTGGAATATGTAAGGTAGTCCCTAGCCTTGCCAACTCATCCGCTTCGCAGTTCCCCGGAATGTTCCTATGGCCAGGCACCCATATTAGGTGAATATTGTACTGCTCAGCCATCTCATTGAGAGATTTGCGGCAATCGATGGCCGTTTTCGAGTTGAGGAACACAGAGTCCAAGGATTTTATTGCAGGTTGACTGTCTGAGTATATATTAATGCCCACATTTTTTGGAACATTACTTCTCAGCCAATTCGCCACCTCTCTTATTGCTAATATTTCAGCCTGAAAAACACTACAGTGATTAGGTAATCTTTTCGCTATTTGAAGTTCCAGATCATTAGAATATACTCCGAAACCCACTTGTCCATCCAATTTGGAGCCATCAGTGTAGAAATCTATATATTCTTTATTCCCCGGGGTATGTGTGCACCACGCCTCACTATTGGGGATTAGAGTCTCAAACTTTTTGTCGAAAAGTGGACTTGCCAAAGTGTAATCCACTACGTTAGACACATCTGACATTATTTTGAGGACAGAACTGTGACCGTAACCATTTTCCGACCACAGCGATAGTTCGCGCAACCGCACAGCCGTTGTTGCAGCTGACTGTTTGGCCAAAATGTCTAAAGGCAATAGATGCATCATGACATTAAGGGAATTTGTTGCTGTCTTGCTGAATGCGCCTGAAATACACAAACACGCCATACGCTGAACTTTATCTAAACCAGTCGGTTTCTGAAGTGCCGGCCACCAGACTACAACACCATATAGCATTATAGGTCTAACCACTGCCGTGTATAGCCAATGCACAATTTTTGGTTTTAGTCCCCACTTTTTTCCTATTGCCTTTTTGCACGAGTACAAAGCTACAGTTGCCTTCCTCGCCCTTTCTTCAATATTAAGCTTAAAGTTCAGCTTCCTGTCCAAAATAACGCCAAGGTATTTTGCACAATCACCAAAGGGAATTTCAATACCCCCTAAGGAAATAGGCCTAACCGTGGGAGTTTTGCGATCTTTGCAGTACATGACTAATTCTGTCTTTGCAGGATTTACCCCAAGACCATTGTCTTTCGCCCATTGTTCAGTCATCCGGAGGGCCCTCTGAATAATATCTCTGATTGTGGATGGGAATTTTCCCCTGACTGCCAGAGCTACATCATCTGCGTATGCCACCACTTTTATCCTTTCTTTTTCTAGAGTAACCAGAAGGCTATTTATAGCAACATTCCAAAGAAGAGGTGATAGAACTCCTCCTTGGGGAGTGCCTCTGTTCACATACTTTTGTATGTTTGCTTGTCCTAGTGTGGCTGAAATACGTCTCTTCATTAGCAGTTCGTCTAACAGCCTGAGTATACATGGATCAACATTCAGAGTTGTCAGTCCATTTAATATCGAGCTCGGATGGACATTATTGAACGCCCCTTCGATGTCTAGAAACGCCACGATTGTGTATTCTTTGACAGATAGTGAGCTTTCAATAAAGCTGACTAGTTCATGTAGTGCGGTCTCAGTAGACCTGCCCTTCGAGTATGCATGCTGTCGTTTCGAGAACAAACTTGAATCGATGCTAGTTCTAAGATAAATATCTATCATCCTCTCCAGAGTCTTAAGTAGGAATGAGGATAAACTGATTGGTCGGAAATCCTTCGCCCTCGAGTGAGAGGCTTTTCCCGCTTTAGGTATGAAAACGACTTTTGTTTCCCTCCACTTTCCTGGGATATATGATAAGTTGATACATCCTTTATATATCACCGACAACCAGGGGATAATTTTGTCAGTTACAGCTTGTAACTCCGCCGGAGTAATTCCATCAGGTCCAGGGGATTTGAATGGTCCAAAGCTATTTAGCGCCCATCTTATTCTAGTTTCCGATACAATGTCCTCGACAGGAAACGACCGCTGAGCAACTGTGGCACCGCCAGTACATGGTTCAACCGTCTGATTTCCAGGAAAATGTGTGTCCAATAGTACCTCCAGCGTCTCCTCACTGGACGTTGTCCAATTGCCCTCCGATGTTTTAATGAAACCTGGAGCGGAGTTGGTGGATGCTAGAACCTTCCGTAGTCTGGAAGCCTCGGACGTATTCTCAATACTGCTGCAGTAAGCATTCCAAGAGTTATGCTGAGCCTTTCTCAGTTCTCGCTTGTATCCTCTCAGATTCTTCTTGTAAGCGTCCCAGTCCTCAGGGGCTCTGGTGGACTTTGCCTTGTTAAAGAGCTTCCTGCAGGATTTCCTCATATTACTTAATTCCGTAGACCACCATGGTGGTCGATGTTTCCCCCTTGGCTTTCCTCTAGGGCATGCAGCTTTCAGTGAGATGTTGAAGGCCTTAGTAATCCGCTCCACTGCGTGTTCGATATCTTGCACATTTCTCATATTTGTCTCTGTTATTTCCGGTATCATCATATTGAACGATTCCCTATACCTATTCCAGTCAGCTTTCCTAACATTTGGCGGAAATATGATCTTGGTGATATGAACATCAATTGGGGTAAAACTCTGGCTTCTGGGACCGTATTAGTCTATATCGGGCGAAAGATATATATGGGAGCTATATCTAAATCTGAACCGATTTCAATAAAATTTGGCACACTTGACTATAGTACTAATTGTTTTTCTTGTGCAAAATTTTAAGCAAATTAGGGTAAAACTCTGGCTTCTGGGGCCATATAAGTCCATATCGGGTGAAATATATATATGGAAGCTATATCTAAATCTGAATCGATTTCTTCCAAAATCAATAGGGTTTTATTCTGAGGCAAAACACATTCTTGTGCCAAATTTGAAGTCGATTGGACTAAAACTGCGACCTAGACGTTGATTACAAAAATGTGTTCACGGACAGACGGACATGGCTATATCGACTCAGGAGCCCACCCTGAGCATTTTTGTCAATGACACCATATGTCTATCTCGTCTCCTTCTGGGTGTTGCAAACATATGCACTAACTTATAATACCCGGTTCCACAGTGTGGCGCAGGGTATAAAAACAAGTATAAACTACGGTGGCTCCCAATGGCTTCAAAATGAATCTGCAGTTTGTTAAAGGAATACCTCGAATCTTGAACCTATTTTGGCAAAACACTGATCTTTTGAAGTGTCCCCTGGTCCATTTGGCAAAAGACCAACATTAGACGAGTATACAATTGTTATAGTTTGGGTCGTATGAGAAAACCTACGGTATTCTTTTATATATATCCCAATATTATACAAACCTTGAACCGCTGCCATCTCTATGAGAGATATGCGGTAGTGTACAGAGATTTTAGTTTTGATCGAATATTAGATCCCATCAAATTTTCTGACCCATTCCCACCGTTACTATTTATTTACCAAAACCCTTAGGTTAGAATGAAAAGAGGATTCAGGTTGCCTTGTATCATGTCGGCTGGCACACTCCTAAGCTAGTAGTCGGATTGTTGTGCGCTCTAACTTCTTCTTTCCATCGTATCCGATTTTATTCCATGAACTCTGTATCTCTAAAGAATTCCTTAATTTGTTTCCAGTCCATGTGTCCCAGCGGGACCCGAATTACTTCTTCACCGATATGGCAGTGACAAAGGTAGTGTTCCAAGGTCTGATCATCCTCAAAACACGCCCTACATGAGCCCACGGTCCTCCTGGCTGTCGTCCTACTCTCCTTGTGTAGTTCCCCAAACTTTTTCTTATCGGAGTTACCCCATAGTATATTCGTCGCCCTTCCGCATCACGTTGCCTCTATTGATGTTGCGTTCTCCAAGTTCACTTCCCTATGAGTCCTAGCTCTAATCGCCAGTTTATTGGTCTTTACGTTTTCTGTTATTCTGACATGTCCAGTCGCCAATATGGTGCGGATCAGGGAATGCTTACCCAAAAAGCGCATGGCATAGCGACTGTGTTCATGCTACTTATATAAAGCATAGATTAAGATTTTTTATCCGTTCCGTTTCTCTTCGCTTATAAATATGTCAGATCCAAAGATTATTGTTTTGACATTTCGTGTTGATTTATTTCCTTCTTTCGAAAGAGTCAGTTCCAGACAGTAATATGCGTTTTCAATTTTGCGGTTTTGGCACATTTCGATCTATCGGTGTAGCAATTATTTCCCTCTGGTATCTGATCTGGGTTCCCTTTCTCGAAATCGTTATTTTCAATTTTTGTACAAAAAAGAAAATAATTTTTGGATTCAATAACGAAGCTAATTGATCCAATTAATTTTTAATTGAAATGTCTTCAAACACAGATATGATCAATCACCGAAGTCAATTATAATATTAATTGATCCAATTAAACAATTAATTGATACTATTAATTTTTATACCCTCCACCATAGAATGGAGGGGTATATTAACTTTGTCATTCCGTTTGCAACATATCGAAATATTGCTCTAAGACCCCATAAAGTATATATATTCTGGGTCGTGGTGAAATTCTGAGTCGATCTAAGCATGTCTTAACAAGAATTATCTTAATGTCAAGAAAAAAACCTAACCTAACCTAAGCATGTCCGTCCGTCCGTCTTTTGAAATCACGCTAACTTTCGAATGAAACAAGCGACTTGAATCTTGGCATAAGTAGTTGTTATTGATGTAGATCGGATGGTATTGCAAATTGGCCATATTGGACCACTATTACGTATAGCCCCCATATAAACCGACTCCCAGATTTGACCTCCGGAGCCTCTTGGAGGAGCAAAATTCATCCGATCCGGTTGAAATTTGGTATGTGGTCTATAACAACCATGCAAAAATTGATCCATATCGGTCCATAATTATATATAGCCCCCATATAAACCGGTCCCCAGATTTGACCTCCGGAGCCTCTTGGAGGAGCACAATTCATCCGACCCGGTTGGTATGTGGTCTTAGTATATGGTCTCTAACAACTATGCAAAAATTGATCCATATCGGTCCATAATTATATATAGCCCTCATATAAACCGATCTCCAGATTTTACTTGCGAGCGTCTAAGATAAGCAAATTTCATCCAATCCGGCCGAAATTTGGTACATGGTGTTGCATGGTCTCCAACAACCATGCAAAAACTGATCCATATCCGTCCATAATTATATATAGCCCTCATATAAACCGATCCCCAGATTTGAATTCCGAAGCCTCTTGGAAGAGCAAAATTCATCCGATCCGGTTAAAATTTGGTACGTGGTCTTAGTATATGGTCTCTAACAACCATGCAAAAATTGGTCCATATCGGTTCATAATTATATATAGCTTCCATATAAACCGATCCCCAGATTTGAACTCCGGAGCCTCTTGGAGGAGCAAAATTCATTCGATCCGGTTAAAATTTTGTACGTGGTCTTAGTATATGGTCTCTAATAACCATGCAAAAATTGATCCATATCGCTCCATAATTATATATAGCCCCCATATAAACCGATCCCCAGATTTGACCTTCGGAGCCTCTTGGAGGAGCAAAATTCACCCGATCCGGTTGAAATTTGGGACATTCTGCTAGTATATGGCCGCTAACAACCATGTCAAACTTGGTCCAAATCGGTCTATAGTTATATATAGCCCCCAGAGAAACCGACCGCAAACACACAAAAATTTGTCCATATCGGTTCATAATTGTATACGAGTATAGCCCCCATATAAATCGACCCCCATATTTCAATTCTGGCTTCCTAATTACCGCGCAAATTTCATGCCGGTTCGTAATTATTTGTGGACTTCCCTATATATAGCAGTCAAGAACTGAATTATATATGTATTTAATCTGTCATTTTTTGGCTAATATATACCACGTATGGACCAACTTACAATTTAGAAGATGGTGTCAAGAAGAATTAAGATACCTTGCCATCGGTAAGTATTACCACAACCCAAATAATTCGGTTGTGGATGACAGTCTTTCGTAGAAGTTTCTACGCAATCTATGTTGGAGGGTACATAAGATTCGATCTGGCCGAACTTACGGCCGTATATACTTGTTGTGATTGATTTTTGTTTTGTTGAATCAATTAAATTTTTAATTGATTATTTCTGAAAACTCAATTAAAATTTTAATTGGAAATATATTAGTGAAAATTTATTTTGTGTATCACAAAGAGTTTAGATCAGTGTTAATCAATAGTGGTTGCCCACGAATTTCCGTTTGCCAAACGAATTTCCGTTTTTCCTTTAAAATCAATGAAAATCGCCGGTTGTTGAATGTGTAAAATGCGTCGTTGCATAGACAGATCAACCATTGGTCTCAGACTCCATGATTAATAATTAGGTTGACATCATAGTACTGGGTGATGAAAACAATCTGTGGATATTAATTTTATAAACTGTCTCAGCCCTATGAACTCCTATGTGGGTTCCAAAAATTATAAATTATAAAAATTCTTATCTGCTCACTTTTGTTTTAAAATTTAAAAATTTTAAATATTGGACGATTTCCTAAAGCCAGGAAGCAGCGTTATTGCTGGGACTTTTAAATAATTTTATCTTGGATTTTATATAAATTAACTCTCAAATGGGTAAAGAAAATATTTCAATAAACAGAGCTTTACAAGAAAAATTTCATAAGCAAAAATTCCTAAGAATTTGTGTAAAAAATTTAGACCAAAAAATTACTTTTATATATATTTAAAAAAAAGAACTCTTAAAAGCCGATGATAACATTCGAAGTAGTAATCGCTGACATATCATAATACTTTTATATCCAATAAATAGTTAATGGTATATAATCTCAAAACTGTGAATTGCATTAACTCAGGAAAAACACCAAAAAATTGTTAATATTTTTAAATTTAATAAAAAATAGCAAAATTAATACAAAATAATAAAAACACATACATGCAAAATATATCATAAAAACCCAAATTAATGCTACATAACTACAACATCTACTAATACTACTTACACACACACAGAAAAAAGTTAGAAATTCTAAAATCTACAGGGTGGGTGGGAGAACCAATTACTACACACAAACTTACAAATGTCTTCGACTGTAGGATTGTAGAGTTTAACGGTTGTAGTTTATTTTTTTTTTTACAAAATTAGTTATAATAACCAAAAACGAGAATATTAAGAGAAAAAAAGATAAAAAAATACAAATTTAGATTTAGGGATATACAAAGTGATTATCATAGGTGGTCAATAAACAACGTTGTCAAATTTTCGTAATTTTAATTTTGTTTAATTAAAAAGTTTAGTCTAATTCAAAATTTTTTTCGTTTTTTTAGTTGTTAATTTGTTGCTTTTTATACCATTTTTTCTATTTTACATTACCTTTCAATTAATTTACGCATTTCTTCGGTGGTACGTTGATCCTTATGTATGGGAGACCTTTTAACAGCTGTAGAATGCGTTTTCATTTCAATATAAATTGAAATTATATTTTGTTTGTAGAGAGTAGTAATTTTGTTCAATTGAGTGGTAAAACACATTGATATGCCAAGCATATTATTTCGAGTATTTGCAACAATCCACAACAAATTTTAAAGGAATTGTAATGAAAAGAAAAATAAATAAAAATATAATAATAATATAATGGACAGAACAAAAAAATATAAACAAAAATTTACACTTTTTGTAATTTTATTAAATTCTTTCTAAATATTATACAAAACCCATAATGGTATGTTTCTCAATATGGGTCAAAGGAATTAAAATGATGATAATGATAAGCTAGGTATTGGTATTTGTATATAATGTTGGCTGAAGGAAGTGTGTGATTAAATAAATTATATTTTCCAATTTACAAAATGAATATTTACGAATATAAAATATATTTACAAAAAAAAAAATCTAACAATGAATGGAATTCATATAAAACTATATATAACATTAATCATTTAACTTTTTCGTTATATTCGAAATTTTGTAAAATAAAAATAATTTTTAGCTAAATATATGATTGCATCGCCAAGGTATATATACATGCAATGAAATTTAATTTTAAATCATAAAAGTTAAGCTCCAAAATTAAAATAAACTTCTGAGCATGTTAAAAACACATATGAACGATGTATTAAATTGCTTATAATTAATACAATGATTTTCTCGAATAATAAATAAGTAAAAAGTTAAGTAGGTTGGAAGAAACCCTTCTTTGGAACGGGTGGATATCCCAGCTAGAGCACTGAAAAAAAGTTTTCTTTTCTGAGGAACGAAATTTTAGGCAAAAGCAATTCTTTTGAACTTTTGAATTTTCTTTAAAACCAAATAAAAAAGGTTAGCGACAATCGTTTGATTGTTAAGCATAAATTAGATTTTGTTTGCTATTTTTACTTTACATTATATTTACATTTCGTTCCGGAGGAAAGTATTTTGTATATATATTAACTCGCCGTTATATTGCTCTCGTTACGTGGTCATGTAGGGTTTTATTATTGGTAAATGGATTAGATCCGTTTACTTTTATTTTTGTTGTTGTCCCTAATTTGAAAGATTTCATTGCAATTGACTGCTGTGATCAGTGCTACCGTTGAGAATGTGATACACAACGTATCCCTCGTATTAAAAGGAAGCTGTACAATTGACCGCTTGCGATGAAAAAAAGTGCTCACAATTATAGAAGCGATTAATTTAACATGGGCTCGTCATAGGACGGATGTCCACTATTTCAACAGCCGTTGCACTGAATTTGCATCACTTCCTAAGCTACGATCCGATTTCAGTGTTTAGGATGTGAATTAAAAAACATTGAAATATTTTGTCAAATAAATATTTTTATGATGATTTTTATGACGCTTGTCTGAAACGTTTGACCCTAAATATTTTCAAAAATTTGCAATTTTTTTCTAAAATGAATTTAGCATGTTTTTCGATAATATTTAGATAATTTGTATCATTTTATTAATTCTTACTCTGTTTTAACCTATTTGAAATAAAAAAGTAAAAATTACCCATTAAAGAACATTTTTGGAAGTGTTTTCAAACAACATCCAATATATTTTTTTTTTTTTGCTGGGAGTATTGGGAGCCTAGGTTAGGTTAGGGCAAAGTGGCGGCCCGATTAAGATTCAGGCTCACTTAGACTATTCAGTCCATTGTGATACCACATTAACTAAAAGTACCTATTACATATTGGACACTTCTAGTTTTAACCACTGAACCTTCTCTATTATTTTCTTTTGTTGAACCAACCAGATTGTTCCAAAATCATTAGCAGACTGCTTAAGTTGACGTTTTCCAGGTCCGCCAGTAATCTGAAGCTATATGCTCCTAAAATTTGCTTACGCCTTACACAAAAAGCAGGACACTCACACAAGAGGTGTTTAATTGATTCCTTTTCCTCCGCATCATGACAGCTCATACAATAGTCATTATACTTCGCGCCAATAGTTTTTGCAAAATCGTCTATCAGGCAGCGATCCGTTATAGCAGATATCAGGAGTGATATCTGACGTCTCGAGAACTCTAGCATATCTAGTGTGCGGTTTAAGTTTAAATGGGACCATATTTACTTGGTGTCGTTACAACCCTTGCAATTCTCCCATCGAACATTTGCCATCATAACAGCCTTCTCACGCAGTATGAGCTTGCATGTAGTCAGGGGCATACCAACATATTCTAGTTCCCCTTGAATAGGTAAGGTAGTCCCTAGCCTCGCCCCAACTAATCCGCTTCGCAGTTCCCCGGTATGTTCCTATGGCCAGGCACCCATATTAGGTGAATATTGTACTGCTCAGCCGTCTCATTAAGAGATTTGCGGCAGTCGATGGCCGTTTTCGAGTTAAGGAACACAGAGTCCAAGGATTTTATTGCAGGTTGACTTCTGAGTATATATTAATCCCAACATTTTTTGGAACATTACTTCTCAGCCAATTAGGTAATCGTTTCGCTATTCGAAATTCCAGATCTTTAGAATACTCCGAAACCCACTTGTTCATCCAATTTGGAGCCATCAGTATAGAAATCTATATATCGTTTATTCCCCGGGGCCTGTGTGCACCACGCCTCACTGTTGGGAATTAGAGTTTCAAACTTTTTGTCGAAAAGTGGTTTTGCCAGGGTGTAATCCACTAGGTTAGGCACATCTGGAATTATTTTGGGGACCGAACTGTGACCGTAACTTTTTTCCGACCACAGCGATAGCTCGAGCAACCGCACAGCCGCTGTTGCAGCTGACTGTTTGGCCAAAATGTCTAAAGGCAATAGATGCAGCATGACATTAAGGGAATTTGTTCCTGCCTTGCTGAATGCGCCTGAGATACACAAGCACGCCATACGCTGAACTTTGTCTAAATTTGTCGGCCACCAGACTACAACACCATATAGCATTATAAGTCTTAACCACTGCCGTGTATAGCCAATGCACAATTTTTGGTTTTAGGCCCCACTTTTTATACCCTTCACCACTAATGTGGTACAGGGTATAATAAGTTTGTGCATTTGTATGTAACGCCAAGAAGGAAAAGTCTGAGACCCATCGTTTAGTATACCGATCGTCTTAGAATTAAATTCTGAGTCGATTTAGCGATGTCCGTCTGTCTGTCTGTCTGTTGATGTATTTTTGTGTGCAAAGTACAGCTCGCAGTTTTAGTCCGATTGTCCTAAAATTTGGTATAGGGTCCTGTTTCGGCTCAAAGACGATCCCTATTGATTTTGGAAAAAATCGGTTCAGATTTAGATATAGATGCCATATATATTTTTCACCGATCTGGTCATAATTGGCGTGTATATCAACCGATCTTCCTAAAATTCCGTACATCCGAATATTTTATGAGTCTCGAAAAACTTGCAAAATATCAGCCAAATCGGTTCAGATTTAGATATAGCTCCCATATATAGCTTTCGCCCGATTTACACTCATTTGCCCACAGAGGCCAATTTTTTGCTCAGATTTAGTTGAAATTTTGCACAGGGTGTAGAATTAGCATTGTAGCTATGCGTGCCAAATTTGGTTGAAATCGGTTCAGATTTAGATATAGCTCCAATATATAGCTTTCGGCCGATTTACACTCATATGACCACAGAGGCCAATTTTTTGCTCCGATTTAGTTGAAATTTTGCACAGGGAGTAGAATTAGCATTGTAGCTATGAGTGCCAAATTTGGTTGAAATCGGTTCAGATTTAAATATAGCTCCCATATATATGTTTTTCTGATTTCGACAAAAATGGTCAAAATACCAACATTTTCCTTGTAAAATCGCCACTGCCTAGTCGAAAAGTTGTAAAAATGACTCTAATTTTCCTAAACTTGTAATACATATATATCGAGCGATAAATCATAAATAAACTTTTTCGAAGTTTCCTTAAAATTGCTTCAGATTTAAACGTTTCCCATATTTTTTTACTAACATTGTGTTCCACCCTAGTGCATTAGCCGTCTTAAATATTGAGTCCAGATCGAGTGATATTTAAATGTATGTATTTGGGACATACCTTTATATATAGCCCCAACACATTTGACGGATGTGATATGGTATCGAACATTTAGATCTACAAAGTGGTGCAGGGTATAATATAGTCGGTTCCGCCCGACTTTAGACTTTCCTTACTTGTTTCCTATTGCCTTTTTGCACGAGTACAAAGCTACCGTTGCTTTCCTCGCCCTTTCTTCAATATTAAGCTTAAAGTTCAGCTTCCTGTCCAAAATAACGTCAAGGTATTTTGCACAAAGGAAATTTCAATATCCCCTAAGGAAATTGGCCTAACCATGGGAGTTTTGCGATCTTTCCAGTACATGACTAGTTCCGTCTTTGCAGGATTTGCCCCAAGACTATTATCTTTCGCCCATTTCTCAGTCATCCGGAGGGCTCTCTGTATAATATCTCTAACTGTTGATGGGAATTTTCCCCTGACTGCTAACGCCACATCATCTGCGTATGCCACCACTGTTATCCTTTCTTTTTCTAGAGAAGCCAGAAAGTTATTTATAGCAACATTCCAAAGAAGAGGTGATAGAACTCATCTTTGGGGAGTGCGTCTGTTCACATACCTTTGTAACATACAAACATGCTTGTCCTAGTGTGGCTGAAATACGTCTCTTTGTTAGAAGTTCGTCTAACAGCCTAAGTATACCTGGATCAACATTCAGAGTTGTCAGTCCATTTAAAATCGAACTCGGATGGATGTTGTTGAACGCCCCTTCGATGTCTAGAAACGCCACGATTGTGTATTTTTTGGCAGATAGTGAGCTTTCAATAAAGCTGACTAGTTCATGTAATGCGGTCTCAGTAGACCTGCCCTTCGATATGTCCCAAACATGTTATGCTAGTTTTTGAACATTATGTGCTTGCACTTAAAAATATTGTGTTAAAAAATTTGAGTTCCAAACATATAATTTTTACACCCAAATATATGAAAAACAGTCTTTTTCGTCCGTGTAGTGGCACAAAAGTGTCAAGGCTTGAAAAAAGTGGCTAATTTGACACTAAAGTGGCATTACGGTAACATTGGCAAGTAGTCCTAAAGGTGGTAGTACTTGGAAAGTAGCACACATGGTACAAAAAGTGGCAAATAAAATGTTGGAATTAGGGCCACTATAAGCAAATGTCATAATTCGAAGAAAAATATGCCTTAATTGTTTATAAATATAACAAGAGTAACACTGATCACAACACACACAATGCGAATGTTATATCTTGTCTTTATGAAAATATACGTTTTTCGTATTTGCCGTATTTATTGCTATTTCTTTAATATATCTGTTAGATATACTTACAAGTTTAAAATGAAAAATTAGAACAAATATGCGGAAATATTAAAAATATGATGATGAAAAAAAATGTGTAATATTTAATTAACAAATGCGAAGTATTTCAATAGCTATAGTTAAATGAAAGTGGAATTAGTTACATATAAAATAAAAATTCGGTGCAAAATGGTAAACATATTTATACGTGAATGAATCCTCATAGATGGTGCAATAAATGAAATAATTTTAATGTATATAAAAAAACCAAAAACCAAGACAAATGTTTTATAACAATTAAAATTAACACACAATTTATTAATTACACTGAAAAAAAATAATAATAAAACTGAATATAGCAAAACACAGTATGATTATTGTCCTATAAATAATAAATTACTAATTTACGATTGCCTGAGTGATGCACGATGTAGATATGCCTGTGTGGCGCAATTATGATATTGTAATTGAAGATTGATTTGGTGTTTTGTCTTCAAATGGATATTTAAACAAAAAATCGTTGGCGCTTATAACATTTTTTTTAAATATAACTTTGAAAGTGATGTTAATTTAAATATGGTGATCCTCGATTCTAGATACATATACGCCTACAATTTTTATGCATAATATAATAATTGTCTATGTGTGATATGTGATATATACGATATCTTCTAATTTCTTAGCTAAGTTTATTAAATTTTTTATTTTTAGTTCTATTAGTTCCGACATTATTAGAGATTAAGTGATCTCTTTTAAGTTTTTACTTTCTTCCGATATGGAATATTATAATCTTATGAAAAATTCAAAAGATATTGTGTATCAAATATTATAATAATATCTTAATCCTAATTTTTTACCTCATTTACAGTATGCCAAGAATGACTTTACATATTAGGAATTAATTAAGATCTTCATAATAAATTCATATTTTAATGACAGTTTAATTTATGGAATTCTAAGTATAAAACCCGATGCCCAGGAAACGTAAAATCAAAAAAAAAAATACGACTTCTTAATTTTCTTGTGTTAGTGTCAATTAGCTCTTTTCACGATCAGTTTTATTCATTTCCAGCAGGTTGTACTCAGCCCAAAATCACTTAACCTAGCATCTAGAAATATCCTCCTACTTATACGACACTTAAAAAAAGTAAACCCACTCTAAAAAAAATATTGTCGTGAGATCAAAGATTTCATGTCTTTAAAATATGAATGCAAATTTTGCTTAGCATAGAAGACGTATTTCTCTAATATAAAGATTTTTTTCTTGTCCAAAAGTCGATAAAGTCGTATTGTCCTTATAATTAAGTGATTTCACTTAAAAATGGGTATCATAACAAGAAAGAAAAAATGTTTGGGCTAAGGTCAACTTGACTTTAATAATTCAGAAAAATTCTTTAAATTTAATGAAATTGTCTTTAAATTTGTGGTCTTTTTGCATCTTGACTACAAAGCAAAAAATCGTTCAAATATAGGACATGTTTTTCAACACTTTATTTTAAAGACGTTTTTTACTTGAAACATAGCATAACAGTTGGCTGATAAGTCCCCGGTCTGACACATAGATGGCGTCGCTAGTATTAAATGTATATTATTTTTACATTTGACGTCTGTAAGTCAATTAGTTTGTGAGATAGAGCGTCTTTTGTGAAGCAACTTTTGTTATTGTGAAAAAAAATGGAAAAAAGGGATTTCGTGTTTTGATAAAATACTGTTTTGTGAAGGGAAAAATACGGTGGAAGCAAAAACTTGGCTTGATAATGAGTTTCTGGACTCTGCCCCAGAGAAATCAACAATAATTGATTGGTATGCAAAATTCAAGCGTGGTGAAATGAGCACGGAGGACGGTGAACGCAGTGGACGCCCGAAAGAGGTGGTTACCGACGAAAACATCAAAAAAATCCACAAAATGATTTTGAATGACCGTAAAATTAAGTTGATCGAGATAGCAGAGGCCTTAAAGATATCAAAGGAACGTGTTGGTCATATCATTCATCAATATTTGGATATGCGGAAGAGCTGTGCAAAATGGGTGCCGCGCAAGCTCATATTTGACCAAAAACAACAACGTGTTGATGATTCTGAGCGGTGTTTGCAGCTGTTAACTCGTAATACACCCGAGTTTTTCCGTCGATATGTGACAATGGATGAAACATGGCTACACTCCTGAGTCCAATCGACAGTCAGCTGAGTGGACAGCGACCGGTGAACCGTCTCCGAAGCGTGGAAAGACTCAAAAGTCCGTAATGGCTTCTGTTTTTTTTTTTTTTTTTTGGGATGCGCATGGAATAAAAAAGGCAAAACCGAAGGAGAACTACCAAAATGGTATCAAAAAATTGGAAGGTCGTTATAATCGTTGTATCGCTCTTGAAAGGAACTATGTTGAATAATAAAAACGAATTGTGACAAAAAAATTAGTTTTTCTTTGTTAGACAGAGGACTTATCAGCCAACCTATTATGTCAGTTACATAGAAAAAAGTCCGTTGTTAAATTAACTTATGTCTGTTGCAAAACAAACATACTTTGTTTTAGTTTATTTTTAAAATTTTATAAGAAATTTTGCCCATATCAACGATTTTTTTTATTTTTGCTTTTACGAGAAGAAACAATTTCCTAAATGGTAGTTGAAAATTCAGAAATCTCAGAATTTTCTCGTCATTTCAACACGCATTATGGGTATTTCAATACATTTTAGTTTAATTTTCGCACGAGGTAGTTCATTCTTCCATTTATTTTTTAGCAAATAAATCTTCGTTACCACATTTGGAAAATTTTAATTTCGTATTATTCGTCCCTTTCATGTTTCTTAAAACTTGCTGGAAATAAATTCTGGAAATAGTTCTGTTTCCTTCATAATTTTTTCCCAGCCCCAGAAGTTGCCCTAATTTCATTTAAATATATTTAATTATTGTTGTTTTTTGATTTCAGCTTAAAACCATGCATTGACTAAACTACAAGTGTAGCTTAACCAACAGGGGCCCTATAGAGTGCAAGCCCTATAGACTGCAAGATGGTTGGATGGACGCACGTTTTGGAATTACCACATTCCTCATCAGCATCCTCTACTTGCAGCAAAACTATCAACCAATTATCAGAATAAATTCATTAAACCCAACAATGAACCACACTTGAACCTTCCGAAAAAAGGTTTTGCATGATAGCCGGCTTATGCTGAAATAAATTCGTACAAACATATCTCTTTTCCTATGTCACTGTCAAATCATCGATATGAGTGCAGTTGGCTGGGTTTATTTTGAACGTGCTTCCTCTTTTTATACCCTTCACCACTACTGTGGTACAGGGTATAATAAGTTTGTGCATTTGTATGTAACGCCAAGAAATAGTGGCCATAGACCCATCTTTTAGTATACCGATCGGCTTAGAATTAAATTCTGAGTCGATTTAGCGATGCCCGTCTGTCTGTCTATCTGTCCGTCCGTCCGTCTGTCTGTATATGTAATTTTGTGCACAAAGTACAGCTCGCAATTGAAGTCCGATCGTCCTCAAATTTGGCATAGGGCCGTTTCTTGGGGCAGAGACAATCGCTATTGGTTTTGGAAATAATCGGTTCAGATTTAGATATAGCTGCCATATATATTTATCCCCGATTTGGTCATAGTTAGCGTGTTTACCAACCGATTTTCTTGAAATACCGTACATCCAAATATTTTATGAATCTCGAAAATCGTGAAAAATATCAGCCAAATCGGTTCAGATTTAGATATAGCTCCCATATATATCTTTCGTCCGATTTAGACTCATATGACCACAGAGGCCAAAGTTTACTACCGATCTTCGCGAAATTTTTCACAGAGGGTAGAATTGACATTCTACCAATGCTTGGTAAATTTGAATGAAATCGGTTCAAATTTAGATATAGCTCCCATATATATCTCTCGTCCGATTTGAACTTATATGGCCACAAAAGCCAGATTTTTGCCGTGATTTGCTTCAAATTTTGCACAAGGGGTACGTTTAATAGTATTCTTAAGTGTGTCAAATTTTGTTAAAATCGGTTCAGATTTAGATATAGCTCACATATATATCTTTCGCCCGATTTGGACTTATAGGGTCTCAAAAGCCAGAGTTTTGCCCTGACTTACTTCAAATTTTGCACAAGCGGTACTTTTAACGATACTATTGTATGTGCCAAATATGGTCAAAATCGATTTAGATTTAGATATAGCTCCCATATATATCTTTCGTCCGATTTGAACTTATATGGCCACAAAAGCCAGATTTTTGCCGTGATTTGCTTCAAATTTTGCACAAGGAGTACGTTTAGTAGTATCGGTAATTGTGCCAAATTTGGTTGAAATCGGTTCAGATTTAGATATAGCTCCCATATATATTTTCCCTCCGATTTGCACTCATATGACCAGGGGGAGTTATACTCCCATTTACGTGAAATTTCGCATAAATAGCAGAATTATTATTCTAACTATACATGTCAAATTTAGTCAAAATCGGTTCAGATTATATATAGCTCCCATATATACGTACACCAGAGTTGGGGAAATATATAAGGTAGACTGTTACACATTTTAGACCCATTTTCAATGGGTCTCTAGAAATTTTAATTATAGAGATTTTGTAGAAGTAAAAAAATTGTATCCTTTATATAGCTTCCAGCAAATGTGAAGTAGTTGAGATGGTAACACAAATTTTGGCCTACATAGGGGTGAAGGGTATAATATAGTCGGCCCCGCCCGACTTTAGACTTTACTTACTTGTTTTTCATTCGTTTTGTTTTGTTATTGTTTAATTATTAATTTAATAATTTAGTAAACAATATATGTATCTCATGAAATATATTAATTATAGCCTATGTGTAAAGCCATTCCTGACATACTGTATTTTGTAGTGAAATTCTAAAATCTAAATATGATTTGTGTATTTTGAAAATGGGACCTAATTGGTGATTTTTTTTGTCTTTCTAAAAGTGAATGAGATTGTCGACGTGATACTGATGGTTGATATAAAGGGTGATTCTTTTGAGGTTAGGATTTTCATGCATTAGTATTTGACAGATCACGTGGGATTTCAGACATGGTGTCAAAGAGAAAGATGCTCAGTATGCTTTGACATTTCATCATGAATAGACTTACTAACGAGCAACGCTTGCAAATCATTGAATTTTATTACCAAAATCAGTGGCAGAAAATCCGCTTTTTTATCGACAAATTTTGTTCAGCGATGAGGCTCATTTCTGGTTGAATGGCTACGTAAATAAGCAAAATTGCCGCATTTGGAGTGAAGAGCAACCAGAAGCCGTTCAAGAACTGCCCATGCATCCCGAAAAATGCACTGTTTGGTGTGGTTTGTACGCTGGTGGAATCATTGGACCGTATTTTTTCAAAGATGCTGTTGGACGCAACGTTACGGTGAATGGCGATCGCTATCGTTCGATGCTAACAAACTTTTTGTTGCCAAAAATGGAAGAACTGAACTTGGTTGACATGTGGTTTCAACAAGATGGCGCTACATGCCACACAGCTCGCGATTCTATGGCCATTTTGAGGGAAAACTTCGGAGAACAATTCATCTCAAGAAATGGACCGGTAAGTTGGCCACCAAGATCATGCGATTTGACGCCTTTAGACTATTTTTTGTGGGGCTACGTCAAGTCTAAAGTCTACAGAAATAAGCCAGCAACTATTCCAGCTTTGGAAGACTACATTTCCGAAGAAATTCGGGCTATTCCGGCCGAAATGCTCGAAAAAGTTGCCCAAAATTGGACTTTCCGAATGGACCACCTAAGACGCAGCCGCGGTCAACATTTAAATGAAATTATCTTCAAAAAGTAAATGTCATGGACCAATCTAACGTTTCAAATAAAGAACCGATGAGATTTTGCAAATTTTATGCGTTTTTTTTTTAAAAAAAGTTATCAAGCTCTTAACAAATCACCCTTTATAATGGAGGTGTTTTTAGCGGAGGTAGGGAATGTGATGATCACTAAACGATTAACACACTCAATGATATCAAAAAGGGATGAAACGGGGGAATTTATACATCATCACTCACCATCTTTAGTATCTTCTGTATAGTTTTTAAATTTTGATTAAATTTTTATATACAAATATACGCAAAGAAAATTAGTTGATAGATTACAATAAGTTCATGTGGTATCACAATTATATATTTGTATATTGTACATTAATAACACTGGCCTACAAAATCTTGAAAGGTCCTTTAAAAAATCAACAATGAAATCCAAGAAAATATGCAGATTAACTATCCGCAACTGCATTGATTATTTAAAAAAATATATATACTGGACCTTGGACATGAACTCTGGAGCTTATTTAGTTATTCATTTGGTAGAGCACCAATTCTCTTTTATTTTTAATGCTCAATTTCATTAAATTTGTATTAAACGAAATTTAGATGAAAATGAAAAGCCGCAGTTGAGATTTAAAATGTTTTTTTTTTTTTTTATTGAAGAACATTCTGGATTCAAACGTATTTGACTTTAACACGTGTAAACTCTATTTTTTGTAACTTGTAGGCCAGGTTATGTTTAGTTTATTAATACGATGTATTAAGCTCTTTAAAGCCACACTTATAAATATTTTTTACACTCAAATTATATATGAGTTTATTTTTAAGACAAAAATTTTGATAGAAAACTTACCGCCATAATTGCCACGTGGTCCATGATCACGATCACATTCAGCTTCAGATATTTCATTACTTTCCTTGGAATCATTGAATGATGAGTTACTCATATCATGATTACGTGGTGGTGGTGGTGGAGGTTCAGGGGAGCTATTTCCACCGGGATTACGGGCTGAACCTTAAAAAAAAAAAAAACAAATTTATTATTAATATACGTTTATATAAAAAGATTTAAAATATTGGGAGTGCATACATTTTCATATTTTATAGAGAATTTATTCAGAAAAAAATCTAACAGACAGAACGAAATATTGTCCACTGTTAGCTACTACTTTTTCTCAAGTTTCTGGTATCATACACAGAAAAAAATTTTACGAAAAATTTTCCAATTAAAGTCTTAACTGAGTTTTAAAATGTATTCAATTAAATATTTAATTGATTGAACAAATTTTTTAATTGAAACAAATATCAATCACAAAAATTAATAGTATCAATTAATTTTATAATTGGATCAATTAATTTTTGAAATGGCTTTCAATTAATTTTTTAATTGATACTATCATCTCTGTGATTGAAGACATTTTAATTAAAAATTGATTAGATCAATTAATTTCGTGATTGAATCCAAAAATTATTTTTTTTTGTGTACGGATATCGTGAAGAAAAAATGAATCGTCTTTTAATACACGAATCAACAAAATTTTTGCCTTTCTACACTGAAAAACATATTTACCTGATATTAAATATTACGCAACCTACATTTTACGATGCGAAATTTACAAAATATTAAGGACAAATTTCTTTGTCATTCCGTTTGTAACACATCGAAATATTGCTCTAAGACCCATAAAGTATATATATATTCTGGGTGGTGAAATTCGGAGTTGATCTAAGCATGTCCGTCCTTTCGTCCGTCCTTCCGTCCGTCCTTCCGTCCGTCCTTCCGTCCGTCCTTTCGTCCGTCCTTCCGTCCGTCTGTTGAAATCACGCTAACTTCCGAACGGAACAAGCTATCGACTTGAAACTTGGCACAAGTAGTTATTATTGTGTAGGTCGGATGGTATTGCAAATGGGCCATATCGGACCACTTTTACGTATAGCCCCATATAAACCGACGCTCAGTTGCGGAGCCTCTTGAAGGAGCAAAATTCATCCAATCCGGTTGAAATTTGGTACATGGTGTTAGTATATGGTCTATAACAACCATGCAAAAATTGGTCCACATCGCTCCATAATTATATATAGTCCCCATATAAACCGATTCCCAGATTTGGCTTGCGGAGCCTCTTGGAGGAGCAAAATTCATCCAATCCGGTTGAAATTTGGTACATGGTGGTAGTATATGGTCTCTAATAACCATGCACAAATTGGTCCACATCGGTCCATAATTATATATAGCCCCCATATAAACCGATTCCCAGATTTGGCTTGCGGAGCCTCTAAGAGAAGCAAATTTCATGCGATCCGGCTGAAATTTGGTACATGGTAATAGTATATGGTCTCTGACAACCATACAAAAATTGGTCTACATTGGTCCATAATTATATATAGCCCCCATATAAACCGATTCCCAGATTTGATCTCCGGAGCCTCATGGATGAGCAAAATTCATCCGATTCGGTTGAAATTTGGTACGTAGTGTTAGTATATGGTCTCTAACAACCATGCACAAATTGGTCCATACCGGTCTTAATTATATATAGCCCCCATATAAACCGATCCCCAGATTTGGCTTTCGGAGCCTCTAAGAGAAGCAAATTTCATGCGATCCGGCTGAAATTTGGTACATGGTGTTAGTATATGGTCTCTAACAATCATGCAAAAAATTGGTCCATACCGGTCTTAATTATATATAACTCCCATTTAAACCGATCCCCAGATTTGAACTCTGGAGCTCTTGAGGAGTAAAATTCATCCGATCCGGTTGAATTTTGGTACGTGGTGAAATTTGGTACACTGCGCTAGTATATGGCCGCTAACAACCATGCCAAAATTGGTCCATATCGGTCTATAGTTATATATAGCCGATCCTCAAAAATAATCTACCAGAATTTTATTTCTATAGAAAATTTTTTCAAAATTAAAAAAAAAGAAAATTAAATAAAATTTTGACAAAATTTTATTACTATAGAAAATTTTGTCAAAATTTTATTACTATACAAAATTTTGTCAAGATTTTATTTCTATAGAAAATTTTGTCAAAATTTTATTTCTATAGAAAATTTTGTCAAAATTTTATTTCTATAGAAAATGTTGTCAAACTGAATTATTTCGTATTTTATCAGCTTTTTTTAATATATACCCCGTATGGACTAACCTACAATTGAGAAGACGGTGTTAAGAATATTTAAGATACCTTGCCATCGGCAAGTGTTACCGCAACCCAAGTAATTGGATTGTGGATGACAGTCTTTAGTACAAGTTTCTGGTGGAGGGTACATAAGATTTAAGATAGAAACGCTTCGAATATAGGCTGACTTATTTTGAGGATGTAGCATCGTTAGTTTAAGTCTTTTTTTTTTTTGGAATTAAGATCGGAACAAATGGTAATCAGAAGGAGCAATGCCTGGGCTATACTACCGTTGGGATCCATTACCGTGGATCCATTATATCAGCGATGCTTTCGAAGAAGCAGTTCGTAAGCTTTCCGCAAATGCGGTTTTGTTGGCACGATACTTGACATATTGAGAGAAAAAAATATGTTGTTCCGGGCAAATGATACATACTGAAAATAAGAGCTTTGGAGTGAGGTTTTTGCCACATTCGAAACAAAAATTATAGGTTTTTCCGTAGTCAATAGTCTTCATGTACATCGAAAAATGCTCTTCTATAGATGTAATCTTAACTTCGCGTTATATTCAAGTGATATATAAAAATCCTTTGTAGCTATAAAATTTAAAATAGCAAAATTTTCAAAAATTTTAAATTAAGAAAATTTTGAATTTTTTAAGTTTGTCTTTATTTTTTTTAATAAATCCGGAATATTGAAATTTGAAGAACTAATGCGTAATCAATGCATCAGATGTATAAAAATATGACTTCCGCCCCATAAAAGGCACAGGTAAAATGCATTGCTTTTGCACCACTTCCGCATCCAAAAAGAACATTTTCATTGCGTTTTTAGTTACGCTTTTTTCGGATTAAAAAAGTTTCAGCATAAGCTCAATTACAAGGGACCTTCTTTTTATAGATGAGTTCGAACGGCGTTCCACATTGAAGTGAAACCACTTAGAGAAGCTTTGAAACCCTCAGAAATGTCACCAGCATTACTGAGGTGGTATAATCCGCCGCTGAAAAACTTTTTGGTGTTCGGTCGAAGCAGGAATCGAACCCACGACCTTGTGTATGCAAGGCAGGCATGCTAACCATAGCACCACGGTGGCTACCGTGGTGCAAATGATATAAAAATCTTATTGGAAAATACAATATCTTAATATACCCTGAATTCTTTGTAGTTGTTCACTTACCAACACTACGCCTGCCCATGGAGCCGCGTGAGCCATAATGATCATAAGGTGTACCATAGGGTCCTCCATATTGTGAGCCATATTGGTCTTCTTCTGGAGCACAATTGGCAGGATCATCATATTCGGGTCCAGGTCCAGAGTACAAGCTACCTCCCTGAGAATTAACGCGAGTGTAACGACGCTGCAAATATAAATTATAAAATATTTCATTTTTAATTTTTAAAAATTTTACATATATATGTCTCATATAAATCACAATTTTCCCACTTACATATTGATCTTCTTCGGCACAATTTGCAGGATCATCATATTCAGGAGCTGGTGTGTAAATTGATGATTGTCCTCCTTGACTGTTTTTACGGGCATAACGATTGGCACGTGGCATAGATTGTGAACCAGAACGTGAGTGCATATGGCCAGGATGTCCAGGTGGTCCCATGGTACCAGCATGACCGGGTGGAGCATGACCATTTTGATGGGGGAAGGTTTGGAAATTCATTGCCTTAGTAGGATCCATTTCTTCGCGGAAGCCCAATAGATGGAATGTGGCATAGGGGCAGATTTCATCTTCCATGCCTGTTTTTTATATATAAACAGGTTGGTGAAAAGAATAATCGAAATACAGCATTAAAATTTATTTCTACAAAATTCATAAATTGTTGTTGTTCTTTTTGTGTTAAAGTGTTATTTTGAATGTTTAGTCTTCTTCTGGATTTCATTTAATATACAAAAACAGAATGAAAATTTTGATCAATGGTATGATATGAGGTGCGATGATTAGCATGCCAATATTTCTATATGAATTATATGTATATACGTAAATATTAATATTTTTACCTTCCAATTGTATGGATAGTACTTACAATTACTTTTATTAGAAATGGTTAGACAGGACCATTAGTATTCGATAGATAGATTTGAGCTTAATGTTAGTTTTAAATAAATAAATGAAGATAATACGAAATGAAAATGTGTAAATGAAGAAATGATAGTAAAAAGTGATTGTAATAAACATCTTTTTGTTGTCTATAAAAGCAAAAAATAATCTAAAGCTTGTTTGGAGGTAAAAAAAATGGGACAACATTGAAATTAAAAACAAGTATATATGGCCGTAAGTTCGGCCGGGCCGAATCTTATGTACCCTCCATCATGGATTGCATAGAAACTTCTACGAAAGACTGTCATCCACAATCGAATTACTTAGCTTGTGGTATCTTAACTCGTTTTCTAAATTGTGAGTTAGTCCATACGTGGTATATATTAGACAAAAAAGGTATGTAAGTAAGTCTACAAATAATTACGAATTGATATGGACTTTCACACGGTACGTAGGGAGCCAGAATTGAAATATGGGGTCTATATACAATTATGAACTTGATATGGACCAATTTTTGTGTGATTGGGGATCGATTTATTTGAGGGCTATATATAACTACAGACCGATATGGACCTAGTTAGGCATGGTTGTTAACGGCCATATACTAGCACAATGTACCAAATTTAAACTGACTCGGAAATTTGCTCCTCCAAGAGGCTCCAAAACCAAATCTCGGGATCGGCTTATATGGGGGCTATATATAATTATGCACCGATTTCGAGAAATTTTTGCATGGTCATTAGAGACCATATACTAACACCATGTACCAAATTTCAGCCGGATCGGATGAAATTTGCTTCTCTTAGAGGCTCCGCAATCTAAATCGGGGGATCGATTTATTTGGGGGCTACATATAATTATGGACCGATGTGGACCAATTTTTGCATGGTTGTTAAAGACCATATACTAACACCATGTACCAAATTTCAGCCGGAGCGGATGAAATTTGCTTCTCTTAGAGACTCCGAAAGCCAAATCGGGGGATCGGTTTATATGGGGGCTATATATAATTATGGACCGATGTGGACCAATTTTTGCATGGTTGTTAGAGATCATATGCTGACACCATGTACCGAATTTCAGCCGGATCGGATGAAATTTGCTTCTCTTAGAGAAGCAAGCAAAATTTGAGGGTCCGTTTATATAGGGACTATACGTAAAAGTGGACCGATAAGGCCCATTTGCAATACCATCCGACCTATATCAATAACAACTAATTGTGCCAAGTTTCAAGTCGATAGCTTGTTTCGTTCGAAAGTTAGCGTGATTTCAACAGACGGACGGGCATGCTCAGATCGACTCAGAATTTAAACACGACCCAGAATATATATACTTTATGGGGTCTTAGAGCAATATTTCGATGTGTTACAAACGGAATGACAAGTTAATATACCCCCACCTTATGGTGGAGGGTATAAAAATATGGGAAACATTTTAATCTGAACCAATTTTGAGGCAACTTCGCAAAAGTGTATTTATGATTTATCGGTCGATAGATAAGTTTGAGTCAGTTTTACAAGTTTTCGACTTAGCAGTGGCGATTTTATAATTTCACGTAAATCGGCCTACAACTTTGACCTCTGTGGTCATATGACGGAAAATCGGGGGAAAGATAGATATGGGAGCTATATCTAAATCTGAGCCGATTTCAACCAAATTTGGCACACTTGACTACACTACTTATTGTACTGCGAGTGCAAAATTTCAACCAAATTGGAGTAAAACTCTGGCTTCTGGGACCATATTAGTCCATATCGGGCGAAAGATATATATGGGAACTATATCTAAATCTGAACAGATTTCAATAAAATTTGGCACAATTGACTATAGTACTAATGTTTCTTCTTGTGCAAAATTTTAAGCAAATTAGGGTAAAACTCTGGCTTCTGCGGCCATATAAGTCCATATCGGGCGAAAGATATATATGGGAGCTATATCTAAATCTGTACCGATTTCTTCTAAAATCAATAGGGCTCTATACTGAGCCAAAACACATACATGTGCCAAATTTGAAGTCGATTGGACTAAAACTGCGACCTAGACTTTGATTACAAAAATGTGTTCACAGACAGACGGGCATGGCTATATCGACTCAGGAGCCCACCCTGAGCATTTTCCAAAGACACCATGTGTCTATTATTTTTGGGGATCGGCTATATAAAACTATAGACCGATATGGACGAATTTTGGCATAGTTGTTAGCGGCCATATACTAGCGCAATGTACCAAATTTCACCACGTACCAAATTTCAACCGGATCGGGTGAATTTTGCTCCTCCAAGGGGCTCCGGGGCTCTGGGTATCGGTTTATATGGGGGCTATATATAATTATGAACCGATATGGATCAATTTTTGCATGGTTGGTAGAGACCATATACTAACACCATGTTCCAAATTTCAACCGAATCGGATGAATTTTGCTCCTCCAAGAGGCTGTGCAAGCCAAATCTGAGCGTCGGTTTATATGGGGGCTATGCGTAAAAGTGGTCCGATATGGCCCATTTGCATACCATACGACATACACTAATAACACCTACTTGTGCCAAGTTTCAAATCGATAGCTTGTTTCGTTCGGAAGTTAGCGTGATTTCAACAGACGGACGGACATTCTTAGATCGACTCAGAATTTCACCACGACCCAGAATATATATACTTTATGGGGTCTTAGAGCAATATTTCGATGTGTTATACCCTCCTCCTATGGTGGAGGGTATAATGAACTAATATTTATTGCAAAGATTTCATTTTGTTTTAGTTTATTTTAAAAAATTCGTAAGAAATTTTCCCCAGCCCAACGATTTTTTCTTTATTCCAAGTATGTCTCAAAAAGTTTATGAACTAAATGGCAGTAAAATTTCAATAACATACAAATTAGTTCAATTCTATCTAAAACAGATGAAGTTTTTCGTACACTTCTCAAAAATAGTAATGAACTACACTGTGGTTAAAATGGGATTAATTTGGCGCCTAAGATTTTTTCTTTATTTTTAGTTCATTTTTTCTTTTCGTGAAAGATGCATTTTGAAAATGGTAGTTAAAAATCCAAAAATGTGAAAATTTTCGTTAATTTAATGAATCTTTGGAATACAATTTAGTTCAATTTCGCACTAGATAGTTCATTTTTTCCATAATGTAGTTTACTTTTTTCTGTGCAATTTTGGTCAAAAAAATATCTTTCGGCGGATTTCGACTCCTATAGCCTCCTTTGGTCAAAATATTGGATTTTATTGAATCTTTGTATAGAGAATACAATTATATTAAAAATCTGTGCCAAAGTTGGTAAAATTTGCCTAAAATTTAGACAATGTCCCCATATAAGTATATATTTTTTCTGTTGTGGGCAAAAAAAAAATGGCCAAAATACCCAAATTTTCCTTGTAAAACTTGCCCAAGTGACTCAAATTTTCCTATACCTGTAAAACATATCTCTCGACCGATATATCATAAATGCACTTTTGCTAGTTTGCCTAAAAATGGATTCCGATTTAAATATTTCCCATATTTATTGTTTACTAACATTCTGTTCGCCCCAAGGCATTAGCAGATTTATTAGAAGTCCAAAAAATTTTACCCATATCGGTTCAGATTTAAATATATGTATATTGGAATATAAACCTAAAATAACAATTTTTAAGGATTTGAGATGATACCGAAAATGTAGATCTACAAATGGGGCAGGGTATATTATAGTCTCTCTTTAAATGCAAATAAATCTTAGTTTAAGATATCAGTTGTACCACAACATTATTTTGAAAAAATAAAAGCCTGCACGGAGAAACCAATATCAGATTAAGAGGAATCGAACCACGATCCATTCGCTTCTCTTAAGCCAAAATAAATCATATTGTATCACATTTTTTTATAAGTTTGAACATTTCGAACTTTGCGGCACCGAACACTATATTTGTTTGCGTGTATACCAAATAGACTGATATTCTAATTTTTATATAAAATTGTATGTTTATATTAAATTCACCACTTTTTACTATCAATTTAAGATTAATTAATATATTAGATGTAATGTTTTATTGTTAGTAGGTTTTAGTAAATAATACAAACTCAACAATAATAAAATAATAAATATATTTAGAAAAAGTCCTGATTTTCGAGGAAACGAAGTAATGGATACGGAAGAATTCAATTGGGGTTTAATTCAGGTCTAATTTTATTACAAATAAATTCTATGATTGATACCATACTTTTTGTTATGAAGCAATATCAATTAAAGTATTAATTTAATCAGTTATTATGTTTTTGTTTTTATCATTACCGACGACAATCGATTTTTAAGATCGGCAATGAATTTCCGATAATTAAATTTGACAAAATATTTAACGTATGGAAGCAACAGTCTGTCCAATAAACATAACTGATGAAGATGTGAGCATTTTTATTTTCGTAATCTTTAAAAACCAAAACTAAATTTTAGATGTATTACAGAAGCAATACATCTTAGCTTTTATCTTATTTCAAAGGGAAAACCAATGCCAGATGTACTAAATTGAATGAAATGTCTACTCATTTATTCTTTGAAGTAAAATATAATTAATCTATAAAAATTTTTTGTTTGTTTTAAATTTAACGTTCCATTACATCGCAATACTTTGTAGTGTTATTATCCTCGAAAAACTGGACGTTTTATTTGAAATAAAATAAATAAAAACTAAACCAAAATTAATCACAACTTTACCTGGATGCTTGTAAGTACATTCGTTGATATTATGAACATGACCATAATGATTATTATGGGCTGGTACTGGTGGTGCCTTCAATTCTTCATATAAATTGGGTCTACGAGGATCCCAAGTCGAGTGATTTGAACGCATACCACCTCGGGCTATTTTAATAATCACATTCAGATTTTTTTTACAAAATTGTTTACAGGGTTTTGTAAAGGAATATTTGGATATTATTTTGTGTTGTCATATATTGTGTGATTTTTTGTGTAGATAGATAGTGTTTTTCCCAAATAGTTATAGTAGATCAAGGTAAATATTTTTGTATACAAAAACACACAAAGCAACACAAAAGTTTTTGTTCAAAAGCCATACAAATATGTAAAAGAAATTAAAAATTAGTTTTTAATATAAAATGTAGAAATAAAGATTTTGTATAACACACTAAGATAATATCACTGGAAAAATAATAGAAAAACTCATAAGCCTTGAGAAATGACGCAGCAAAAACATTGGAAGTGGTTCCACAAAGATTTATTTTTAAACACTACCCTCTATCTTACGATGAAGTTTTTTTTTTTTTGACAAATCTTAGAAAATGCACAATTTGCGCTTTTTTAAAAGGAAAGCTATATTTTGTATAATTATTTATCCCAAAAAGAATAGAAAATCAATACAAACAAGTATAAACGGTCGTAAGTTCGGCCAGGCCGAAGCTTATGTACCCTCCACCATGGATTGCGTAGAAACTTCTAATGAAGACTGTCATCCACAATCGAATTACTTGGGTTGCGGTAACACTTACCGATGGCAAGGTATCTAAAAACTTCTTAACACCGTCTTCTAAATTGCAAGGTAGTCGATACGTGGTATATATTAAACTAAAAAAGGCCGATTAAATACGTATATAATTAAGTTTGACAAAATTTTCTATAGAAATAAAATTTTGACAAAAGTTTCTATAGAAATAAAATTTTGATCAAAATAAAATTTTGAAGTAAAATGTTGACAAATTTTTCTATAGAAATAAAATTTCGACAAAATTTTCTATAGAAATAAAACTTCGACAAAATTTTCTGTAGAAATAAAATTTTGAAAAAATTTTCTATAGAAATAAAATTTTGACAAAATTTTCTATAGAAATAAAATTTTGAAAAAATTTTCTATAGAAATAAAATGTTGACAAAATTTTCTATAGAAATAAAATTTTTACAAAATTTTCTATAGAAATAAAATTTTGACAAAATTTTCTATAGAAATAAAATTTTGACAAAATTTTCTATAGAAATAAAATTTTGATCAAAATAAAATTTTGAAGTAAAACGTTGACAAATTTTTCTATAGAAATAAAATTTCGACAAAATTTTTTATAGAAATAAAATTTCGACAAAATTCTCTATAGAAATAAAATTTTCACAAAATTTTCTATAGAAATAAAATTTTCACAAAATTTTCTATAGAAATAAAATTTTGACAAAATTTTCTATAGAAATAAAATTTTGACAAAATTTTCTATAGAAATAAAATTTTGACAAAATTTTCTATAGAAATAAAATTTTTACAAAATTTTCTATAGAAATAAAATTTTGACAAAATTTTCTATAGAAATAAAATTTTGACGAAATTTTCTATAGAAATAATATTTTGACAAAATTTTCTATAGAAATAAAATTTTGACAAAATTTTCTATAGAAATAAAATTTTGACAAAATTTTCTATAGAAATAAAATTTTGACAAAATTTTCTATAGAAATAAAATTTTGACAAAATTTTCAATAGAATTAAAAGTTTGAACACATTCTCTATAGTATTAAAATTTTGACAACATTTTCTATAGAAATAAAATTTTGCCAAAATTTTCTATAGAAATAAAATTTGACAAAATTTTCTGTAGGAATAAAATGTTGACAAAATTTTCTATAGAAATAAAATTTTGACAAAATTTTCTATAGAAAATTTTTGGTAGATTATTTTTGGCTAGAGTGGCAACCATGATTATGAACCGATATGGACCAATTTTTGTGTGATTGGGAATAGGATATATATAACTATAGACCCATATGGACCCATTTTGGCATGGATATTAGCGGCCATATACTAACACTACGTTCCAAATTTCAACGGGATCGGATGAATTTTGCTTCTCCAAGAGGCTCCGGAGATCAAATCTAGGGAACGGTTTATATGGGGGCTAATATAATTATTGACTGATATGGACCAATTTTCGCATGGTTGTTAGAAACCCTATACTAACACCATGTACCAGATTTCAACCGAATCGGATGAATTTTGCTCCTCCAAGAGGTTTCGGAGGTCAAATCTGGGGATCGATTTATATGGGGGCTATATATAATTATGGACCGATATGGACCAATTCTTGCGTGTTTGTTAGACCACATACTAACACCACGTTCCAAATTTCAACGGGATCGGATGAATTTTCCTCCTCCAAGAGGCTCCGCACGCCAAATCGGGGGATCGGTTTATATGGGGGCTATATATAATTATTGACCGATGTGGACCAATTTTTGCATGGTTGTTAGAGACCATATACTAACACTATGTACCAAATTTCAGCCGGATCGGATGAAATTTGCTTCTCTTAGAGAATCCCCAAGCCAAATTTTGGGGTCCGTTTATATGGGGGCTATACTTAAAAGTGGACCCATATGGCCCATTTGCAATACCATCCGACCTACATCAATAACAAGTACTTGTGCCAAGTTTGAAGTCGATAGCTTGTTTCGTTCGGAAGTTAGCGTGATTTCAACAGACGGAATGACGGACGGACATGATCAGATCTACTCAGAATTTCACCACGACCCAGAATATATATACTTTATGGGATCTTCGAGCAATATTTCGATGTGTTACAAACGGAATGACAAAGTTAATATACCCCCATCCTATGGTGGAGGGCATAAAAATAGAAGATGCATATGGAGATTTTAAATTTTCAATCGCAATTCTTAGCTCAATTTATTGGAGGTGATCCAAATTTGCTCTACATCCAGATCGCACACGTTGGGGACACGGTTGCCACAGTTGGTAGAATTTTACTAAAAATGATAGATTTTTTACTGTTTTGTAGATTGATAGAATTCTGAGAGAAAATTTTTCTATAGAAATAAAATTTTCTATAGAAATAAAGTTTTGACAAAATTTTCTATATAAATAAACTGTTGATAAAATTTCCTATAGAAATAAAATTCTTTACAAAATTTTTTATAGAAATAAAATTTTGACGAACTTTTCTATAGAAATAAAATGTTAACAACATTTTCTATAGTGAAGCAATGTTGAAATTTTCAGTAGAAATAAAATTTTGGACAAATTTTCTTTTGAAATAAAATTTTGCAAAAATTTTCTATAGAAATACTTTCAATAGAAATAGAATTTTGACAACTTTTTTTTCAATAGAAATGGAATTTTGACAATTCAATAGAAATAAAATCTTGCCAAGTTTTCTATAGATTTAAAATTTTGCCAAATTTTCTATAGAAATAAAATTTTGACAATATTTTCTACAGAAATAAAATTCTCACAAAATTTTCTATAAAAAAAATCGACATTTTTAATAGAAAAAAAATTGACAAAATTTTCTGTATAAATAAAATTTTGACAAAACTTCCTATAGAAATAAATTTTTTGAAAGGGTTTTGGCAATATTTTGGTTGATTATTTTTGGCTCGAGTGGCAACCGCGGTTGGGGATCCACACTACTTTGTTGCAAGCTCCTTTATATTGGGGATGTAATATATTTTACATATTAATATTTCTGATATTTTGAGTGATACTAAACATTATTACATATTTTATGTGTCTGAAACATCAGAGTCAATATGCATGTATGATGTCACAATGGTTCTTGATAGCGGATGTCTTCCTCTCAAAAATATGATGAAATGGGAGATTTAATTTCGTAGTTTGAAGGAAAAAATTGGTACGAGGCCATATGGCCACGTAAGGCCATATGAAGTTTAAGTTGGTCACATTTGTGGTAAATTTTACAAATATGAAGATATTGTTTTTTTCTAAATTTTTATGTGTTTTTTTGCATTTTTTTTTTTGCATCAAACTAAGTTTTCGTTTACAAATAAATAATTTTAGTTTTGTAGAAAATAAAGAATAGAGATATTTTTACACTACGCAGATTTTTTACCAACATTACTTTTATCTCTTGTAAATATTATTTATCGTCCAAGTTGTAGGTTTTTGAATTTTCGGTCAAAATTTGATTTTCACTTTTGTATCAGACATGAAACAAACTTGATTTCGTAGAATTAGGTCAAAACTTTGAGACGCAAAAATTTCTTTTTGTGGTTGTATCTTAAAAGATACGGTGCGCATTTAAGGGTTAACAAACGTACACACAAAACTTATTATAGTCAAGAAATCATTGCACACACAGAGAAGGAATATGATCACCTCAAACATGTTTCAAGAGCAAAATGTTATTTTTGCATGGTGACCATTTAACATGTTAATCGCCAAACATAACACGTTTTCCGAATACAGATACATAATTTCCGACAAAATAACATGGTTGTGATGAAAATGTTACATGGTCACCATCCAAAAATAACATTTTACGCTTGAAACATGTTTGGGGTGATCATATTCCTTCTCTGGGTGCACGTTGCCAGCTAATACTATTCTGAATATGCATCCACTCCATACTGGTTACTTATCACAGATACAGAACAATAATCGATGGTATGGACCCCGTATACTGGATAAAATTTTGTTTGGCAGAGTTTCATTAATTTTTTCAAATTTTATTGCACTTTGAAAATCTGAAAAATTTTCACTTTCCTATTATTTTTCCAGTGATAAAAAAATTGTATATAAAAAAACTACTTTATAAATATCTTAATATCTAAATCTAAATTTCCAACAACATTTATATATAAATCATGCAAAACACCAACATAAATGAAATTTCAAAGGTGAAGAATTTCGACAAACCACTAAACCAAAAAGGTTGGAAAATTGTTTGAATTAATTTTTTATTCAATCTTTGTCATACAATTGCAATTGTGTAATTATGGCTCCATTTAAATAAGATTTTAATCAAAATTCGATGGCTTTGAAATTTCATTGGTAAAAAAATAATAAAATTTTATGTATTTAAGGATAAAACATCAATCGATGGAATATATATGGAAAAATTATTATTATGTAGTGTCTCGAGTTTGTTGATCATGGTGTGATTTCAAATAAGCTCAAGCCTCTTAAGAAAATGTTGCTTTAAAAAAATATACACAAGGATTTTTATAAATATGCAGATTTTTTTCTTCTGATAAACATTAAATTCCTAGTCTATGTTTTTTTTTGTGTTCTCATATACATTCTTTGCATAAATCCTTGTTTGCTTTTTGGCAACATAAACGCAATTGAAAATGTATCGAAATAAAACGATGAGAAAAGAAAAATTCGTTGGTATTAATAAATGTTGTTTTGGAAAATTTAGATGCTTACTTATCACTGTACCTCGCTTAATCCGATCGCAGGTGTTGTAGTTGGAGCCGGGTACAGGTGGCAGCTTACGGTTTGGTGGAGCAATATATCCCAATTCATCACGCAAGTCAGGTCGTCTCTTGTCCAAGGTGGCACCGGGTCCCATAGTCTGATTATAAACTACATCATCTAGAATTAATATGTGTCGTGTCGAAAGAGCAAAAAATATAATTTGTAAATACTGAAGATGCTTTTACCATTTTTAGACTTTGTTTAGCTTTACAGTTTTAGGCATTTGAAAAATTTCAAAACATTATTTTTTTTTTTACTTTACTTCTGTTTTTCTTTTTAAAATTTTGTTAACAAACGTGAATTTAGTTAGATTTTGTTTTGGTGCATTTAGAAAAAAGAACACAATCACAAATCATTCGAATTTCGGGTGCCATTCTTCTGTTTTTTTTTTTGTTTTTTTTGAGAAATTCTTTCAACAAGTCACTCACAATCTTGGGCTATGGATTTTTTGTTTTGCTTGCATTGTTTTCTTGCTAAAATTACAGGGTGCTCAGAGTTATCCAAAAGGAAAAAAACAATTACCAAATATACCAAACAAATTTCAGATATGTCTCTTTTTTATGTTAAATAGAAAAATAAGATTTAGAATAATATAATTAATTAATGTTTTCATGAATGATTACAGCATTTTTGTTTTAGATTTTTGCGATTTTTGTTTAAATATACTCTTGTTTTTTTTTTTTTATAAATTTCTGTTATGAAAAGCATCTTAGTTTTTATATAGAAGGTTTTACAAAGTTTTAATAAAAGTGAGGAAGGGGGTTTTACTAAAATTTCGGATAGGGCCGTTTGGATAGAAAATTGAGTTTATAGAATATAGTTTGGAAAGAAAATTAAATTTCCACAAACATTTTACGAAAAATTAACATAAACAAATTTAATTCGAAACATGGAAATACAGTTTATTTGAAATAGACAAAAATTGATATTGGTATTCTTGGATATGATACTAAGATATTATTTACACAGAATAGTTTACTGAAGGGGAATATTCTATAGGGGGAGTTTAAATATATATAATAGCTATTAAGAGTAAATAAATTCCTTTGAATGAACCATTTACAATATTTTATTCAATATTTTCGTTTTCTCACTTGCATTTTCCGTTTAATTTGGTTCAAGGAATTATTTCCCTATATGCAAAGGTATATGGTTAGTACTAACATCTGTTCGTCATACTAAGTTTTAACAACATTCATTTAAGTTTACTTTATATACATTTTTTTTTTAATTTTTTCATATAATCATAGTTATGGAAGTAGCACATGCTTTAAATTCCCTTTAACGCGTTTTTAAGAGAAAAACAAGTAAGGAAAGTCTAAAGTCGGGCGGGGCCGACTATATTATACCCTGCATCACTTTGTAGATCTAAATTTTCGATACCATATCATATCCGTCAAATGTGTTGGGGACTATATATAAAGGTTTGTCCCAAATACATACATTTAAATATCACTCGATCTGGACAGAATTTGATACAAAATCTATAGACTAAAAATTTAAGTTGGCTAATGCACTAGGGTGGAACACAATGTTAGTAAAGAAATATGGGAAACATTTAAATCTGGAGCAATTTTAAGGAAACTTCGCAAAAGTTTATTTATGATTTATCGCTCGATATAAATGCATTAGAAGTTTAGGAAAATTAGAGTAATTTTTACAACTTTTCGACTAAGCAGTGGCGATTTTACAAGGAAAATTTTGGTATTTTGACCATTTTTGTCGAAATCAAAAAAACATATATATGGGAGCTATATCTAAAACTGAACCGATTTCAACCAAATTTGGCGCGCATAGCTACAATGCTAATTCTACTTCCTGTGCAAAATTTCAACTAAATCGGAGCAAAAAATTGGCCTCTGTGGTCATATGAGTGTAAATCGGGCGAAAGCTATATATGGGAGCTATATCTAAATCTGAACCGATTTCAACCAAATTTGGCACGCATAGCTACAATGCTAATTCTACTCCCTGTGCAAAATTTCAACTAAATCGGAGTTAATAATTGGCCTCTGTGGTCATATGAGTGTAAATCGGGCGAAAGCTATATATGGTAGATATGTCTAAATCTGGACCGATTTCAACCAAATTTGGCACGCATAGCTACAATGCTAATTCTACTCCCTTGGCAAAATTTCAATTAAATCGGAGTAAAAGATTGGCCACTGTGGTCATATGAGTGTAAATCGGGCGAACGATAGATATGGGAGCTATATCTAAATCTGAACCGATTTCAACCAAATTTGGCACGCATAGCTACAATGCTAATTCTACTCCCTGTGCAAAATTTCAATTAAATCGGAGTAAAAAATTGGCCACTGTGGTCATATGAGTGTAAATCGGGTGAACGATATATATGGGAGCTATATCTAAATCTAAACCGATTTCAATAAAATATGGCACACTTGACTACACTACAAATTTTAATCCTAGTGCAAAATTGCAACCAAATTGGGCTAAAACTCTGGCTTCTGGGACCGTATTAGTCCATATCGGGCGAAAGATATATATGGGAGCTATATCTAAATCTGAACCGATTTCAATAAAATTTGGCACACTTGACTACACTACTAATTGTACTCCTAGTGCAAAATTTCAACCAAATCGGGGTAAAACTCTGGCTTCTGGGGCCATATAAGTCCATATCGGGCGAAATATATTGTTACGAATTTGATAATTATAGTTTAAGTTTATTTAAATTAGTTTCCGTTAATTTAAATTTCAAATTGTAACGATAAAATTTCGTTATAACTTGTTGGAATCATCTATTCATTTTCTAGCACTTTCCTGAATTTCTTTTATGTTCTTTTGTTTGCTTATTTTCATGTAAGTTCTCACTCTCTTTGATAACAACCCCTTTGTTTTGTTATTTTGCATTCTCATTTCATCTCATTGTATATTGTCATTGTTTTTGTTCTTGTAGTAATGCGAGCGCATATCTATGTGAGTGTGTATGTGTTTGGCAGCCACCAGATGAATGACTTAATGGTCGTAGATCCTTCTATCATTGTCTAAGAATGTTCTGGCGTTGCCAGAATATTGTAGTGCTACCAGAATGTTCTCGAATTGCCACACCGTCATATATAAAAGCGCTCGCATGCTGCTAACGAGTCAGTCTTAATTAAAGCGTCAAACGAATAACTTCAGTGTGAACGAATTGTAAAGTGTGAAGTCATAGTAAATAAATTGTAGATTGTCGTTATTTAAAAGAACTGTGTTTTAATTGTCGGGTAATTAAAAACGCCTAAATATAAAAACGTAACAATTGGTGTCGGAAGTGAAATAACGAAAAAAAAATCTACAATGAAGTTTAATGAGCTTCGAGTGGAAGACTTAAAAAAGGAATTGAGCAAACTGGAGCTGCCGACAACAGGCAATAAGGCCCAGCTTCAAAAGCGTCTACTGGAAGAGTTTGAACGGCGTAATATGGACATTGCGACGCATGAGTTTGATTATAAGGAAGACATTGATGAATCAATACTCGTCAATACAAGCACTGTAGAAACTCCATCTGTGGCTTCGAATGTTGTGGATTACACATCAATGCTCAATGCTTTGAGCAAAATGATGGAAGAAAATTCTAGAAAAATGGAAGAAAATTCTAGAAAATTGCTGAAAGAAAATGCCCTACAAGTGGAAGCAAATTCTAGAAAAATGGAAGAAAATTCTAGAAAATTGGAAGAAAAATTCGACGAAACTTCTAGAATGGTCAACGAAAAATTACAACAAATTTCTGAAGGCATGGAGAAACGTGTGGACCATATAGAAAATCAAATTGTGGAATTGGATAGGAGGGTTCTTTCCGTGGATGAGAAGATTATGGTTCATGATGAGAAGTTTCTGCACATCGAGAAAAAAATGTCAGAGCTGGAAATTAAAGGTGGTCCAGTGCGCGTCATCGAGGGCTCAAAAATCAAAACTCCTGTTTTCGATGGCTCAACGTCATTTGATGTCTTCAAATTCCAATTCGAAATGGTTGCTTGTAGAAATTTGTGGAATGACGATGATAAAGCAATTGAACTTCTATTGGCATTAAAGGGCAATGCTGCTGATGTGATACAAAGCATTCCAGCTGCTTCTAGAAATAACTATAATGAAGTAATAGCGGCACTTCAACGCAAGTATGGTGGAGAGCACAAGCAGGACATCTTCAGAATGGAATTGAGAGGAAGAATCCAGAAATCGAATGAAACCCTACAAGATTTCGCAACAGAAGTTGAGCGTCTAGTGCTTTTGACATACCCAGGTGAGAGTCATCCTCTTGTGGACCGCATCAAGATTGAAACCTTCGTCAATGGTATTCGAGACCCAGATATAAAATGTGCAACATATGCGTCACAAAAGGCTACATTCGCTGAAACAGTAACATTCGCACTTGCACAGGAGACTGCGAGATTGCTAGCGCGGCCTCAAATTCACAAGGTAGAGACAGAGTGTGATGAATCAAAGTCCGTTATTGAGTCGATGAAAGAGGCCATGAAGCAGGCAATGCAAGAAATGAAGCAAGAAGCAAATAAATCCCGGATCAAATGCTATAACTGTGATAAGCCGGGACATCTAGCTCGAGAATGCAAAGCACGACGCAAACGGTCAAGGTCCACATCACCATCTCCATTAAACAATAGCCATAAGAAGGTGACCCCACAGTCAAGTGAGTCACCTTTAAACTAAATCGAGCTAGTTCAGCGGGGCAAGAGCTGGCTCCCACAGACGATGGCCCCACCATCTCCATAGCAATAGTTCAACAGAAAAATAACAATTTAACTATTGCGGGTGTTATTAATGGCGACAAGCGTACTTTGACGTTGGATACTGGTGCATCAAAGTCTATCATTAGATCTGATTTAGTAAAAGGAAAAGTTACACCACTGATTGGAGTCAAGCTACGCACGGCTACAGGGGAACCCGCAACCGTATATGGAAAGGTCACCGTAAAATTAACTATTGCTAACAAATCCGTTACTTATGATTTCATTGTGGCCGATATAGTAGACGAAGTTATAATTGGAGCGGATTTCATGATTGCTTTTGGTCTCAATTTGGATATGAAGCGTCGTGTAATGACATGGTGCGATGCCGAAATAACGGTAAACGTGGGATACGACGGGAATACACCTGTCAGACGTTTGACAACGAGCCAGTCAGAGTCTATACCACCGAATGCCGAAGCAATTATATGGGTTTCTATGAATGGAGATTGTGAAGTCGGCCAATTGTGGGTTGTTGAACCAGCAGAAAACAAAAGCAACAACATCTTGATAGCAAATGCCCTGGTAACAACGAACGAAGAGAGACTAATACCAGTTCGTGTCTTGAACTTGTCTGACAATCACGAGCAAATTGTAAAATTTTCTGACATTGGCAAATGTACACCAGCCGAGGCAATAGTCAATTTGGAAGGCAACTCATCAAAGACACATGGAGCAGTGAGAAAACATCTAGAAGCGTATGTCGAGGCTTGGACACGTCATCTATCGCCGTCAGAGAGAAATAAAGCCAAGCAATTGTTGTGGAAAAACGCCTGTGCTTTTGCTTATGAAAAGGGAAATCAAGGAAGAACATCTGTAGTGAAACATGAAATTAAAACCGCAGAAGAAAGGCCCATAAAACAGGCACCACGAAGTGTTCCCCTGGCAAAAAGAGACGAAGTTCAAAAGCTCATAAAGGAAATGGCGGAGAGTGGAGTGATCGAGCCATCATCAAGTCCTTGGTGTTCCCCAGTTGTGCTGGTCAAAAAGAAAGATGGAAGTACCCGATTCTGCGTGGACTACAGAAAACTGAATGATGTCACCAAAAAGGACAGTTATCCGCTTCCACGCATTGATGACACGTTGGACACACTAGCCGGAACAACATGGTTTTCTACGCTTGATTTGCAGAGTGGATATTGGCAAGTAGAGATCGCCGAGAAAGACAAGGAAAAGACGGCTTTTGGCGTTAATGGCGGTCTCTGGCAATTCAATGTAATGCCGTTCGGGCTCTGCAACGCTCCGGCTACCTTCGAAAGATTGATGGAGCGGGTACTGAAGGGGTTGCACTGGAAGTCGTGCTTGATATACTTGGACGACATCATAGTGATGGGCAAAACATTTGACGAGCACCTTAAGAACTTGAAAGACGTTATCCAGCAATTGTCAGCCGCTGGTCTACGCCTTAACGCAAAGAAATGCTCCCTTTTCCAGCGGGAAGTTAAATACCTGGGTCATCATGTGACTGCAGAGGGCATATCCACCGATGAAGACAAAATCCAAGCTGTCAGAGATTGGCCACGACCCCGAAATCTCCACGAATTAAGAAGTTTCCTTGGGTTATGTACATATTACCGACGATTCGTCCCAAACTTCGCCAGTATCGCCGCTAGTCTCCACAAATTGACGCAAAAAGGTCAGAAGTTCCAGTGGAGCGACGAACAGGAGGATTCATTCCAACATTTAAAAGAACTTTTATGTTCAGCTCCTGTTCTAGCGTATCCTATTCCGGGCGAAAAATTTGTTTTGGATACAGATGCTAGCGCGCATGGTATTGGAGGTGTGCTATCCCAACAGATAGACGACAAGGAGAAGGTCATCGGATATTTCAGCCGAACGTTGTCCAAGCCCGAAAAGAACTACTGTGTAACGCGACGAGAGCTGCTAGCCGTCATAGAGAGTGTAAAACATTATCATAAATATTTGTATGGACAACACTTCTTGCTCAGGACTGATCACTCAGCTCTACGATGGTTGCTCCAATTCAAGAATCCGGAAGCTCAACTGGCACGTTGGATCGAGAGGCTCCAAAGCTATGATTTCAGTGTCGAGCATAGAAAAGGTGGAAAACACGGTAACGCTGACGCTTTGTCACGTCGACCTTGCAGTATAGAATGCAAGCACTGCTCGAAGGCTGAACACAAGGAGGAGATTGTTGATATTCAGCTGTTACACCTCGAATCTGGAGTGGACTGGCCAACAGAACAGCGTAAAGATCCCATTTTGAACAAAATTATTTCAGCAAAGGAAGAGAACAAGAAGCCCAGTAAGAAAGACATCGCAGCCGAAAGTCCACTTATGAAATCATACTGGGCTCAATGGGATAGTTTAGTTCTAGTCAATGGATCCCTGCAACGTAAATGGGAAAGCGAAGATGGCAAGAGCAGCCGAAATTTGATCATCGTTCCAGATTCCAAAATAAGAGATGTTTTGGCGGAGTTCCATAATGGTCCCAGTGGAGGTCATCTGGGAATAACCAAAACCGCCGAGAAAGTGAAGCAACGATTCTACTGGGTTGGATGCCAGAAATCAATTGCTGAATGGGTAGCCAATTGCGAGAAGTGCATGAAGGCGAAAGGTCCAACAAGGAAAAGTCGAGGTCCTATGCAAGAATATAGACCAGGAGCCCCGTTTGAAAGAATAGCAATGGACGTGGCAGGCCCTTTCCCAGTAAGTGATTCTGGAAACCGTTATGTCCTTGTGGTCATGGATTACTTCAGCAAATGGCCGGAGGTGTATGCAATTCCAAACCAAGAGGCAAAAACGATTGTGGATGTGGTCAACAAAAACTGGATATGTCGCTACGGTGTGCCGTCCGAGATTCACTCAGACCAGGGAAGAAATTTTGAATCGGCCATATTCAAAGAGATGTGTGAATCCCTTGGTATCAAGAAAACGAGGACTACGCCATTACATCCACAATCCGATGGCATGGTAGAAAGGTTCAATCGCACCCTGGAGGAACATCTTCGAAAAGTGGTGGACAACGGCCAGAGGGACTGGGACGAGCATATACCAAAGTTTTTGCTGTCCTATAGATCTGCCATTCATGATTCCACCTCTCGAACACCGGCCAATGTTCTATTCGGAACTGAGTTAAAGTTGCCTGGAGATCTGATATTCGGCGCTAAACCTTATGAGCTCGCCATGGAAGAAAACAGAAACGACATCCCAAACACTTTCGGAGAAGTTCACGAATCAGTGCGCAACAAAATAAAAATGGTCAGCAACAGAATGAAGGCGAGATACGATCGTGCTGTAAATACTGAGGGCTTCCAAGAAGAAGAATTGGTTCTGCTATTTAACCCGCAACGAAAGAAAGGACTGTGTCCCAAACTGCAAACACAGTGGGAAGGCCCATACAAAGTCATCAAGAAGATCAATGATGTTGTATACCGGATTCAGAAGGACGACAGCCCTAGATCAAAGATGAAAGTTGTACATCTGGAACGATTGGCTCCTTACGGAACAGGTTCTGTGCCTGTTCGGGACGAACAGGCTTAAGCGGGAGGCAGTGTTACGAATTTGATAATTATAGTTTAAGTTTATTTAAATTAGTTTCCGTTAATTTAAATTTCAAATTGTAACGATAAAATTTCGTTATAACTTGTTGGAATCATCTATTCATTTTCTAGCACTTTCCTGAATTTCTTTTATGTTCTTTTGTTTGCTTATTTTCATGTAAGTTCTCACTCTCTTTGATAACAACCCCTTTGTTTTGTTATTTTGCATTCTCATTTCATCTCATTGTATATTGTCATTGTTTTTGTTCTTGTAGTAATGCGAGCGCATATCTATGTGAGTGTGTATGTGTTTGGCAGCCACCAGATGAATGACTTAATGGTCGTAGATCCTTCTATCATTGTCTAAGAATGTTCTGGCGTTGCCAGAATATTGTAGTGCTACCAGAATGTTCTCGAATTGCCACACCGTCATATATAAAAGCGCTCGCATGCTGCTAACGAGTCAGTCTTAATTAAAGCGTCAAACGAATAACTTCAGTGTGAACGAATTGTAAAGTGTGAAGTCATAGTAAATAAATTGTAGATTGTCGTTATTTAAAAGAACTGTGTTTTAATTGTCGGGTAATTAAAAACGCCTAAATATAAAAACGTAACAATATATATGAGAGCTATATCTAAATCTGAACCGATTTCTTCCAAAATCAATAGTTTTCTATTCTGAGCGAAAACACATACTGGTGCCAAATTTGAAGTCGATTGGTCTAAAACTGCGACCTAGACTTTGATTACAGAAATGTGTTCACGGACAGGGCTATATCGACTCAGGAGCCCAGCCTGAGCATTTTTGCCAAAGACACCATGTGTCTATCTCGTCTCCTTCTGGGTGTTGCAAACATATGCAATAAATTATAATACCCTGTTCCACAGTGTGGCGCAGGGTATAACAAATATATACGGCCGTAAGTTCGGCCAAGCCAAATCTTATGTACCCTCCAACATGCATTGCCTAGAAACTTCTACGAAAGACGGTAATACTTGCCGATGGCAAGGAATCTTAAAACTCCTTAAGATCATCTTCAAAATTGGAAGTTAGTCCATACCGTGTCTATATTAGGCAATAAATCCAGATTAAAAAGCTACATAATTCAGTGTTTGGCCGGTATGAAATTTAGGGCGGTATACAAGAGGCATAAGTGCAATATGTGGGTCGGTTTATACGGGGCTATATACAATTATGAACCTATATGGTCCAATTTTTGTGTGATTAGTACCAAATGTTAACAATAACATATGAAATTTGCTTATCCAGGAAGAAGTAAAATCTGGGAATCGGTATATCTGTGGGCTTTATATAACAATGGACCCATGTGCTAACCAAATTTCAGCCGAATCGGATGAAATTTTGCACCTTCAAGAAATTTAATCTCCAAGAGCCTCCCGAGGACAATTCTGGGGATCGGTTTATATGGGGCCTATATATAATTGAGAACCGATATGGAAAAGTTTTAGCATGAATGTTAGAGATTAATTTTTTCATGGTTGTTAGAGACCATATACTAGTATAACGTACAAAATTTTAACCAAATCGGACGATTTGCTCCTCCAAGAGGCTCCGGAGGTCAAATCTGCGGATCGGTTTATATGGTGGCTATATATAATTATGGGCCGATATGAACCAATTGTTGGATGGTTGTTAGAGACCATATACTAAAACCACGTACCAAATTTCAACCGGATCGGATGAAATTTACTCCTTCATAAGGCTCCGGAGGTCAAATCTGGGGATCGGTTTATATGGAGGCTATATATAATTATGGACCGATATGAATAAATTTCTGCATGTTTGTTAGAGACCATATACTAACACCACGTACCCAATTTCAACCGGATCGGATGAAATTTGCTCCTTCATGAGGCTCCGGAGGTCAAATCTGGGGATTGGTTTATATGAGGGCTATATATAATTATGGACCTATGCAGACCAATTTTAGCATGAATGTTAGAGACCATAGACTAACACCACGTACCAAATTTCAACCGGATCGGATTAAAATTTGCTCTTTCAAGAGAATCCGCAAGCAAAATATAAGGATCGGTTTATATGGGGCCTATATATAATTATGCACCGATATACTATCCCAGAAAACTTAAATATCAATCATTAAGTTTTTGCGTGGGGAAATGAGTACATTCAAAGAAGATTGTTAACGACCTAAACTTTAACCCTAAGAGATAGCAACCACTCTGAAAAAATATTTGCCTAATATGAAATATTATGCAAACTCAATTTTACACAATTAAAGACAAATTTAAAAGAATGTTCAATATTTGCTTTAACAATTTTTTCATTATTCATTTAAAAGAATGTTCAATATTTGCTTTAACAATTTTTTCATTATTCATTCATTGAATTATTGAATCTTTGGATTAAAGACCAAAAAGCTTCAAGTATGACTTAAGATTTATTTTGAGATGCAAAATATCTTTGGTTTATAGTTTTAAAATTAAGAACACACTTTTGACATTGAAGTATTTCTTATAATTTCGGGGAATGAATATCGATCACAAAGATTTCATTTCCTTAAAGTACGAATTCCTTGGAAATGTTAGGTTAGGTTAGGTTACGTGGCAGCCCGATGTATCAGGCTCACTTAGACTATTCAGTCCATTGTGATACCACATTGGTGAACTTCTCTCTTATCACTGAGTGCTGCCCTATTCCATATTAAGCTCAATGACATGGGACCTCCTTTTTATAGCCGAGTCCGAACGGCGTTCCACATTGCAGTGAAACCACTTAGAGAAGCTTTGAAACCCTCAGAAATGTCACCAGCATTACTGAGGTGGGATAATCCACCGCTGAAAAACGTTTTGGTGTTCGGTCGAAGCAGGAATCGAACCCACGACCTTGTGTATGCAAGGCGTGCATGCTAACCATTGCACCACGGTGGCTCCCTAGCGATCTAATTTAATTGATTGAGTCAGTCAATTATTAATTGTATTATTTTTGTATTACTTATTTATTTTAATATTTCCTTTATTTGAAATAATTCTTGTAATTTGAATAAAGAGTTTATACTTTTTTGAGTTTCCCAGTTAAAAATATATATAATTTATTGTTATTATTTTTTAATTGGAAATATTATTTTTATTTCATTTTGAATGTTTACTTAAATTTAAGTAAATGATTTTCAATGATTTCTTTAATTAACTTTATGTTTTAATGTGTTAGTTAATTTTTTATTTGATTACGTTTTGAACTGCAAAAAACTTTTAATTATTCTATACTCGTATATAGACCAATATTCAAAATGAATATTGACATCAACTACCAATTTCCGTAGTATCGAGTACTTCTACTGAAGGCTCAAGATCACAAATTTATGGATCGATCAATATGGGGCTCCTATCTAATTACGGAAAAATTTTTGAAGTGGTTGCTCGGAAGTGGATGGTGGCAATATCTATCAAACTATAAATAAGCCATCTGAAAGCTCAAATCTTGACTAGACCGATGTCCAAGATTTGAGCTGGGGGCTACATCTTATTATGGAAATCTATGAATCAATAGGCCCCATGGCTATATCTTATTATGGACGGAAATTGATAAATTTTTGAGTGGTTGCTTGGAAGTGAATGTGAACATCATATACTAAATTTCAGGCTTAAGGATCGCTGTATATAGGGGATATACAAATATAATCCGAAATGCCCGAATTGAAATTCTCGGAGACCAATAAGTCTTTGTGTGATCTCTTATAAACAAATACTAATATAAGTATTTTGATTGTCTCTAGCGGCTCCGTAATGCAAAATTGAAATAAAGGTGCATTTCTTTAGACTAGGGATGCAAAGGACGATGATCGACTTTTCGCCAAAAAGTTGACTATTAAATTTTTCGTCTAATCGATTTGGTTTTTTTTTTAAATCGACTTTTGCTTGTAACTAGAATAGACTAATCGACTTTTAACGCAGTAGTCGAACATTTTTAAACTCGAGGTTTCCAAATTGTGAAAAAGTCAAAAGGTCAAAAAGTTGGCATCCATTTTTCTGATTGTAAGACCTAAACTGGAACTTCAGCTTTATAATTGAGGTATTAATTTTTTATGCAAATTATGCATATGACTTCCACACTATGATTATTTGATATTTTTCATTTGTTTAATTTTTTTTTAAATATCGCAAAAATATGATATTTTGCCAATATTGGTTAATGAGATGATATATAAAATTATTTACTGAAATATATAAAAAAAATCTATATACACAACTAGATATAAAAATATTTTTGACACATAGATATTGTGTGAAAAACATATTAATGTATAAGTTTGTGTTGTGTAAATTATGTAATACAGATGATAATTAATATCCAAAGAATCGAGGGGAAAAAATAAAATTAAGGGTATTAATGTATTATTAGAACAAATGTGGAGTTTGGGGATACTTCATTTAAACCAAATATTTTGGAAAAAAGTATATGCTGGATTAAGCAATTTTGTATTAAATATTTGACCATTTTTTTATGAATCCAATGCTGTTCAATTATTTGAAAAATATCTATTAAGAATGATTATTATTTTTAATTTTTTTTTCTTTGTACAAGGGACTGTTTTTTTTAAGATGAGTTTGGTAATTGTTTGTATATTTTGGTAGATTTTGTAGTGTTTTAGAAAAAAGTATTTTACATAAATAACATATGTATCGAATAGACATGCACACATTATACATATATTAAAAAATTTAATTACAATTTCATTACAAAAACAAACATAAACAAACTATTTGTTTTCTTGTGTCTAAATATTAATATAATAATGAGTGACCTTTGAAACGTAAAATTTCCGCTATTATTGTGATGTTTTGATATTATGACAATATCAAAATCGCCCATTTTGTATAGCGTTTAAAAGTTGTTTTAAAATTTATTTGCAATTATTTTTTTTCAATAAAACAGAAATAAATTAAAAAAAAGAATTTGTTAAAAATCAATTAATAGAAAAAAAAAACAAAAAATATCTGTAATAAAATTGTTAGTTATTGTTTTAAAAATAATAAATATTTCCTGCTAGGGAAATAGTTTTTTTTTTATTAAACACTCAAGCATTCCACAATAAATCAACCTACAATAGACATCCTTTTGGCCGCCGCGTAAATCATCTGAACGGCGACGTGATAGGGCCACACACACCACTAAAATTCCCACAAAAACAACGATGACGGTGGCAATAAGGGGTACCATAAAATTCAAATCCAACCATTCAGGCATCCAGGCTGGTAATCGTATGCGTGTATGTATATTGCCTGAACCTCGGCCATCGTCGAGGGGAGCAACGGTTCCTTTGAGTGGTAATCATTTTTTTTTATGTTCACAAAGTTTATATACAAATCCAAAGTGTGTTCGATGATTGATTTAGGCGGCAGGTAATTGGTTTTTTTTTTTTTTGGTTGATTGATTTTTTGTTATTTTGTATACATGCAGTAGTTGATTAAAATGAATTTTCGAAAATATGTTGGAATTATTGAAAATAATAAACGAATTTAATTTCCATAGGATATGTATGTGTAGGCATTTGAAATACATGTTCGAATCACATTTGAAATTGTAGGAGAAATGTCAAAATTGAAACCATTTTTGGAATGTTTAAAATTTATTTAAGAATTTCCGAAGGTTAAAGATCATTGCAATTAAGAAAACAGGGGTTTATTTTATTCGAAGTTGTAATTGAAAATTCCCAAATGAAAAAAAATATATAAATTAAGGATTGTGGAAATTGGGTTTTGGAATTGTTTTCAAATCACATTCGAAGTTTCCAAAAAATTATTTTCATATTTTAGGAAAAAAAATAAATTCGAATTTTCGATTTTCACATAAAATTTAGTAAATAAATTTTTTTGATATGGAAATCATATTTGAGTTTATGAATATGAAATTTGAAAATGCAAAAGATTCAACGACACGACGACAAAATTATAATAAAATATTTCCCAATGAAAAAATATAATTTTTCCATGTTCGAAAATCAAATTCGACGTTGCAATCATTTTTCCCAATGAAAAAATATAATTTTTCCATATTCGAAAATCAAATTCGACGTTGCAATCATTTTTCCCAATGAAAAAATATAATTTTTCCATGTTCGAAAATCAAATTCGACGTTGCAATCATTTTACAATTTCCAAAATGAAATAAGGATTTTCACATTTTTTTATTATTTTTTTAAATAAATGAATAAATGTATTATATTCATAAATCATAATTTTATAATTTCCAAAATGAAATAAGGATTCACATATTTTTATTAATATTAATGAATAAGGATTCACATATTTTTATTATTTTTTTAAATAAATGAATAAATGATTTATATTCATAAATCATATTCCAATATAGGAAATTTAAATAGAAAAAAATATATATTATAAGAAAAGAATATATTTATTATGTTCCAAACCCATTATTATGTTTAATATCACATTCCAATTTTCCAAAAAGTTGATTTTATTTGTGTTATTATTTGTTTCAAAACCATGTAAGAATTTTGGAAATCATATTCGAAGTTACAGTAGTAGAATGTTTGGTATTCGAGAATCATATGCGAATTTTTGCAATTAACGAAAATGTATTTTCGTTGTAATATCACATAATCAAATTTTCAAAGTCAATTTCGAATTTGCCCATATTATTTTTTTTTATTTAGTTATTCGAAAATCATGTTCAAATATTTGTTAAATGCAACAGAATTTTGCGAAATTATAAAAAACAAATATTCCAAAAAATTATATAGGTTTTTCATATTATTTAAATTTAATTAAAAAAAATTATGTTCGTAACATATATTTCAAATGTTTGAATATTATTTCAGAATTTTTCATAAAACATATACAAATTTTCGAAATTCATTATTATAAACATATACAAAGCCATTTAACGTTAAGCAAGCAATTTTTTGTGGTTGTGTGAGTGTGTTCGTGTATTTGTTTTTTTTTTGTTTTTTTGCAAAAATAACATTTTTAACAAAAATAATATAACAATAGGTTTGTTGTTTTTTTTTTTACACATCCAATTTATAGAGATAGACAATGGTTGTGGATAGACAGAATTACGTTGATTAAACCAACAAAACACAAACAAACACAAATTGCAGATCGAGTTCGAGAACACAAAATGAAACGAGAGAGAGAGAAAGAGAGAAAAGAAAAAAATCGAAATTAGTTTAATCGGTCATAGATACCTTTGTGGTGATTGCCTTTGCTACGCAGTATACAAATAACAATTATGGCGATTATAATGACGAGCAAAGCCGCTACAACTGGTACAACTAAATTTAAGTTCGATAATATGATGCGAATTGTATCCTCGGCCGTTAATTCGGGCATATCACGCGATGGGGCAATAGTTCCTGTAACAACCAAAGGTTAACCATACAGATCAGGGAATTATTCAGCATAGCCATGTTTTAATGTTGGCAGTTTGGCAACCAAAATATTCAACAAACAAAGTTTATTTCGTTTTTTAAAACATATTTTTTTTTTTTCAAATTCAACGGTTCTTATAACTCAAAAGAAACTACTCGAAATTGTAAATTCGAACATTACCTTTGTACCGTTCTAATATACAAATACACAAAAAAACATTGAAGTAAATATAGAGAAAGAGTTAAGTGAGAATATCTCTTTGGAAAAGAATAGTAAAGAAAACAATTAGTAACATTAAATATTGATTTTTAAGAAAAAAAAATATTCTAAGAATTTTTTAAGTAGGTTTCTTAATCCTGTTGGTGATATTTAATTTTTTATTTTTTTTTTTTTGAAAATAGTGAATGATTTTTTTTACATGAATGACTTTTATGTCTTAAATCTGTTAAACTTAAGATCTAGATTTAAAAACTTGTATTTAAGTTTATAAAATTTAAAACTATAAATGCAATTTGTTTTTTTTTTTGTATTATCTTTTATTTAATAAAATATTTTATTATTATTTTTTTTTTATTAATTATCTTAACTCTTGTACACAGAAAAAAATTTCACGAACATTTTTCCAATTAAAATCTTAATTGAGTTTTAAAAAATGATCAATTAAAAATTTAATTGAATCAACAATTTTTTTAATTGAAATACAAATCAATCACACAAATTAATAGTATCAATTAAATATTTAATTGGATCAATTAATTTTTTAATTGTCCGTCAATTAATTTTTTAATTGATATTATCATTTCGGTGATTGAAGACATTTCAATTAAAAAATAATTGGATCAATTAATTTCGTGATTGAATCAGAAAAAACATTTTTGTGTGTATAGGAATAACAAATTAGCTTTATTTTGCTTTGCTATAAATAAAACTTGAACTTTATTTCAAACCAAATTAAACTTATGAGAAAAAAAACAGTAACAACATTCCATAAAAAAGTAGTAACACTAAGTTTTATTTTAATCATATTCATAACAAGTACTAGGTAATATTTTTAAGTATGTTGTATAAAATTAACTGTAATTAACTAGTAATTGTAATAATTATTGGTTATTTTGCTTTTGTTGTTGTTTTGTTTATTTTTTTTTTTGGTTAATTTAAGATTAAGGTAAGGAAGAGAATAAAACTAAAATCGAACCCAAGAATTCAATATAAACCATAATACTTGAATTAAAAACGAAATAAACTGTTTATGCTTCTTTTTAGCTAAATTTTTGTCTTTTTTCTTCATTTAAACCTGGATTGAAATGATAATTTTTATATTTTATTTTTTTCTGAGATGATTTGTCTTTGGTTGTTGCAGGCTGAGAAAAAAATTAGGTACTCAATAGTATCACTACCCCATAGTAAATTAATTAATTAAATTATTTTTTACTTTGCTTTTTCATCTTCTTCTTCGATATGTAATCAAATAACATATGTTTACAATATAAAATAAAACCAAAATAAAAATAAATTCAAAAACAAACAAAAATTGCTCAAACTAATATAAATTTCTAAGGAAATTAAAATATTATATATTGTTCTAAAGGGGTGTAGTTTTTATTTCTATGAAGATTTTTCTAAACCATTTGGTGTTAAATCATAAGTACTCGTTTTATGTTTTTTTTATGCGTTGTAAGGTAGAGTGATTAAAATTTTATGCGAATATTTTAGTAGACCTATATATCCCGAAGCTTGCATTCTAAGCAAAAAAAAAACCGATTAATAAAAATACTATGATTATCTGTTATTTTTTTATTTTACTTTTCGTAATCATTTAAATAATCGGGATGAAATTTTACAGATTTTAGATTTCAAATCAAGGCGTTATTTCATAGTTTTCGTGAACACCTACAAGAGATGTTAATGATGCAATTAAAACTCAAACAAAAATAGTTCTTATAAATCCAGAATCTGATATAGTCTTCATAGGTAAAATCTTTAGGTTTATCTTCGGAAAGTGTACTAGTTGAACTGCTCTATTTGGGAGAATAACAGGTTGGCTGATAAGTCCCCGGTCTGACACATAGATGGCGTCGCTAGTATTAAATGCATATAATTTATATATAGTACCAACCTTCAAATGATTCGTGTCAAAATTTGACGTATGTAAGTCAATTAGTTTGTGAGATAGAGCGTCTTTTGTGAAGCAACTTTTGTTATTGTGAAAAAAAAATGGAAAAAGGAATTTCGTGTTTTGATAAAATACTGTTTCTGAAGGGAAAAAATACGGTGGAAGCAAAAACTTGGCTTGATAATGAGTTTCCGGACTCTGCCCCAGGGAAATCAACAATAATTGATTGGTATGCAAAATTCAAGCGTGGTGAAATGAGCACGGAGGACGGTGAACGCAGTGGTTTTGAATCAGCGTAAAATGAAGTTGATCGATATAGAAGAGGCCTTAAAGATATCAAAGGAACGTGTTGGTCATATCATTCATCAATATTTGGATATGCGGAAGCTCTGTGCAAAATGGGTGCCGCGCGAGCTCACATTTGACCAAAAACAACAACGTGTTGATGATTCTGAGCGGTGTTTGCAGCTGTTAACTCGTAATACACCCGAGTTTTTCGGTCGATATGTGACAATGGATGAAACATGACTCCATCACTACACCCCTGAGTCCAATCGACAGTCGGCTGAGTGAACAGCGACCGGTGAACCGTCTCCGAAGCGTGGAAAGACTTAAAAGTCCGCTGGCAAAGTAATGGCCTCTGTTTTTTGGGATGCGCATGGAATAATTTTTATCGATTATCTTGAGAAGGGAAAAACCATCAACAGTGACTATTATATGGCGATATTGGAGCGTTTGAAGGTCGAAATCGCGGCAAAACGGCCCCATATGAAGAAGAAAAAAGTGTTGTTCCACCAAGACAACGCACCGTGCCACAAGTCATTGAGAACGATGGCAAAAATTCATGAATTGGGCTTCGAATTGCTTCCCCACCCACCGTATTCTCCAGATCTGGCCCCTAGCGACTTTTTCTTGTTCTCAGACCTCAAAAGGACGCTCGCAGGGAAAAAATTTGGCTGCAATGAAGAGGTGATCGCTGAAACTGAGGCCTATTTTGAGGCAAAACCGACGGAGTACTACCAAAATGGTATCAAAAAATTGGAAGGTCGTTATAATCGTTGTATCGCTCTTGAAGGGAACTATGTTGAATAATAAAAACGAATTTTGACAAAAAAATTCGTTTTTCTTTGTTAGACCGGGGACTTATCAGCCAACTTGTTATCTATCATCAAACCCCCCGAAAATTTCAAAGGAAACTATAATATTTGATTCATGGTGGTGGGTATTTAAAAATCGGCCCTGCCGAACTTACTGCTGTATACACTTGTTTTAAGTTTCTCCTTAAAGCGTGATACGGTCAAAATTTGGTCAATATAAACTTGACGTATTTCTTTCAATTTTGCATTTAAAAAACCTGAACACCCCTCATTTTGAAGGTGTGTGTGTGTAGAATGTTGCTCCTATTTTGATTTTGGAATTCACTCTTCAATTGTCAAAATGCCGTCCAAGCAAGAAGAGCAGCGTATCAAAATTTTGCTCGTGCATCGCGAAAATCCGAGCTACTCGCACGCAAAGGTGGCAAAATCGCTAAAAGTTGCCAAATCAACCGTTACAAATGTTATTAAAGTGGGGAACGTTTGTTGATAGCCAGGAAGTCTGGATCGGGGGGAAATCGAAAACCGGAAGCCGCTGAGACGACAAAGAGAGTTGCCGGTAGTTTCGACGATGCTGACGAAGTTTGACTGCGTGGTAATGGACGACGAAACCTACGTCAAAGCCGACTACCAGCAGCTTCCGGGACAGGAAGGGGAAAGGTAGCAGATATTTTCAAGCACATAAAACTGTCAAAGTTCGCAAAGAAATATCTGGTTTGGCAAGCCATCTGTACCTGTGGCTGGAAAAGCAGCATTTTCATAGCTTCCGGGACTGTCAACCAAGAAATTTACGTGAAAGAGTGTTTGAATAAACGTCTGCTGCCTTTCCTGAAGAAACACGGTTGTTCCTTACTGTTTTGGCCGGATTTGGCATCTTGCCATTACGGTAAAAAGGCCATGGAGTGGTACGCCGCCAACAACGTGCAGGTGGTCCCCAAGGACAAGAACCCTCCCAACACGCCAGAGCTTCGCCCAATTGAGAAATACTGGGCTATTGTCAAGCGGAACCTAAAGAAGGCAAACTGGCTTTCTGCGGCGAAGAAGGTGGACAAGGTGGCTGTACAAAATCTGATGGCAGGTGTCAAGCGTGAGGCCAGGCAATTCGGATTTGGAAAAGCGAAAGCCTAACTGAATATTTTTCCTGAATTTTATACTAATTGAACTTGAAAAAGAAATTTAATTTGATTTTTTAAATAAACGATTTCACCGATTTACACGCGTTTTCCCTTGACCAAATTTTGACCGTATCACCCTTTACATGGCATCATATCTGAAGACCTAATGCAAAGTCAACTACGTTTTGGTAGATTTTGCAAAATATTCATCTCTAACGAAGAGGTACTTCACAAATTTTTAATAGAAATAAAGTTTTGAAAAAATTTTCTATAAAAATAAAATTTTGACAAACTTTTTCTATAGAAATAACATTTTGACAAAATTTTTTCCCTCGTTTATGAGGTCTCACTGCATACATTATGGTGTCATATACTAATATTTTGATGGGATGAGGATAGTAGAATAAATTGCATGACTAAAAGTGTAAACCCACATAATTGCAACCACGAAACTTTGGGATCAATTTATGATCAATTGTTTGGCTTAATAAAAAGATTGTAACATTTTCCAGAAAACTGATATACTCTTCACATCAAGATTCTGATGAATTTCTGTATACGATCACAGAGTTTGGGGACATTTTAATTGCATTGTTTTACTGTGGATCTGGATAAAACAAACAAGTTCGACGACAGTATAATAAATTTCCAGATTAATAAAGAAATGAAGGGGATTGTGTTCATATATTTGGGATAATTCGAATAATTCTTTAATTACATAGCCAAAATGTTTAGAATATATTTATTCATGCTACTATATTAAGAATTTACAAAAGAAGAAAAGTATCGGTAACAGTAATTTGGGGAACACACTTTTAAATGAAATACTTTTATGAAAAAATGTACACTCGAAACTAGTTGATATTAGTTATTTAGGAAATTTAAATTAATTTAAAAAATTTCCATTCCGATGAATCATTTTCGAATAAATATTGTAATAAATTCTAATTTAAATGAATTTAAAAAATTTCCTTTCCGATGAATCATTTTCGAACTTTCGCCAAGTTTGGGGACATTACACACAACACTTTTTGGGGATATAACAATAAGAAATTGTGAGACAAACTAAGGAAACTTAATATATGAGGATATTTACATAAAATTCTGTTATTATTTATTTGATTAAAATGTTATTATCAAATAAATTTCGGAAATAAAACAACAAGAATTTATGAAACTTACTTCGTATGCAATGTTTGGGGACATTTTGAAACAATACGAAATGATTTGAGTGTTAGAAACAACTGTGGTTAAACTGATGAATTTGTAAAGAATGGTTTTGTTTTCAAATGCTGCAATATTTGTTAGATTTTTAATTATTTTGCATAAACATTTGATACACTTAGGAGATATAATTTAAGTCTCTTTACTCTATAATTCCGAAACCTTTTTTTTGGATTTTTCGTATGTTATTGTGCTTTTTGGGGGAAGGCTATAGCTTCCCCTACAATCGTATTAAATGAGATGATATTTTTTTGGAAAATTTGTTTAATGACGATTTAAATGTGAACAAGTTTTTTGGTTTGCTAAGAACACGTCATTATAAAATTTCTATACATGGGATGGGGTCTACGATACAGTCTCAAACACGAATTCCATGCTTTATTTTTTTAAATTTTTCGTTAGAAAGCTACTTAATGTTTAACAGTTCGGCTTTTATTAAATTCACCAACCTAGTTTTTGATAGTAATATTTTTTTCTGGAAATTTATCTATACGACGAAACAAAAAGCTATTTAAATGCAAGTTGCTGAATAACACACATTTATCATATGGTGATTTACAACATGCTATACTAGACATAGACACACAACTTTTTGATATTTGTTTTTTCTATTTGACAGGGATTGCGGGGAAAACGAGTACTTTTTTATGTAGATTTAATACTAATGGTTTAAAAACTAAGACAAGAAATGCATAATTTCACAAAAAAAAAATAACCTAAAATCAAATATAAATAAACTAAAACTTAAATCAACTACAACTGAACGAATTTTTTTTTGAAAATCATTTGGTGTAGGTGATTTTTTTTTTGGTTTACAAGCTAAACATTAAACAATTTTGAGTGCTCACTAGTAAGCAGCAATAGTTTCTAAAGGCTACAGACTATAAAGTTAATTATTTTTTTCGCTTCTTTTTTTATTGTTTTACTTATCAACAGGAAAAACAAATTGCATTTACGCAATAAATTTCATTGATTTCATTTATCACAAAATTTGTTTACAACATTTTTTACACTATTTTATAAAAACAAAAAGATCAAAACTAAACTTTTAGAAATAAAAAATAAGAAAAAACGATTTTTTACATAAAAAAATCCATTACATGAAATTATGAAGACAACAAGCTTTTAAGAAAAAGATGAAAAATAAAATATTGACAGTGCTTTTACAAAATCATATTGAAATTATAGTACACAAAAATAAAGATCTAATTTACACTTTGCATAAAGAAGCTGAACGAAAAAGAAATTAAAAATTTTCTTATGTAAATTTTATGTATTCTTTACATTTAAGCAGGTGTAGCATTTTTTTTTTTGTTATTTGTATATTTTCATTTTTAGGTTTATAATCAAATTTCGTAGTATTAGTTATAATATATTTGTAGTCTGTCAATGGTCTAAATGTCGTCACAAAAAAAAAATAATAATAAATATACATTTGGGTTCATAAGTGTAATATGAAGTAGAATGTAATATATCAATATAATTTCACGATAAGAGATTTACAATACAATCTTGCCACATTCTTATGTAAGGCATATTCAAGGACATACTAGCAAATTTGAAGACCACAAATTATTAGTTTGGGGACATGGCTTAAATTCAAAAATGTTATTTACCTTAAGAGGTTTTTGAAAAGTTTGTATATAAACATGTATGTAATGTTCAGCCTTTAGTGTCATATTATTAAAAACAATATTTGAAAATAATGTCTAGTGTAAAGCCCGATATAGTAGTGTAATTCGGGGACCATATAATACTGAGATTTGAAATATTTGGGCACGTTTCATAGGATTTTAGTTGCATTTATCAAAATGGACAAACGATTATTGTTGGTATGCAATCTTGGTAGCAATCAGAATAATTATTGAGTGCAAATTTTAAGCACCTAATTGTGTTGGAACTATAAAAATGATCGGAGGGACAACTAAATCAAATCTAAAAATTCGAAGTAGTTTTGTTTTTAACTGATGAGTATTATCATATAAAATAAGCATTTTTGTGGAGATGTGTCTTCTTTCTACATGCGTCTACAAGAAACACCATTAATTTCCTAAAGTAAAATTATTGAGTATTATGTTAACCTTTTTGGGGACATGTTACTGGTTTGATCTTGTTTGGGGACATGTTTCTGGTTTGATCTTCTTTGGGGACATAAGTGATATAAGTTTTCCATTAAAAGCTTATGTAAGCTCTTTTGGGAAACATATAGCCCAAACTAACATAAAACGGTGATCATAATTTAGTATTAAACAAGTATATACGGCCGTAAGTTCGGCCAGGCCGAATCTTATGTACCCTCCACCATGGATTGCGTAGGAACTTCTACTCATCCACAATCGAATTACTTGGGTTGCGATAACACTTGCCGATGGCAAGGTATCGTAAAACTTTTTAACACTGTCTTCTAAATTGTAAGTTAGCCCATACGGGGTATATATTAAACAAAAAAAGGCCGATTAAATACGTATATAATCTAGTTTGACAAAATTTTCTATAGAAATAAAATTTTGACAAAATTTTCTATAGAAATGAAACCTTGACAAAATTTTCTATAGAAATAAAATTTTGACAAAATTTTCTATGGAAATAAAATTTTGACAAACATTTGTATAGAAATAAACTTTTGACAAAACTTTCTATAGAAATGAAATTTTGACAAAACTTTCTATAGTAATAAAATTTGACAAAATTTTCTATGGAAATAAAGTTTTGGTAGATTATTTTTGGCGATATGGACCAATTTTTGTGTAATAAGTCATCGGCTATATATAACTAAAGACCGATATGGACCAATTTTTACATGGCTGTTAGAGGCCATATAGTGACAAAATGTACCAAATTTCAACCGTATCGGAAGACTTTTGCTCCTCCAAGAGGTTCCGGACGTCAAATCTGGGGACGGTTTATATGGGAACTATATATAATTATGGACCGATATGGACCAATTTTTGCATGGTTGTTAGAGACCATATACTAACACCATGTACCAAATTTCAACTGGGTCACTGGGTCGGATGAATTTTGCTCTTCCAAGAGGCTCCGGAGGTCAAATCTGGGGATCGGTTTATATGGGGGCTGTATATAATTATGGACCGATATGGACCAATTTTTGCATGGTTATTAGAGGCCGTAAACTAACATCAGGTACCAAATTTCAACCGGATCGGATGAATTTTGCCCCTCCAAGAGGCTCCGGAGGTCAAATCTGGGGATCGGTTTATATGGGGGCTATATATAATTATGGACCGATATGGACCAATTTTTGCATGGTTGTTAAAAACCGTATACTAAGACCACGTACTAAATTTCAACCGGATCGGATGAATTTTGCTCCTCCAAGAGGCTCCGGTGGTCAAATCTGGGGATCGGTTTATATGGGAGCTATATATAATTATGGACCGATATGGACCAATTTTTGCATGGTTGTTAGAGGCCGTATACTAACATCAGGTACCAAATTTCAACCGGATCGGATGAATTTTGCCCCTCCAAAAGACTCCGGAGGTCAAATCTGGGGATCGGTTTATATGGGGGCTATATATAATTATGGACCGATATGGACCAATTTTTGCATGGTTGTTAGAGACCGTATACTAAGACCACGTACCAAATTTCAACCGGATCAGATGAATTTTGCTGCTCCGGGAGGCTCCCCAAGCCAAATTTGGGGATCGGTTTATATGGGGGCTATACGTAAACGTGGTCCGATATGGCCCATTTTCAATACCATCCGACCTACATCAATAACAACTACTTGTGCCAAGTTTCAAGTCGATAGCTTGTTTCGTTCGGAAGTTAGCGTGATTTCCACAGACGGACGGACGTACGGACAGACGGACGGACATGCTTAGATCGACTCAGAATTTCACCACGACCCAGAATATATATACTTTATGGGGTCTTAGAGCAATATTTCGATGTGTTACAAACGGAATGACAAAGTTAATATACCCCCATCCTATGGTGGAGGGTATAAAAAGTATTCGAATATTTTACAAAGGAGTTCTTCAAAATTAATAAAGAAAGAAAGTTTTTACTCATACAAGCAAAAAATCAGGTGATACTTTAAAAACCCAAAATATATAACAAAAAAAAAAACTTGAAAAATTGCTACTGTCATCTGTCTTCTGTTAGAAATTTTTTTATAAACCTTAAAAATGTTTCACGTAGTTTCAAATATGTATGTACAAAAGCAATGTTAAATTAAAATCACATAGAAAATTGTCTACAATTTCTGCCCCATTTTAAAATAGGGGAAAATGAAAACAAATTCTCTTTTTTTTTTTTGGTAAAATAAAAATTGGAAAACTGATTGAACATACCTCCAGTTACAGTAAGTGTAGCAAAATCATATTCAGCAACAGTGAAACCAGCAGAATTATGGGCAGTGATACGTAAATTATACCAAGTGGCAGGTTCCAAATCCAAGACAACATAGTTATTATCGGGTTTAACATTATTGGAGATTTGATTCCATTCGATTTGATCGCTAAATGGGATTAAAAAAAAGTTTTTTTCAACAAAAAACAAGAAGGTTGAAAAATATTTGTTAAGCCTACCGTTTTTTATTTTCTACCACAAAGTGAGACATGGGACAGCCACCATCTTTCCAGGCTTTGAAATGTAGAGATACCGAATTCGAGGAAACTTCAATGAATCGAGACTTTTCGGGTAATTTTGGTTTGTAGCCCTTGGTGCGTGTATTCAAAATGTCTGAAGCTTCGCCGGCTCCAATGCTGAAATTGCAATTAAATAGGTAAAATATTTTAGTCACAAACTCATACTATGTTTATAAAGCACGTCCATCGAATTGTTACTAGCAGTATTGGGATTTTTCCCTATTGGGATTTTTCGCGGGGGCGAAATTTTTGCGTTGGGGACTTGGAGATTTGATTATTAATTTAAAGAAATTTGCACACAATTGCACACTTTTAAGAGTTGTCCACTTGTAAGAGTTCCCATTTTGAGATCTATTCCCCGATATAAATAGATAACAAATTTTCTTGAATTGGCCCTTTAGATCATAAAATTTGAAGAAAAGTCTTATATTTATTATGCCGTATTCTAGCCTAATAATTTTGATGTGAATGCGTTTTGGGTACCTTTTTCGAATATTTGCGTCACCGAACAAATCTTTTAAAAAACAAGTATATACGGCCGTAAGTTCGCCCAGGCAGAATCTTATGTACCCTCCAGAATGGATTGCGTAGAAACTTCTACTAAAGACGGCCATCCACAATAAAATTACTTGGGTTGCGGCCGATGGCAAGGCATCTTAAAACTTCTTAACATCATATTCTAATTTGTCAGTTAGTCCATGCGGGATATATAGTAGACAAAAGAAAGGCCGATTAAATACGTATATATTCAGTTTTTGACCGCTATATATAGGGAAGAAATTATTACGAACCGATATAAACTTATGTGCGGTAATTATAGAGCCAGAATTGAAATATAGTGCTCGCTTTTTATGGGGGCTATATACAATTATGAACACGAGTCTACCACAAATGGCATATTTTTTTACTGTTTGATAGATTGGTAGAATTCTTGATGTTTTGGAAGATTTTGCAAAATATTCCTCTTCAACTATGAAATGCTTCATAAATTTTCTATAGAAATAACATTTTGACAAAATTTTCTACAGAAATAAAATTCTGACAAAATGTATTCAAAATGTCTGAAGCTTCGCCGGCTCCAATTCTGAAATTGCAATTAAATAGGTAAAATATTTTAGTCACAAACTCATACTATGTTTATAAACCACGTCCATCCAATTGTTACTAGCAGTATTGGGATTTTTCCCTAAATTTCGTGGGGACGAAATTTTTGCGTTGGGGACTTGGATAATTAATTTAAAGAAATTTGCACACAATTGCAAACTTTTAAGAGTTGTCCACTTTTAAGAGTTCCCATATTGAGATCTATTCCCCGATATAAATAGATCACAAATTTTCTTGAATTAGTCCTTTAGATCATAAAATTTGAAGAAAAGTCTTATTTTTACTATACCGTATTCTAGCATAATAATTTTGATGTGAATACGTTTTGGGTACTTTTTTCGAATATTGGCAACACCGAACAAATCGTATAAAAAAAAAAAACAAGTATATACGGCCGTAAGTTCGCCCAGGCCGAATCTACCCTCCAGCATGGATTGCGTAGAAACTTCTACCAAAGACGGTCATCCACAATTAAATTACTTGGGTTGCGGCCGATGGCAAGACATCTTAACATCATATTCTAATTTGTCAGTTAGTCCATGCGGGGTATATAGTAGACAAAAGAAAGGTCGTTATGTTAAATGTTAAAGTTTTCTATAGAAAGAAAATTTTGACAAAATTTTCTATAGAAATAAATATTTGATAAAATTTTCTTTAGAAATAAATTTTTGATAAAATTTTGTATAGAAATTATATTTTGACAAAATTTTCTATATAAATATAAAATTTTGACAAAATTTTCTATAGAAATATAAAATGTTGACAAAATTTTCTATGGCAATTAAAAATTTTGGTAGATTAGTTTAGGCTCGAGTGGCAATGGTGATTTTTCTGCAGCAATAAAATTCTGACAAAATTTTCTATAGAAATTAAATTTTGACAAAATTTTTTTATAGAAATAAATTTTTGATAAAATTTTGTGTAGAAATTATATTTTGACAAAATTTCCTAAAGAAATTAAATGTTGACAAAATTTTCTATAGAAATAAAATTTTGACAAAATTTTCTATAGAAATATAAAATTTTGTCAACATTTTCTGCGGAAATAAAATTTTGGATATAAAATTCTGACAAAATTTTCTATAGAAATAAAATTTTGACAAAATTTTGTATAGAAATAAAATTTTGACAACATTTTCTTTACAAATAAATTTTTGATATAATTTTCTATAGAAATTATATTTTGAAAAAAAAAATCCTAAAGAAATAAAATGTTGACAAAATTTTCTATAGTAATAAAATTTTGAGAAAATTTCTATAGAAATAAAATTTTGACAAAATTTTCTATAGAAATAAAATTTTGACAAAATTTTCTATAGAAATAAAATTTAACAAAATTTCCTAATGAAATAAAATGTTAACAAAATTTTCTATAGAAATAAAATTTTGAGAAAATTTTCTATAGAAATATAAAATTTTGACAAAATTTTCTGCGGCAATAAAATTTTGGTAGATTAGTTTTGGCTCGAGTGGAAATCGTAATTTTATGCAGAAATAAAATTCTGACAAAATTTTCTATAGAAATAAATTTTTGATAAAAATTTGTATAGAAATTATATTTTGACAAAATTTCCTAAAGAAAAAAAATGTTTACAAAATTTTCAATTGAAATATAAAATTTTGACAAAATTTTCTGCGGAAATAAAATTTTGGTAGATTAGTTTTGGCTCGAGTGGAAATCGTGATTTTTCTGTAATTGGGGATCGGTTTATTTGGGGGCTATAAATAATATAGATCGATACGGGGCAATTTTGGCATGGTTGTTATCAGCAATATAATAGCGAAATGTACCAAATTTCAACCGGATCGGATGAATTTTGCTCCTTCAAGAGGCTCCGGATTTCAAATCTGGGGATCGGTTTATATGGGGGCTATATATAATTATGAACCGATATAGACCAATTTTAGCATGGTTGTTAGGGACCATATACTAACACCACGCACCATATTTCAACCGGATCGGTTGAATTTTGCTCCTCCAAGAGGCTCCGTAGGTCAAATCTGGCGATCGGTTTATATGGAGGCTATATATAATTATGAACCGATGTGGACCAAGTTTTGCATGATTGTTGGAGAATATATACCAACGTCATTTACCAAATTTCACTTGGATCGGATGAAATTTGCTTCTCTTAGAGGCTCCGCAAGCCAACTCTGGGGATTGGTTTATATGGGGGCTATATATAATTATGGACCGAAGTGGACCAAGTTTTGCATGGTTATTAGAGACCAACACCATGTACCAAATTTCAGTCGGATCGGATGAAATTTGCTTCTCTTAGAGGCTCCGCAAGTCAAATCTGGGGATCGGTTACATGGGGGCTATACGTAAAAGTGAACGGATATGGCCCATTTGCAATGCCGTCCGACCTACATCAATTACAACTACTTGTGCCAAGTTTCAAGTCGATAGGTTGTTTCGTTCGGAAGTTAGCGTGATTTCAACAGACGGACGGACGGAAATGCTTTGATCGACTCAGAATTTCACCACGACCCAGAAAATATATACCACGACCCTTAGAGCAATACTTCGATGTGTTACAAACGGAATGACAAAGTTAATATTCCCCCTACCTATGGTGGAGGGTATAAGAAGTGACTAATTATTTATGGAATATTTAGAAAAGTCGAAAATCTAAGCCGTTAAGACGTATCGACCATTTTTAGAAAAAAAATCGAATACCTCTTAAATTCGATTAATCAACTTCTAACTTTGATGTTGAAAAAACGGACTTATTGACTTTGGTAGTGACCAAAATCCTCTAATCAAATTTTAACGAAAAAAAATTTTTTTAATTCAAAGTAGAGATTATGTAAATATGTCTTTGATAACGCAAAAAGTGACGAGATAAAAGTAAAAAAGAGTCACATTTCAAAATCTTAAAATGTCGACTTATCCTTTTTTGAAAAAATTAACATTTGCAAAAGCGAAAAATCGACTTTTCCAAATTTATAAACAATTGAGAATGGCTAAAATGGAGCTACAAAATAAGCAATTCCAAATTGGAGTAAAGTTAAAGTTTGTTTCAGTTCTGCCCCTGATACTTACTTGTTGAATCCTGTAGCATAAACCTGATAACGTGAACCGCACAATAGATTATCGATATTGAATTTCTGGGCATCGACAGCAACTTCAGCAGTTTCCCATTCGCCAAATTCTGGAAGAAATTTTCGATCACATAAATCAATATTTTAACTTTCCCAACAGTCACTTCAACTCACCTGGTTTGTAATGTAAAGTATAACCATGTAATGGAGCTGTATCACCTTCATGAGGCTTAACCTTAACAGTCAATGAATCGGTAGTGGTGGCTGAGAGAGTAACCTGTGGGGACATTGGTGGAGCCAAAACAATTAATTTATGGGTAATGGAATCTTTGGCAATAGAATTCTCAGCATGACAAGTATAATCTCCAGCATCTTGACGATTTACAGACTTAATCAATAGAGAGCCATCGGGTAAGACACGCATACGATCATTGCCAGTGAATTCAACACCCTTGATTTTCCATGTAATATCTGGTTGTGGAGATCCAACAGCCAAACAAGGCATTTTAGCATCTTCCTTAAAGGTGGCAGTGAAGGTATCATCGAATGAGGCAATTTTGGCAGGAACTTGATCACTGGGCATGGCAACAATACTCTTTGAGGGTTGACCTTCACCAATGTTGGTACTGGCAGTAACCCAAAATTCATAGGGACTATTCTTTTCCAATTCGGTGGCTTCGTAGCTCATTTGATAATGGGGAATTTTTTGACTCTTGGGTTCACCTTCGGCACCTTCAACTTTAGTGTAGACTGTATATTGTTGGATAATGCCATTGGGTTGTGCTGGTGGACGCCATGAGACCAAAATGGCAGCTTGACCCATTACTAGAGCCTTGACATCGGTGGGAGCTTCAGGAACTATAAGTTTGGGATGAAGAAATTAAAAATTTACATGAGATGGAATTGTGTCATTTGGATGTTAAGAGAAGGGAAAGAGGTTATTAATATTATCAAAGAAGGCGATGCCATTATATTTTAAGCCCAATGATAAGGAATCTCCACTTCAAAGCAAGTGAGTAGAACCACTATGGTGCTACCTACAGTAGTGCATTCAGTATTACTAAGTCGATTGAAAATTTTCTTGTTTTGTGAGACAAAATTCAAAACCCTTTGTACCTCAATATGCAATATCAACTCTTCTAAATTTTTCCATGAAGATTTTCAGCAGTGTCATAGCTCTCTGCCATTAGTGTTTTGTTATTTCTAAATCTTCGAATTCAACTTACCATCGGGTTCAGTTTGGCAGTGAATTGGCACGCTACGAACACCATCACCTCCGGCAGTGGTAGCCAAAACTTGCATAGTGTAGTTGGTGTATTTCTTCAAACCATGTAAAACAGTGTCCGAGGAGGCAGTCTTCTTGTAATGGCGTTTAGTTTCATCTACAAAGAATATTTCCAAAATATCAATTACAAGTTCGTGTCTTAAATCTTTTGTTTTTTTGGTTTCTCCTCAACTTACCATACCACTCTTCGCTGGGAGAATAGACAACTTTGTATGTCTTAATAACACCGTTAGCCGATTCCAATGGTGGACTAACCCAGCTAACACGGATGGTCTGTGAGGTCAAGGTGGTGCAGGAAGTATCGCTTGGTGGTTGGCTTGGAGTACCTTCGGCAGTGAATTGTTTCTCTTCATCACTCAAGGGACCAGCTCCAATCTTATTGAAAGCCTGAATAACCACTGAGTATTGGGTGTAGACGCGTAAATTATTCAATTCCAGACTATGTTCTTTGCCTTCTTCAGTCAAAAAGTTTACAGTTTCAAAGACATACGAGGAGTTAGTGTTCGATAGTTTATAGCCAACATAATAGCCCAAAATTTCTCCATTCCATTCAGAACGGGTAGGAGGTTTCCAGGTAACACGGAGTGTGGTTTGATTTACAGGATCAACTTTAATGTTTTGGGGTTTGCCAGATGGAGCCTCCTCAGCAGTAATAATGGTAACAGCTTCCGAAGTCTGAGAGGTGCCAATGGTGTTTTCGGCAACAATACGGATATTATAGGTGGTGGCAGGATTCAATTTTTGTACTTGGGCTTCAGTTGTATCTCCAGGAACCATAACACGATCAATTTCATCCCAAGAGGCGCGAGATCGTTTGAATTCAATAATGTAACGAGTAATTGGAGAATTTCCATCGTAGGGTTGGGCCCAGCTTAATTGTACCGAACGTCCTGATTTATCCAAAACTTTCAAGGCATAAGGCATTTCAGGGACTTCTTGAATAATCATATTGATACTGGCATCATCAGATCCAAAAGCATTGGTGGCAACACAAGTGAATAGGGCCGAATCAGAGCGTTCAGTTCGTTTAATGGATAATGACGACATAACACCAGTCGATAAGATTTCTTCGCGAATTGTGTAACGATTATCATTCTTGGGGTCCAAACGCATGTTGTTCATGTTCCATAAAATACCAATGGGTTTTTCTCCTTTAGCTTCACATTGTAAGACAGCAGGTTCACCACGGCGAGCAGTTTGATTACGTAATTTTTCTGTGAATTCTGGAGGAGCCTGAACGCTGATCATAATCACGGCTGAGAGTCCGGAGCCAATACCATTAATAGCTTCGCATAGATAATAGCCTTCATTGGTCTTTTGGATGTTGTCAATATGGAGAGTGCCTTCTTCAACGCGAATATTATCGTTCTTCTTTAAATCCTTGTATTCACCAGGACTGTTACCTATGAAGGTTAAAAATGGGATTATAGATTGAAGAATTATTATTTTTTAGAAATAATCAAGGATATTTTATTTTATTAAGGAGCAAGAATTTATTGTATCAAGAGCCACAATGAATAAAAAATAAAGTTAAAACTAAATATGATCAAATTAAAAATACTAAAAATAAATTAAAAATATTTAAAAAAATAAGAATCCTTTCAGATTCTGCCTAACAAAATTATATTGGAGTACCCTAGAAATGTATAGCAAAGAATTTTGATGTAAAAGTCATCTTATTAGTTGTATGGCTTAATAATTTTGGAAAGCTGAAGAGGAATTTTCATGGTTTTGTTATTGAAAAATTTCACTTTTCCTATAACCCCCATTTTCAGGAAGCTCCGTTAGTGCTACGTTAGCTAACGAACTTTTAAACCGTACTATGGATATGTCTGTCATCATTTCTATATATTCCATATGCCAGTTAGAAACTTAACTGCAGAAAACTTTTCAGTTAAAGTTAACCGCAGAGAAGATATTTCGATTTTACTTTCTGTTAACTGGGAGTTAAAGTATAACGGAGATACATGAAAAGGGCCGTAAATCACATTAGCCTAACCGATTTTTATTTACATTCAAAATGAATATGCGAGCAATATAAAACGAAATGAATGAAGGCTGGGTCTTGAGCACAATCCACCATTGGCTGAAGTAAAATGAAACTGTAAATTCTTTGAAACCCTTTTTAGAAAAAATTCTAAAAAGGGTTCTCGTAATTTGCAAACCCTTCTCAAAAGAACTTCCATGGAAGTGAAAAAATCAACAGGCACAGCTTCAAATTTCTATAGACGTGAAATTTTTATTTTACTTTTATTTTTATTGTTTTTTTTTCACATTTCTATAGATTTTCTGTTCTTGTTTGCGAAATTTCTTTGCCGAAAATTTAAATTTAGACTTTAAACCGCCAATTACAGTACTTTCTAAGACTTGTCTAAAAGAACTTCATTGGAAGTGAAAACAAATTGTTGGAGGATCCCGGGATACTCTTAAAAACAAATGTTTGTGGAACAACTTCAATTTTTTGCAGGTACCTTATCAAATTTTGTAGAAGAGTAATCTGCAAAATATTCTTCTATAACTTAGAGGTAATGAAATAAAATTTTGACAAAATTTTCTATAGAAATAAAATTTTGACAAAATTTCCTATAGAAATAAAACTTTGACAAAATTTTCTATAGAAATAAAATTCTGACAAAATTTTCTATAGAAATAAAATGTTGACAAAATTGTCTATACAAATTAAATTTTGACAAAATTTTCTATAGAAATACAATTTTTGACAAAATTTCCTATAGAAATAAAATTTTGACAAAATGTTCTATGGAAATTATATTTTTGACAAAATTTTCTATAGAAATAAAATTTTGACAAAATGTTTTATGGAAATAAAATTTTGACAAAATTTTCTATGGAAATGATATTTTTGACAAAATTTTCTATAGAAATAAAATTTTGACAAAATTTTTTATGGAAATAAAATTTTGACAAAATTTTCTATAGAAATAAAATTTTGACTAAATTTTCAATAGAAATAAAATTTTTACAAAATTTTCTATAGAAATAAAATGTTGACAAAATTTTCTATGGAAATTATATTTTTGACAAAATTTTCTATAGAAATAAAATTTTGACAAAATTTTCTATAGAAATAAAATTTTGACAAAATTTTCTATAGAAATAAAATTTTGACAAAATTTTTTATGGAAATAAAATTTTGAAAAATTTTCTACAACAATAAAATTTTGGTAGATTAGTTTTGGCTCGAGTGACAATCGTGATTTTTCTGCAGAAATAACATTCTGACAATATTTTCTATAGAAATAAAATTTTGACAAAATTGTCTATAGAAACAAAATTTTGACAAAATTTTCTATAGAAATAAAATTTTTTTCAAAATTTCCTATAGAAATAAAATTTTGACAAAATTTTATATGGAAATGATATTTTTGACAAAATTTTCTATAGAAATAAAATTTTGACAAAATTGTTCATAGAAACAAAATTTTATATAGAAATAAAATTTTGACAAAATTTTCTATAGAAATAAAATTTTGATAAAATTTTATATAGAAATAAAATTTTGCCAAAATTTTCTATAGAAATAAAATTTTGACAAAATTTTCTACAGAAATAAAATTTTTTCCAAATTTTGGTAGATTATTTATAGTTCGAGTTGCAACCGTACTAATAAATCAAATCGGTTGATCGATAACACAAGGAAACAATGGTTCTGTTGGTTAGGAACTGAATATTGTTTTTAACGCTGAATTCAAATCTGCACTTGGTCGACTTTTCGAGATACACGATTATGTTCAAAGTTAGAGCACTTCCGCCACATATATTGGAATAACTTGAAAACGGTTCACCATTTTAAATTATAAAGAAAAATCAGATACTCCCAAACAATATTCTCTGCAAGCCATGCTTACATTGTTTCTCAATTTTCCAAGTAGTTTTAGAGATATCGTTCAAGTTTTGAAAAAAAAATGAAATTTAAAAAAAAAAAATTGTTCCTTAAAAATTCCTAAAAAATAAAAATGGGACTAAAATCACAGTTTTGGTCTAGAAATAGTTAGTTAATTATATTTTGAATAAAATGAGCTTTATATCGTTACAATCGATGCACAACTTTTGATTTTTTACGACTTTGAAGTTATTCCAATATATGTAGCGGAAGTGCCTTAATTTTGAACATAACGCTATATCTCGAAAAGTTGAGCAGATAGAGAAAAATAAAGATTAGATTTGAAATCAGCGACATTATTAAAAATTTGCCATAAATTTCCAATCAACATCAAAAAAGTTAAATTTTATTCCCGTGTGTAATATAATACGAAGGAGCCTCTATGCCTCATTTTTGGACCACTCCGGCTAAAGGTGATAAGAAATATTTCTGCAGGGTTTTATGTTGATAATTTTTCCTTGCTAAATTAGATATTTTAATTAGAAGTTATTTAAAATCATAAATTTTTTAATATTCGTTTTTTTTTGTAATAATCAGTTCATGTTGGCCCATGTCTGTTAAATACTATGCGAGTTTGTGCCTTAAATCTTTTGTTTTCTAATAAAATTTTAATATTTTTTTCAATGTTTACTTACCCACAGCTTTCTTCCAGGTCAGTTGTGGTTTAGGGAATCCATCAGCTTTGCATTCTACTTTAGCATCAGATCCTTGAGCGAAAGCTTTGTCAGTGGGTTCCAAAATCCATCTTGGTGGTACTATTGTTTTATTTTAAAAATAATTCGGAGAGAATAAAATATAATACATTAATATAATTTTCGAAGGCATTTTAGTTTTAAAAACATATAAAATATTTGTACAAAGCATGCGGCAAGGATATGAATTTTATCTTATTGAACGGAAGGACGGACTGACGGGAAAATAATAAAATGAAATGGCTTTATATGTCTTCAGAAATTATTATTTATTATTTTTTGAGTTATGGGGTTTCAGAGATTTTTTTGTGGAAAAATTACTTTTGAAATTTCAAAAATTACAGTATATATGATAATGCCATTTTATTTTATATGTTTTCCAAGAGTTTACTTACAGTTTACAGCAAATTTTTTTTTTACGATTTTTAGCCAATTGATTTTGGATACAAAATTTTTTTAATATGTATTGATATAAAAGATGATTTAGATTTTTTGATTTATTGGCTGGTTTTTTATTACTGAGAATTTTCTTAATTTTGCTCCAACAAAAATAAGGGAATACCATTTTAAGCCGTATAATGTTATTATGTTTTGATCAATACATGTTGATTCGAAAAATATGTTGGAAGACTGACAAAAATATTGTTTTCCGAATTAAAAAAAAATGTTTCTAATGAAAGGAAAAAAATCTTATAAATAAATTCATTATACAAGTATTTTGTAGCACTTACGAGTATGTAAAAAAATACATATTTTCTCTTTAGAGAAAATCAGCTGGTATCAAAAAAATATGAAAAAAAATCCCCGTATGTGTCTTAAGTCTTTTGTTTTTCACGGACCAAGAGACTATATAGCCATATATCTATTTCATATCATTTCAAATTTGCTGTAAACCTTAGTAGACCCCTATATTGTATTAACTAAAGCAAACTACAACAGAAAAAGCTTATGATCTATATAAGTAATAAACTCAAGCATAATGGGATAACATAAAGTGAGAGGAGGAAAAATGAAATTAAAAATTTTAATGAACAGAAATATGAAAATCTATATAGCATGCAGATCAAACAAAGTGTCAAAGGATGATAAGTTCACTGAATAAAAATATAATTTTTATAATACAGAAAAAATATAGCAGAGCATTTATAAAGCATTTGAGTTATATCCTTTGACATCGTTTCGGTGAAATAACGAAACTTACTTTGTTTATATACAAAAATTATAAGAAAATAAAATGATGAATAAAATGAAAATTTAAATGAATCAGATAGGAATATTTCAGGTTAAGGAGGATGGGACATCTAGGATACTTTGGTGGAGGATTATTAGGCATAGAAAGGATATTGAGAGTAGGTTCGATTTTCATTTCGTTCTTATGAAATGTTTCATTGTTTTGGCAATGGGTTTCGTGGTTTACTTTTTGCATAATAAACAAGACTTTGTTTGTTTTGGTTTGCAAGGCAGTTAAGATCTGATAGGCTGCTTGCCGCATATGGATAATGATGATGATTATTATTGAATACGAATATGGTATAAATAATTTAAATTGCATTAAAGTTAGTTTGTTATGATAGTAATAGCATTTATAGTTGTTGTTGTTGTTGTTAATAAGACATCATGGGTGATTTGAATTTTTGTTGTTGTTGTTGTTTTTTGTCTGTTTTATTGCTTTTTGTTGTTGTAATTACAAAAAAACAAACAAAAAAATAATTGCTGCGCACATTTATAGTTTCACATACTTATGATTGCATATCCACAATACACTGATATAGCTAATATGGCTAAATTCTTTCAAAAATTATGGAAAAGCCAAAAAAAAATCAAAAGAAACTATAATTGAAGTGTACTAAGAACATAACCTAAACATAAATCATTGATAAATCATAAATAAAAAATGACAAGCCTTCGTTTAATCGGTGTGGTGATGTGTATTAATTTTGTTTACCAAATATTTATATCTGATGCTTTTTGATTATACAACGTAGATCATTATTGCGGATTGTTTTTGGTTGTATATATGTATGTGATTGTGTATTACGAGCGTAGATTTTGTTATGTTATTCAAGTGCTTAATTGTGGTCTGGTGTGGTAGTGGTGGTTTGTGGTAATAGTGCTTGATATGGTGTTTTTAGGTGCTGTTTTCTTGCATATGTGTGTTTAAGAGCTGTTTTTTAATCTTCTTGATTTGGTTTACTATATTGAGATATTGAAGTATATAAATATTTTTTATATACAGATTTTCACAGAATTCCCCCCATACCCATCAAAAAAAATTTTTTTGTAGCTAGCTACTGATGGCTTCAAAATAATATATATTCTCGATTACGTCAAAAATCGATTTTGTTCATAGAAAAGGAGAAAAAATATTATAAAATTCTCTTTGCAGAACTAAATAAAATCGTTTGACGAACGATTAAAAAAAAAAAAAAACTCTATACCACATTAATATCTATTAAAAAAGATGTATTGTATCTGTTTTGTCTATTGTTCCAGAATTCATAAAATATAAAATCAAGACCTATATTTAAAATACACGCAAATTTTTTATTTATTAATTTTTTTTAATTTAATTAATTTTAATTTTTAGTTTTTCTGGAAAATTAAATTTATATTTGTTTTTCAATTGTTTCTTCGCCGCGTTTTTTTTTTTGAAAACTCTTTACCACATTTTCCAAAGGATAAATAAATACAAACGTATTTGCCTTGAAAAAAAAACAATTTTACCAATAGAGGAATTTTAGTTGGTCTAAAGTTTCGATGAAAAGAACTATTTTTTCCCTGTAGTCAAATAAGAGAGAAATCACCAGAAATAAAAAGAGATATCGTCGTCACAATTTAAATAGTATTTACTAATATAAGACATACTACTGTGGGCAAAAACTTGGAGTGAACTTGTTTGTAAAATAAAAAAATCCCTACTGCTTTTAAATTAATTTCATCCCCTCTTTCCGACAAAAACAAAAAAAATCTTTTATCAAAGTATTTTGAAATCCTATCACCAGAAACCAAAAGAGATATCGTCGTCACAATTTAAATAGTATTTACTAATATAAGACATACTACTGTGGTCAAAAACTAGTGAACTTGTTTGTAAAATAAAAAAAATCCCTACTGCTTTTAAATTAATTTCATCCCCTCTTTCCGACAAAAACAAAAAAATCTTTTATCAAAGTATTTTGAAATCCTATCACCAGAAACCAAAAGAGATATCGTCGTCACAATTTAAATAGTATTTACTAATATAAGACATACTACTGTGGTCAAAAACTTGGAGTGAACTTGTTTGTAAAATAAAAAAATCCCTACTGCTTTTAAATTAATTTCATCCCCTCTTTCCGACAAAAACAAAAAAAATCTTTTATCAAAGTATTTTGAAATCCTATCACCAGAAACCAAAAGAGATATCGTCGTCACAATTTAAATAGTATTTACTAATATAAGACATACTACTGTGGGCAAAAACTTGGAGTGAGCTTGTTTGTAAAATTAAAAATTCCTACTTACGCTTTTAAAATGATTTATTTTCATCCTTTCTTCTCGACAAAAACAAAAAAACATCTTTTATCAAAGTATTTTCAAATCCTATCACCAGAAATCAAAAGGGATATCTTCGTCACAATTTAAATAGTATTTACTAATATAAGACATACTAATGTGGGCAAAAACTTGGAGTGAAATGGTTTGTAAAATTAAAAATTCCTACTTATGATTTTAAATCAATTTCATCCCCTCTTACCGACAAAAACAAAAAAAAATCTTTTATCAAAGTATTTTCAAATTCTAGTCACGGTTGCCTCAGTTGGTGGAATTCTACCAAAAATTTTCGATTTTTTACTGTTTGGTAGATTGGTGGTATCTACTGCGAAGAGTTGGGTATCAGGGATTCATACAAGATGGATGACGGATGCAACATTTATCAGGCGGAGGTATTTTCCATGGCGAAGGCTGCGGAACTACTGTAGATGAGGCCGATATTCAGTAGCGATATCAGCTTCTTCATCGACGGTCAGGCAGCAATAAAAGCCTTAGGAAATCCGAACATAACGTCGAAGGTAGTCAGCCGCTGTCGTAGAGGGCTTAGAGTTCTCACTGAACAGCATAATATCACTCTGTGCTGGGTATCTTGACATTATGGAATAATGGGAAATGAGGAGGCTGATGTGTTGGCTAAATAAGGCGAACGAGGGACGAACAACATCGTTACAAATGTCTTCCCCCCGCTACCTTTATATACTTACAGGATCAATGTAAGATACGATAATTTATGGAAGGGAAGTTGGGCTTCCTCTGCGACCTGCGAACAAACCATACTGATATGGGACGACAAGAGCCGCAAGAACTCGGTTTTTTTTCGACAAGAGCCGCAAGAACTCGGTTTTTCGCAGAGATGATCTGAGAGTATTGATAGGCATCATAACAGGACACAACACCCTTGGAAAACACATGGTAAGGATCGGCTTAATGACTGACGATATTTGTAGATGGTGTCTGGACCCAGAGGCAACACACAAAAAAATTTCTTTCTGGTTCAATCACGAAATTAATTGATCCAATTAATTTTTTAATTGAAATGTCTTCAATCACAGAAATGATAGTATCAATTAAAAAATTAATTGAAGGTCAATTAAAAAATTAATTGATCCAATTAAAAAATTAATTGATACTATTAATTTTTGTGATTGATTTTTGTTTCAATTAAAAAATTTGTTGAATCAATTCAATTTTTAATTGAATATTTTTTAAAACTCAATTAAAATTTTAATTGGAAAATTTTTCGTGAAATTTTTTTCTGTGAACAGAAGATTCCTACCATTTTCTGTGCCCGTGTCCAGTATTATCCTTTAGAAGAAACAAGATACTGGGCTCCTTTTTCTTTCTGCAACATGAAGGATATACTTGCCTTCATAAAGGCCACGGGATGGAAGACTTAGGAAAACTTTTTTTGGAACTCGCCTGCAAACTCAAATGATTGATGAGGACGAAGAAGAACAACTATAAGGAAACACAATGGATCACCAAGGTCTAAGTGGGAGCCAGCCCTTTTTTTTGCTACGGGCTGGTCTTATCCTCCATAACCTAACCTAGGTTAGGTTAAGTGGCAGCCCGATGTATCAGGCTCACTTAGACTATTCAGTCCATTGTGATACCACATTGGTGAACTTCTCTCTTATCACTGAGTGCTGCCCGATTCCATGTTAAGCTCAATGACAAGGGACCTCCTTTTTATAGCCGAGTCCGAACGGCGTTCCATAATGCAGTGAAACCACTTAGAGACGAACTGAAACCCTCAGAAATGTCACCAGCATTACTGAGGTGGGATAATCCACCGCTGAAAAACTCTTTGATGTTCGGTCGAAGCAGAAATCGAACCCACGACCATGTGTATGCAAGGCAGGCATGCTAACCATTGCACCATGGTGGCTCCCATATAACCTAACCTAATCTAATTGGTAGAATTCCTGATGTTTTGGTAGATTTGGCAAAATATTCCTCTTCAAGCAAGAGGTACTTCACAAATGCTCTATAGTAAACAAATTTGGACAATATTTTCTATAGAAATAAATGTTTGATAAAATTTTTCTATAGAAATGAAATTTTGATAAAATTTTTTATAGAAACAAAATGTTGACAAAATTTTCTATAGAAATAAAATTTTGACAAAATTTTCTATAGAAATAAAATTTTGACAAAATTTTCTATAGAAATAAAATTTGGACAATATTTTCTATAGAAATAAAATTTTGACAAAATTTTCTATAGAAATAAAATTTTGACAAAATTTTCTATAGAAATAAAATTTTGACAAAATTTTCTATAGAAATAAAATTTTGACAAAATTTTCTATAGAAATAAAATTTTGACAAAATTTTCTATAGAAATAAAATTTTGACAAAATTTTCTATAGAAATAAAATTTTGACAAAATTTTCTATAGAAATAAAATTTTGATAATTTTTTTTATAGAAATAATATTTTGACAAAATTTTCTGAAGAAATGAAATTTTGACAAAATTTTCTATAGAAATAAAATTTTGACAAAATTTTCTATAGAAATAAAATTTTGACAAAATTTTCCAAAGAAATAAAATTTTGACAAAAATTGTCTAAAGAAATGAAATTTTGACAAAATTTTCAAAAGAAATAAAGTTTTGACAAAATATTAATAATATTTAAAAAAAAATTCTATAGAAATAAAATTTTGACAAAATTTCCTGTAGAAATAAAATATTGCAAAATAAGATTTTTTGTTCTTTAGTTTTTTTGTAAAAATTTCTCCACATTTTGGTAGAATATTTTTGGCTCATGTGGCAACCTAGTCCATGTCCCGTAAAGCCACACAGAAAAATCCATTCTTAGTAAGATCAATCGTAAATATATTACTGATAATTGAAATTTGGTCCAGAGTAATTAATTGTCCTACCAATTAAGGAAAACAAAACGCATTGAAATGTAAAGCCCGCTATGGTAAAATTCACTTTGCTTTTTACGCACAGTAGTATAACTCTTCATGATGTCCAAAAAGGATACTCATAGGTTTTGAAAATACTAAATTCATTCAGCATTTGTTTTACGCTGAGATTTTTTTTAAATTTATAATTTTGTAATTTATATTTATTGAGTCTTTACGCTGAATATACAGTAAAATCTCTCAAACTTGGAAACTCTGAACAGGGGACACCTTTCGTGAGACGTTTGCTATATTATCACAATAAAAATTAAAGATTAAAGTGGACAACTCCCAAATGTGGATAAAATTTAAGCCACCGTGGGTATCGATATTTGAGAGTTTTGAAACAAACTATAACATACTTTCAGGAGCGGTTGTAGAAAAAGACTATGATTCCAAAACCACTATTCAATGTATTTACGGGTATTTAGTTATATATATGTAGTTTATATCCCAATATCCCTTATCTCAGATATTTTTGAGAATGATTTATTGAACAAATATAGTAGTTACGGTGCCTGAAAATGGGAATGTACATACATGCCCTCAAAGTTGAGACATGTCCCCAAAGTACAAACTTTACACTATGAAACGAATAAGTGATGTCTAATAGATTGTATTTTGACGCATAGTGGAACGATACGATAGAAAGTCATATTGCCGAAAAGGGGAATTATAAATCTTTCAAATTTTGAATTGGTGGAGCTTCGGTGATTGTCAAATAATTTTTTTATCATATCCCAATTTGTGACTCGTTTCCTATTGTAAAAAATATTTAAAAAATATTTTTTATGTATATTCCAAAAATATCAGTCCCATGTTAATGATCATATCCTCGAAATAAGACAAAATTGATTTTTGTTTTTTTTTTTAATTTAATGTAAAAGAGTACGAGTACGTCCTTTTAATATATGTTCTGAGAAAATTTATTTATTAACCTTCAAAATATAGTTTTATATGGTATTATAGTAAAACAAAATCATTGAAATTTCTAAATAGTTCTTCATCTCTACGTCACTCTATTTCATTGATGTCGACAATCTAGCACATAAAGGTTTTTCATATATACGTAAATATAATATTTTAATAGAATTTTAAGCAGACGGACAGGCGTATCAGAGATTTCTTATTTAAAAAATAAAATTAAATTTTCTGTGGTATAGAGTTTTTGTTCAAAATTTAAACTTCTATATTAGTTGATAATAAAAAAATGTTTAATTTGCTGTTATTATAATAAAAAAAATTTAAGAATGTGTATAAAATTATTATCTTAGAAATCATGGTGAAGAAGAAAATGTTTAAAACAAATTTGTTTGCCTACCATTAACTATTAGATTTCTGGTTCTATTGAAAGTACCAGCTAAATTTTTCACCCTACACATATATTGACCTGCATGTTCTGCGGTCACATTGTGAATCATCAAAAGACTGGTATGTGAGCCCACAGTAGCCACTGTGGTATGGGACATTTCCTGTACAACATCATGAGAATTCCAAAGCCATTCAATGTGTAGGGGTAAATCACCCTTGGTAACAATACATGTAAATTGCACATAATCACCAACATTGCAAATGGGTGAGGATAGTGAAAGATTGGCTAAAAATGGAGATTCTTAAAAACACACAGGGGAAAGAGATAATTGATGTTGTTAATAATTTTAGAAAAATATAATTTAAATTCAGAGGCAAATGAATAAAAAACTTTGAATCTCAATTTTTCAAAAACTACAAAGTTTTTAGAGAACTAAGATTTTTGTGTAATTCGCCCATCTTGGATTCTAATAAAATTCCTTGGTTTTCATTTCGTGGATTTTGGATTTAAAGAAAAACGAATTGCAACTAAATTATAAAATCGTAATGAAAAATATACTTTATATTTTAAAAATTGCAAATTCCATATTATTTTTACCCTTAACTTTCAATATGGACCATTTGCGAGCCTCTCCAGCTCGATTGCTGGCAACGCATGTATAATTTCCAGCATCCCCAATATTTGTCTGACGCAAAGACAATATCAGAGTATACTCATCGATTTTATGATAGATCGAACGTAATAAAGGCTGACCATCCTTAAGCCAGTATATATCTATGGGCAAGTCACCAGATATTATCATACACATAACTCGTACAGCCTGACCGCCATTTACCCCATTGGCATTGAATTGAAATGACTCAATTTCAGGAAGTTCTAAAAATCATTGAAAAGAAAATATAATTGGGGAGCAATACAAATAAATACCCTCCCCCTCCCAAATGCGAAGAAGTGTTTATAATAATATAGTATACAGTGCAGGATGATATGAAAACATTTGCATACTTTTGGGATTTCTAGTTTTTATAAGACCACATTAAATCTAAGCCCAAAATTAGTACATGAGAAGAAAATATACACTGATGTCACATTGGTTAAAGGAAACATTATTTCATCTATCACCTTTGATGTTATATATTACACGGATCTCAGCACATTTACAATATTATTAAAGCCACAACCTCCTAAAACTATGCTCTGCTATGTTAGGAAAAAAAAACACAAACGTTCTGCAAAGTGCACTCCAACCAACCCTTGGATCATGTGATTAACTATATATCTATTACAGAAATGCATTGTTAAAGAGTTACGAATAGTAGAGAAACAAAACGTTCACAAACCCCTAATTGTAAGATTGGTAGATACTTCAGTGTAACCAGCATGATTAGCACCAATACAAGAATATTTTCCTGCATTCTCTGGCTGTACACTTTCAATATTTAACGAACTGCTGCGTTTACTATGCATAAGTGTGGTTATACCCTTCATATGATAAACAGGCTCATCATTATAATACCAGGTAATATTAAATGGAGCATCTCCATGAAGAACAGCACAATTCAATTGAAAATAATCACCCACATACAAAGGGGAATCCATGGTTGAGGGTAAAGGAGCCAGTTTGGGGGGAACTTTTGAAGAAACGATAAAAAAACATTAACTTAAAATCAAAATAAATAATAAAAATCAAATATAAACGATATCTTAGTAGAACCTCGAAATATTTTTCTGAAATCTAAATACCATTGACCACCAGGGTAGCTGTATAATTTGTAACTCCTGCTGCATTTTTCCCAAAGCATGTATAATTTCCTGCATGATGTCCCTGTACCGAATCAATAGTTAATACTGAACTTCTTGAGCCCATTTTTGCAATTTGTATACCCATATTTTGGGCTTGAGCATCACTTAGTTTGTGATCATTGAAATACCAATAAATCAATAGGGGATGATCTCCATGTATTATGGAACATTGGAGAGTGCAATAATCACCGGGATAAAAAGCTTCTGCTCCCGTTGTAAAGGGAGCAATTTTTGGTAGAACTTTTAAAATAGAAAGAAAGTAATGAACATTTTAATACAAATTTATACAACGGAAGTGAAAAAGTTTCGATGGGTCTCCATACTAAATAAACTTATCATCTGCTATCTTAGAAAAAGATAATAAATAAAATTTATATTTTACCATTCGTTGGATTTTTCCCGTGACATCTAAATAATGTCCGTGAATATTATCAAAAAAAAGAGGAGCTGAATTTATGATATCCTATACCAAAAATTCTAAATCGTATGGCCTTCTCCCTATGTTGTAAAATTGTATAAAATCAGTTCAGGAGGATTTGATACAAATGCTTCTTAAGTATTTCCAGAACGGTCCACTCGATTGGGCTAATCTATCATTCTTTAGGATTCCCAACATGATGTACACCCAGAGAAGTAATATGATCACCTCAAACATGTTTCAAGAGCAAAACGTTATTTTTGTATGGTAACCATGTAACATGTTTGTCACAAAAATGTTGTTTTCGCGTCAAGCATAACTTGCTTGCCAAAATCAGATACATAATTTTCGAGAAAATAACATGATTGCGACAACTATGTTACCTGGTCACCATACAAAAATAACATGTTTGCTCTTGAAACATGTTTGAGGTGATCATATTCCTTCTCTGGGTGTACGGAATAGGATCCATATCACTGCATTTCTTGATAAACCCTTCATATAGACCAATTATCCGATATTACTTCTTGAGTATCGAGGTCAAATTAAGTTGGAAATATAAGTTAGGATATCTCATTTAATTTTAGGGGATATATCCATAAGTTGTTCTTTTCGTTTAACAGACCTTCCATTAGCTTTCTTGATAGTTCCCTCAATTTTTATGGTGTCCGTCCATCAGTCTACTTGTCTACTTCCAGCGAAAAATATTGCAATATTTTTCCAATACAGAGGAGTTGTTTTCGCGCATGTTTGAAGGTTATAACAAGTATATATGGCCGTAAGTTCGGCCAGGCCGAATCTTATGTATGTAGCGTAGAAACTTCTATGTAAGACTGTCATCCACAATCGAATTACTTGGGTTGTGGTATCTTAAATCGTTTTCTAAATTGTGAGTTAGTCCATACGTGGTATATATTAGACAAAAAAGGTATGTGTAGGTAAGTCTACAAATAATTACGAATCGACATGGAGTATTGCATGGTACGTAGGGAGCCAGAATTGAAAAATGGGGGTCGCTTATATGGGGGCTATATACAATTATGAACTTGATATGAACCAATTTTTGTGATTTGGGATCGATTTATCTGAGGGCTACATAAAGGGTGATTTGTTAAGAGCTTGATAACTTTTTTTTAAAAAAAAACGCATAAAATTTGCAAAATCTCATCGGTTCTTTATTTGAAACGTTAGATTGGTCCATGACATTTACTTTTTGAAGATAATTTCATTTAAATGTTGACCGCGGCTGCGTCTTAGGTGGTCCATTCGGAAAGTCCAATTTTGGGCAACTTTTTCGAGCATTTCGGCCGGAATAGCCCGAATTTCTTCGGAAATGTTGTCTTCCAAAGCTGGAATAGTTGCTGGCTTATTTCTGTAGACTTTAGACTTGACGTAGCCCCACAAAAAATAGTCTAAAGGCGTCAAATCGCATGATCTTGGTGGCCAACTTACCGGTCCATTTCTTGAGATGAATTGTTCTCCGAAGTTTTCCCTCAAAATGGCCATAGAATCGCGAGCTGTGTGGCATGTAGCGCCATCTTGTTGAAACCACATGTCAACCAAGTTCAGTTCTTCCATTTTTGGCAACAAAAAGTTTGTTAGCATCGAACGATAGCGATCGCCATTCACCGTAACGTTGCGTCCAACAGCATCTTTGAAAAAATACGGTCCAATGATTCCACCAGCGTACAAACCACACCAAACAGTGCATTTTTCGGGATGCATGGGCAGTTCTTGAACGGCTTCTGGTTGCTCTTCACTCCAAATGCGGCAATTTTGCTTATTTACGTAGCCATTCAACCAGAAATGAGCCTCATCGCTGAACAAAATTTGTCGATAAACACATTTCGAACCGAACACTGATTTTGGTAATAAAATTCAATGATTTGCAAGCGTTGCTCGTTAGTAAGTCTATTCATGATGAAATGTCAAAGCATACTGAGCATCTTTCTCTTTGACACCATGTCTGAAATCCCACGTGATCTGTCAAATACTAATGCATGAAAATCCTAACCTCAAAAGAATCACCCTTTATAACTATAGACCGATATGGGCCTAGTTAGGCTTGATTGTTAACGGCCATATACTAGCACCATGTACCAAATTTCAACTGACTCGGATTAAATTTGCTCCTCCAAGAGGCTCCAAAACCAAATCTCGGGATCGGTTTATATGGGGGCTATATATGATTGTGGACTGATATGGATCACTTTTGGCATGGTTGTTAAATATCATATACCACCATCACGTACCAAATTTCAACCAGATCGGATGAATTTTGCTTCTTCAAAAGGCACTGGAGGTCAAATCTGGGGATCGGTTTATATGGGACTGATATCCACCAATTTCTGCATGGTTGTTGGATACCATATACTAATATCACGTACCAAAATTTCAACCGAATCGGATGAATTGTGCTCTTCCAAGGGGCTCCGGAGGTCAAATCTGGGGATCGGTTTCTATGGGGGCTATATATAATTATGAACCGATTTCGACCAATTTTTGCATGGGTGTTTGAGGCCATATATTAACAGCGCGTACCAAATATCAACTGAATCAGAAGAATTTTGGTCTTCCAAGAGGCTCCAAAACCAAATCTCGGGATCGGTTTATATGGGGGCTATATATGATTGTGGACTGATATGGATCACTTTTGGCATGGTTGTTAAATATCATATACCACCATCACGTACCAAATTTCAACCAGATCGGATGAATTTTGCTTCTTCAAAAGGCACTGGAGGTCAAATCTGGGGATCGGTTTATAAGGGGGGTTATATATAATTATGGACTGATATCCACCAATTTCTGCATGGTTGTTGGATACCATATACTAATATCACGTACCAAAATTTCAACCGAATCGGATGAATTGTGCTCTTCCAAGGGGCTCCGGAGGTCAAATCTGGGGATCGGTTTATATGGGGGCTATATATAATTATGAACCGATTTCGACCAATTTTTGCATGGGTGTTTGAGGCCATATATTAACACCACGTACCAAATATCAACTGAATCAGATGAATTTTGGTTTTCCAAGAGGCTCCGGAGGTCAAATCTGGGGATCGGTTTATATGGGGGCTATATATAATTATGCACCGATGTGGACCAATTTTTGCATGGTCATTAGAGACCATATAATAACACCATGTACCAAATTTCAGACAGATCGGATGAAATTTGCTTCTCTTAGAGGCTCCGAAAGCCAAATCGGGGGATCGGTTTATATGGGGACTATATATAATTATGGACCGATGTGGACCGATTTTTGCATGGTTGTTAGAGACCATATACTAACACCATGTACCAAATTTCAGCCGGATCGGATGAAATTTGCTTCTCTTAGAGGGTCCGTTTATATGGGGGCTATACGTAAAATTGGACCGATATGGCCCATTTGCAATACCATCTGACCTACATCAATAACAACTACTTGTGCCAAGTTTCAAGTCGATAGCTTGTTTCGTTCGGAAGTTAGCGTGATTTCAACAGACGGACGGACATGCTCAGATCGACTCAGAATTTCACCACGACCCAGAATATATATACTTTATGGGGTCTTAGAGCAATATTTCGATGTGTTACAAACGGAATGACAAAGTTAATATACCCCAATCCTATGGTGGAGGGTATAAAAATTGGAGACAATAGGACACAACTGGATTCATTTCGAAAAATTCGGAAATCGACTTTTATTAAAAAAAATCGAAAAAGTAAATTCGAAATCCACTTTTTATTTTGTTTTGAAAATTTGTCTAAATGAATTTATTACTTATTAATATTTTTATTCGATTTTTAGGGAAAAGTCGAGATTGGGTTCAAATACCAATTGGTTTAAATAGTTTAATTAATTCCAAAAATATGTAGATTATATTTATAATTGATTTTGAAAATTCTTCTACCATATCAGTCAACGATTTGACAAATTTTCAAGAATTTATAAGTTATAAAAAAAATTAAAAATCGACTTTTCCAATGATTAAAAAATGGATAAGTCGAATAATAGGTTATAGATCTCACAATACTTAAAATGGTCAAACGTGAAGGGTGGATGCCCAAGATTTTAACTGAGAGAAGATCAGTTAATTTGTGCGCTATTTGAGATGCTCAAGAAGCTAATTTGGAGGTTGGATGCTCAAGATTTTAACTGAGAGAGTTGTATGCGCGAATATTTTCCATCGATAACAATTATTCCATTACAGGAATATCGATTACAAGTGACGATATTATTAGTGATATTTGTAGAATATATGTGTGGTCCGGGTTTTTTTTCCTGACGCGATAAATATATTTTTTATTTCGATATTTTATTTTATTTATTTTTTTTAGAAATTTTATTTTTGCTACGAACTACGATGATAAAAATATTTTCAATAAATTGTGAAGCCCATATCTCAATTGGACAGTGTTGCTTGGCCTATATGTCCAAGAAAGTAGAATTGCCATTTTCGAATTTCGAAAATTTGAAAGTTGTGCTGGATTGTGCTAGGTTTGTGCCGATTTGTGCTGCAATTTGTTTTTTTAAATTTTATCAAATAGCCGAGATATTTCGAAAAAACTTTTTTCAACAAAATTTTTGCCAGAATCGCCATTTTCGAAATTCGACATTTTGACAGTTGTGCTGAGTTGTGCTAGCCGAGTACATTATTGTGCCGTTTAAATAAAAATTCTATCTCTTATAGTTTTCGAGAAATTCTAAAATTTCGAAAAATTTCCAGAATCGCCATTTTCGAATTTCGAAAATTTTAATATTGTATTAATCCGTTATCGACTTGTGCTAAGTTGTGCCGTTGAGATCACCTTTCTATCTCAAGCCGTTTCCGAGAAACAGCCAAATTAAATTTTTAAAAAAGTTCAAAAATATGTGTTTGAAAAACGCCAAAATTTAAATTTTCGAATTTCAAAAAACTGAATGTTGTGCCAATTTGTGCTAGTTCAGTACTCATTTGTGCCGTTCGAATCAACTATCTATCTCAAACCGTTTTGGAGATATTCGCAAAAACTTTTTTTAAAAAATGCCAATTTATGATTGAAAATAGTCAAAATTTAAAATTTTCGAATTTCAAAAAACTGAACGTTGTGCCAATTTGTGCTAGGTTAGTACTCATTTGTGCCGTTTGAATCAACTTTCTATCTCAAACCGTTTTGGAGATATTCGCAAAAACTTTTTTTAAAAAATGCCAATTTATGCCAAAATAGTCAAAATTTAAAATTTTCGAATTTCAAAAAACTGAACGTTGTGCCAATTTGTGCTAGGTTAGTACTCATTTGTGCCGTTTGAATCAACTTTCTATTTCAAACCGTTTTGGAGATATTCGCAAAAACTTTTTTTAAAAAATGCCAATTTATGATTGAAAATAGTCAAAATTTAAAATTTTCGAATTTCAAAAAACTGAACGTTGTGCCAATTTGTGCTAGGTTAGTACTCATTTGTGCCGTTTGAATCAACTTTCTATCTCAAACCGTTTTGGAGATATTCGCAAAAACTTTTTTTAAAAAATGCCAATTTATGCCAAAATAGTCAAAATTTAAAATTTTCGAATTTCAAAAAACTGAACGTTGTGCCAATTTGTGCTAGGTTAGTACTCATTTGTGCCGTTTGAATCAACTTTCTATCTCAAACCGTTTTGGAGATATTCGCAAATTTTTTCTAAAAAATAGCAACTTGGCTTTGTATTCAGTTTCCAAGTTTTATAAGGCTTGAATGTAGTGATATCCCAATGGGTCCCATAAAAAGACTCTTCATTAATTTGAATGTATTTATTTTAATAATAAGCTTAAACCTCTATATTACGATGGTCAACATCACAAGTCTTCAAGCTTTGTATAAAATATAATTTGAGGATCAACTAGTGTGTTAATATTAACACCAGTTGGAGATTTTTCTGATGATAAGTCATCGTATTCCAACCAGTGGTGATTTATTCCCACATAGCCAGTGTAGTGTCCAATCGATGTAGTGCTGTAATTGCCTCTGTAGCCGACGAATCCCGCAATCTTGTACTTAGGGCCCCCACAAATTTGGGTATATCACAAACTTTTAGCCGGTTATCCAAACCAATATCGACACTAACTAGAAGATGGGGACTGTAGTAGCAGTTGCATAGCATGTCCTGGCTGCAACATCTTTTGACTCTATTTGTGAAGTCCAATGCCTCCGCAAGATGTTTTATTCCTCTCTGTTTTATGATGTCGAGATGAATCCGAGTATCTACAAACACATCTGTCTTCGAAGAGTTGCATATTTGACATTGATACATGACGACATAGCTAGGTGCTCCGGAGAGTAGTTCCGTTGCCAAATCGGTGATGTTACACTCGCAACTAATGTTTTCCATGGTGCACGTTGATTTGTAATTGTTAGTGAATTTCGAAATTCTTCTTTGAGCAGTCCGCATTGATCGGAGTATAGATGCTCGCTCACGAAATAGTTTTGCACAAAGCCTTTCCTTCAAGAACATCCTGGCACAGCTAAACAAAGGAATGTCCACGTTTTGTAATTGTTCAGCATACGAAGACTCGTTCGCCAGTGCAATACACACAATCTCAAAAAGCTATCGAATGCACATGTGTTAGACAAAGACACAGAACATCCCTTTAGCTTCACATTTGGACAACGGGATCCATTTGGAATAACAGGGAGGTAGGTTCCTTTATCTTTCGTAGATGGTTCAAATTCTGGATATTTTTCACCATACCGTGCCCGCTTTATTTTAACCTTTTTGGATTTCTCTGATTGGAATCGTTTGAAGTCGGATACTACTTCTATTTCACTCTCAGAATCAGGAGAATCATCCGGCAAAACTGCAAATTCTGCTTCATTTGTATTTCTTTTGTTGTTTTTTTTTCCGCCAATCTAACTCCAAAGAAAGTTCATTCTCAATATTTACATTTTGTTGAATTCGCTTAGGTTGTGATGGGCATGTTTTTGATGTATTCTCCAATATTATTTTCCCTTCGATGTCGGTAGATTTTGCTATATAATCGACGTCTCCACCTTTGTTTAATTTGAAGCATCCGGTTGTAGACTCATACAACGTTTTTTGAATTTCACGTATGTGTATTGCGGCGAATTTATCCACACGAAGCGGAAGACCTACCGCCCGAAACTGCCTGTACTTCAGATCGTTAAAATAGGATTCCACGGGTGCAGACGTTGCATTTACTCTTCCTTCTCCACGAAGACCACGCATAATTTCGGTAAATATTGGAAAATACATCATTAATTTTTTTAACTTCACAGCGAAGTCGGGAAGCATATATCCATTAAGGTCATCGTTGATATCCATATACTGCCTTTTGGCGTTTTCAGCAACTTCGTTGTATGTGTTATTCACATAGGTCTGAATACTTGAATATGGTTCTTCTTCTATATGATGTTCTTCGACTTCTGAGTCCTCCAGTTCAGAAGAATATAATTGGTCATCAAAATTAAGTTCTGGACTTCCCTTTATTTTGGACCTCAAGTACTCTTTGGCTTCAAATGCCGGACTTCCTTTTTCGCCACTTTTGTGCAATGCCAATTTCAAAATTGAAATGAACATTTTATGCATCTCTGAAAAATCACTTTGGGTCCTCAAAATACATAAAGAACGCATGTACATTGCTCTTACTCCAGTCTGGTGTTTGGAATAGCACTTCCACCGAGCAATTATGTTCGTAAAATGACACACATCTAAACGTAAAATACAAGAGGGAAATGTTTTATTATTACCGCAAATAATATCGAAGCACCAATCTAGATAGTGGTGCAAACTATTTGCATTCGAGAAGACGCGCGATGCCGCACCTAGTAATGCTTTATCGAAGTCGCAAATAAATTCTTTCGGTACCGTTATGTTTCTCGTTTCATTTTGGCATTTTCTTAGAAATTCTAAGAACCAACTTATAATCGCAACAGTTGTTTTAACCGTGGTTAGCATTTGACATACCGGTACCGTTTTGTTGTTAATTTGAATGACCGCCTGGAACAGAAATATGTGCGAAGATTTTTCTTTGTTTGGTAAAACAATTGATTTTACTACACTGCCCGTTGCGTCCACTATTAAAGATTCGTTAAATTTCGAAAATAGGTACATTTGATCTCTCGACCAATAGTGAACAAAAAATGGATCAAGACCGATATTGCGAATTGACGCAGAGTATTTGGTTGTGTATTTTAAATTGTAAATTCCGTCTATTGCATTTGTACCCGTTATTCCTAACATTCTATTCATAGCTTCCTGTTTCGCTTTCCCTAGGTTTTCAACTTTAGTCAAATTCGGCGGACTGGTATCTCCAAGCATTTCAATTAACCGGTGAGCTTCGTTTCTTCTATATTGACACGGCAATAAATTTTTCTCTACCAAATTATTACCGATGGCTTTTCGTAAATTGCCTCGAAGCGGTCTCTTTTTTACGTGATTTACACTACCGTCAAAATCGCTAATACTACAATACATTTTGACAATTTCACCTTCATTAGGCTCTTGAGGAATTTTGCCCAGAAATTTGCAGGGACATTCAGCACATTGACCAGATACCGATATATATATTCCCGATTCCGACACTTGAGATTTTTTAAAAATGAATGGGCATGGAATATTTGTTACATTATGAATCTCTTCGTAAAGAACATACGTCCATGTATTTTTTTCAACGTTTTTATGGTACGATCACGATTTTTGAAAATATGTAAACTACTTTCTGGTTTTAAACTAGACCAAATCTCCGTAATGTCTATATTGAATTCAACGATGTTAGATGATGTATCGGATGAACTGTTAACCTCGTTTGATTCGTTGCACGGACAGTCAATGTTAAGGATCGATACCAAATACGTATACAAACTATAACGGTTCGCTTTGAAAAGAGTATAAATATACTTCGGTTTCATTTTATTACAATTTTGTAACGAATCACTTAAATTTTTATACACGTTTGCGGATGGAGGGGCTACATTTCCTTTTGAATCAATCACGTTGGAAAATTTGGGTTCACGAATAAGTTCTCTTAAATTTTCGATTTTATTATGAACTTGATTTGCAGACGATTTCTTCACTTTACTAATTTCTGGAACGGCGTTAGTTTTATTGTTATCAACGGATTCACTATTGATCGAACTCTTTCCCGAACTCATTTTAGATTTCACTTTTATAAAAATTGATACAAAAATTGGCACAGAAACTTCGAATATAAGCACTTTTGATATGACTATGTAGGTGTTTACAGTTTGAGGTTACGGTTTTAATTGATTGGGAAAGTGTAAACCACGCTTCATTGAATAGGATAAATTCTTACAAAGCATAAATGAGTACAGGTACACTCTATACGTGGTAGATCACATGTGTTTTCAACTCTCACATTATTGGGAAATCCTATAATTCGATTTGTTACCTCTTATTCATTCACAGATAAGGAAGTCTATTCAGAATTTAAGAATGAATCGGTGGATTGTTACCTGTATTGCAGTGGTACGGAGCACGGATTTCCCAAATTTACATGTATATGGACCCCGACCTACATTTTGCCTGTATATGACCACGTCTGAAATTGCCTGTTATCACCAACGAATTAAGTCATGGAAACCTGTGATCATACAAAAATAGAAGACGATAAATGATAATACAATTATAGGACCATATGTTTGCCATTTCCTTTCCATTGGCACAACATCCAGTTTTTTTTGAAATTCAAAATTTTAAATTTTGACTATTTTCAATCATAAATTGGCATTTTTTAAAAAAAGTTTTTGCGAATATCTCCAAAACGGTTTGAGATAGAAAGTTGATTCAAACGGCACAAATGAGTACTAACCTAGCACAAATTGGCACAACGTTCAGTTTTTTGAAATTCGAAAATTTTAAATTTTGACTATTTTCAATCATAAATTGGCATTTAAAAAAAAAAAAAGTTTTTGCGAATATCTCCAAAACGGTTTGAGATAGAAAGTTTATTCAAACGGCAAAAATGAGTACTAACCTAGCACAAATTGGCACAACGTTCAGTTTTTTGAAATTCGAAAATTTTAAATTTTGACTATTTTCAATTATAAATTGGCATTTTTTAAAAAAAGTTTTTGCGAATATCTCCAAAACGGTTTGAGATAGAAAGTTGATTCAAACGGCACAAATGAGTACTAACCTAGCACAAATTGGCACAACGTTCAGTTTTTTGAAATTCGAAAATTTTAAATTTTGACTATTTTCAATTATAAATTGGCATTTTTTAAAAAAAGTTTTTGCGAATATCTCCAAAACGGTTTGAGATAGAAAGTTGATTCAAACGGCAAAAATGAGTACTAACCTAGCACAAATTGGCACAACGTTTAGTTTTTTGAAATTCGAAAATTTTAAATTTTGACTATTTTCAATCATAAATTGGCATTTTTTAAAAAAAGTTTTTGCGAATATCTCCAAAACGGTTTGAGATAGAAAGTTGATTCAAACGGCACAAATGAGTACTAACCTAGCACAAATTGGCACAACGTTCAGTTTTTTGAAATTCGAAAATTTTAAATTTTGACTATTTTCAATTATAAATTGGCATTTTTAAAAAAAAAGTTTTTGCGAATATCTCCAAAACGGTTTGAGATAGAAAGTTTATTCAAACGGCAAAAATGAGTACTAACCTAGCACAAATTGGCACAACGTTCAGTTTTTTGAAATTCGAAAATTTTAAATTTTGACTATTTTCAATTATAAATTGGCATTTTTTAAAAAAAAGTTTTTGCGAATATCTCCAAAACGGTTTGAGATAGAAAGTTGATTCAAACGGCAAAAATGAGTACTAACCTAGCACAAATTGGCACAACGTTTAGTTTTTTGAAATTCGAATTTTGACTATTTTCAATTATAAATTGGCATTTTTTAAAAAAAGTTTTTGCGAATATCTCCAAAACGGTTTGAGATAGAAAGTTGATTCAAACGGCACAAATGAGTACTAACCTAGCACAAATTGGCACAACGTTCAGTTTTTTGAAATTCGAAAATTTTAAATTTTGACTATTTTCAATTATAAATTGGCATTTTTTAAAAAAAGTTTTTGCGAATATCTCCAAAACGGTTTGAGATAGAAAGTTGATTCAAACGGCACAAATGAGTACTAACCTAGCACAAATTGGCACAACGTTTAGTTTTTTGAAATTCGAAAATTTTAAATTTTGACTATTTTCAATCATAAATTGGCATTTTTTAAAAAAAGTTTTTGCGAATATATCCAAAACGGTTTGAGATAGAAAGTTGATTCAAACGGCAAAAATGAGTACTAACCTAGCACAAATTGGCACAACGTTCAGTTTTTTGAAATTCGAAAATTTTAAATTTTGACTATTTTCAATCATAAATTGGCATTTTTTAAAAAAAGTTTTTGCGAATATCTCCAGTTTTTTGAAATTCGAAAATTTAAATTTTGACTATTTTGGCATAAATTGGCATTTTTTAATAAAGTTTTTGCGAATATCTCCAAAACGGTTTGAGATAGAAAGTTGATTCAAACGGCACAAATGAGTACTAACCTAGCACAAATTGGCACAACGTTCAGTTTTTTGAAATTCGAAAATTTTAAATTTTGACTATTTTCAATCATAAATTGGCATTTTTTAAAAAAAGTTTTTGCGAATATCTCCAAAACGGTTTGAGATAGATAGTTGATTCGAACGGCACAAATGAGTACTGAACTAGCACAAATTGGCACAACATTCAGTTTTTTGAAATTCGAAAATTTAAATTTTGGCGTTTTTCAAACACATATTTTTGAACTTTTTTAAAAATTTAATTTGGCTGTTTCTCGGAAACGGCTTGAGATAGAAAGGTGATCTCAACGGCACAACTTAGCACAAGTCGATAACGGTTTAATACAATATTAAAATTTTCGAAATTCGAAAATGGCGATTCTGGAAATTTTTCGAAATTTTAGAATTTCTCGAAAACTATAAGAGATAGAATTTTTATTTAAACGGCACAATAATGTACTCGGCTAGCACAACTCAGCACAACTGTCAAAATGTCGAATTTCGAAAATGGCGATTCTGGCAAAAATTTTGTTGAAAAAAGTTTTTTCGAAATATCTCGGCTATTTGATAAAATTTAAAAAAACAAATTGCAGCACAAATCGGCACAAACCTAGCACAATCCAGCACAACTTTCAAATTTTCGAAATTCGAAAATGGCAATTCTACTTTCTTGGACATTTGGCCTATGGCAAAATATATCTGTCAGTTTAATCGAATGATTAATTTTGTTCCAATCTAATCACTACCACCTATAGCATACATTTAGGATGATATACTTAAAATTTTAGAAAATTTGTGCATTTCATGCATAAACAAAATTTGGTGTGCTCCTGCTAATGCTTACCAATTGTATTTCAGTTTTATTACAGACATGCACAAAATTTATTTGATCACAAAATATTAGAGAGATTAATCCTTGAAAATTGACAAAAACTCCATAGAATAGAGAAAAAGAGGATATATGAATTATATTAGAATATAATTAACTTGATTAAATAGCCTATGGATGAGTTTGAATATTATTGGCAAACATTTTCAATTCCCTGCTAACCATAAACATTTAATTCCGCAACATATTTTTGGGCGCCAGCATGATTTTGGGCCAAACATGTATAATTTCCAGCATGATGATCATCCACCGATTGTATAGTCAAAACACTAGAACGTTCCGATACCATCATGGTGGATATACCCATATTTTCATTGACTAATTCATTGTTAAGTAACCAGGAAATATTTAAAGGTAAATCACCAAATGATACCGAACAATAGAGGGTAGAATATTGTCCCGTTTGGGCAGGACCTTCATCAAAGGCAAAGGGTCTTATGTGGGGTAAAACTAAATAAAAATTATAAAATTAAATTAAAAATAAAATAAATAAATATTTAGTAAATAAAACAAAAAGAAACATTCATATATAAAGTTAAAATATTTAAAATAGATTTTCTTCGAAATACCTATAACTCTTAATTGTGTTGTATAACTGGCCTTGCCAGCCTCATTTGAACCCTGACATGTGTAATTGCCTGCATTACGGGCTTGTACACTTTCTATGGTCAAAACACTACTACGTCTACCGAGCTTAGCTATCAGAATATCTTCATTATCCTCATTTATCATAGGTTGATTATTAAATGTCCAAAGGATATTCAAAGGTAAATCTCCCTCAGTAATGGTACATTGATAGGTAATATACTGGCCCAAATGCACAGCTTCGGAACCCGTAGAAAATGGAGATATTTTAGGAGGTACTAAACGCATAGTGAAAAGGAAAAATATTATTGGGGAACAAAATTATTATACTAAAATAAATCAAATCACAAAAAATATATTTATATGCTAAAAATACTACTTAATAATAATCAAAGAGCATCTTAACCATTAACAACTAATTCTGCTGTATACTCCGAAGTTTGAGCTTTATTTTTTGCAATACACGTATAATTCCCAGCATTATGACCATTGACCGAATCAATAGTTAGGACATTAACTTTTTTGCCTATCTTCGAAGTTGTAGCTCCCAAATAATCATTGAGGGCATAACCATTAAATAACCAATTAATGTCAACTGGTAAATCTCCTTTGGAAATGGTACATTGTACTGTAACAGAATCTCCAAAATTTGCTGGTTCATCACCAAAATCGAAAGGTGTTATCTTGGGAGGAACTTAAAGGAAAGAAATGAAAATTGTATAAGAAAAACCAAAAAGCAAATTCGTTATTAAACATTAAATTTCTTAATTCTAAGAGAATATCATCACAACCATTAACAAATAATTCAGCTGTGTGGTTTGCCTGTCCTGCTCTATTTTTGGCCACACATGTATATACACCCACATGGCCAGCATGTACCGAATCTATTGTCAAAACACTGGCCCGTTTGCCACTCTTCAATATGGTAATGCCTGAACCAAATGGCTCCATTGTTTTATTATTGTGCAACCAGATTATATCCACTGGCATATCCCCCGATGATATAAGACAATTAACCGATACTGAATCTTCGAAATTTGTAGGATCTTCACCAAAATCGAAAGGTACAACTTTGGGAGGAACTAATTGGTAAATAGAATAAGAGAAAAAATTGTTATTTATACGTTCCCCAAAAGTTTTAAAATATCAAATCATATTACTTAATACTTTAATGTTCTTCATTTCTAGTTTTAAACCAATTCAGCCAAACTGAATAGTATTAATTAAATGATTTTTAAATTTCGGATTGTGACATATTTTCTAATGAGAAACAAAATGAATTACTGGCATCTAAAAGATTTATGTGTCGTTAGAAACTGTTTCGTTTATGCTTATCCTTCATCCTATAAAACGTTGGTAGTGAAACTTCCATTGCATATTAATTGCATACTTTTTGGCTGAGACAATTTCAAATTTACAATGATCGGATGTATCCTGCTCCTTCACGAGGCTCCTGAGGTCAAATCCGGGGATCGGTTTGTATGGGGGCTGTATATATTTATGGACCGATATGGTCCAATTTTTGCATGGTTGGTAGAGACCATATACGTACCAAATTTCAACCGGATTGGATGAATTTTTTTCCTCTAATAGGCTCCGGAGGTCAAATCTGGAGATCGGTTTATATATGGGCTATAAATAATTATGGACTGATATGATCCAATTTTTGCATGGTTGTTAGAGATCATATACTAACACCACCAATTGATGAAATTTTCTCCTAAAAGAGGCTCCGCAAGCCAACTCTGAGCATCGGTTTATATGGGGGCTATACGTAACATAAAAGTGGTCCGATATGGTCCATTTGCAATACCATCCGACCTACATCAATAACAACTACTTGTGCCAAGTTTCAAGTCGATAGCGTGTTTCGTTCGGAAGTTAGTGTGATTTACACAGACGGACGGACAGCCAGTCTGACGAACGGACATGCTTAGATCGACTCAGAATTTCACCACGACCCAGAATATCGAAATATTGGTGTATATTGTGTTACAAACGGGATGACTAAGTTAATATACCCCCATCCTATGGTGGAGGGTATAAAAATATGATAAAACGAGTTATACAAAATTGAATTAAAAGAATTTCTTGGGTAGCTAAAATAAAGAACATCTTTGGGAGAACATGTTTGGAAGGGCTTTTAAAGTTGTGCCGGTAGAATTACTTCAATTTTTTTTTGCTAGGCTATCTAACACAATTAAATTAGAAATATATTATTTTTTAATTTTTATTATTACCATTTAATTTATTTTTTTTTCTGTATAATTTATTTTTTTTGTTGATGTATTTTAAATTAGTTAAAATTTACCCATCAAAACTAATTTATTTTTATTTAACTTTATTATTTGTTTTATTGTTAGAGTTCCGAGAAATAAATATCTTTCTGACCATCTAATGACGATAGTAGTTTGTATTTATTAGTTTGGGGGAAATTTGCAATGTTTTTATTTAGTGAATATTTCTTGTATATTTATTAAAGAAAAATAGTTTTATCTGAAAAGAAATTTTAGACAAACGAAATTTATCTTTATTTTCTATCAGAGCAAATAAATCCGAAAAGATCGGTTGTATCTCAGTTTCTCAGAAAACTCTTCTTTCAGTGTAGGTGAATGGATTTGTCCTCTCCCCAATTCGACCCTAGATTAAATATATATATTTTTTTACTTTAGATAATTTGGTTTTATTCGATCTTTTTTTTGTATCAAATAGAAAAGAATTCTTCACAATTTCAAGCTTGAAAAATTATTTTCCATTTTGTTTTTACCTTTATATAGAATGACATGATCTCTTACAATAAGCTAGTTAAGTGTTTATTTTGATTTATTAAATATATTTTAATAAAAAATTTCTGCATACATTGTGAAGATGTATCTACAGTTATCTGCATATAATATTGGTGTATACTCAATACAACATTGTCACACTAAATTTGAAACTAATAACATTCAGAAAAAAGCGTGTATTTAGCTAAAAACAATGAAATTTTAAATATAAAAATAATAATACACAATAAAGCTGTTTTTTCAATCAATCAATGCATTTGCCAAATAAATAAACCAATTTAGCTTGAATACAGCTACATTCAATATTACAATAAAAGCTTGGCCCACATGCATTGAAGGAGTGGTTAAGAAAAGGAAATTTTAAGGAAACTAACAAAGTAGAAATGAAAATTTACTTTGAAAAAGAAAATTATGTTATAAAATTTTTTTGCTTTATTTTTGTTTTGTTTTTTTTTTTTTGGGAAATATGAGCATATACCATTTACTACTAATTCGGCGGTGTATGTTGATGAAGCCCACAAATTTCTTGCCTTGCAGGTATAATTTCCTACATGACGGGCATTCACGGAATCTATCATTAGAACACTTAAACGTTTTCCCATTTTTGATGTAGTAATACCAGAATATGAATTAATGGGATAATCATTAAATAGCCATTCAATATCCAAAGGTAAATCACCCGATGAGACTAAACAATTTATGGATACGGAATCTTCAAAATTTGCAGGTTCTTGGCCAAAATCGAAATGGGCAATTTTGGGAGCAACTATGATTGTATTAAGAGAAAGAAAAATATATATGGAAGGAGCAAAAAAATTAAGAAATTGTATTTGAAAAAATTTAAAACTAAAAAACAAAGTAAATGCCTTATGTAAGGAAGGTTGCATTGTGAATAAATTAATAAAATTTCTAAAAATAAAAATTTCTAAAAATATAATTAATGCTTATTTAAAAAAAATCTACCATTCACTATTAATTCAGCTGTATAATTAACAGCAGCTGCATGATTTTTAGCTTTACAAGTGTAATTTCCTGCATGACGAGCATGTACATTATCTATGGTCAAAATACTAGTACGTCGGCCTCCCTTGACCACTGTAACACCGGAATATGTACTTATACCATAATCATTGAATAGCCATTCCAAATCGATGGGTTGATCTCCAGAGGAGATTAAACAAGTTATAGATACTGAATCTTCAACATTTGCCGGCTCCAAGCCAAAATCGAAAGGTACAATTTTTGGAGGAACTTTAAGGATAACGCAAAAAAAAATGTGTTAATTAATTAATTTAATAAAAATAATAAATAAAAAGAAATCTTTTACAAACTATTTCTTCTGTTTTTTTTCTATATACCATTAACCACTAGTTCAGCTGTATAATTAACAGCAGCAGCATGATTACGAGCCTTGCATGTATAATTCCCAGCATGATGAGCCTTGACACTATCTATGGTCAAGAGGCTAGTACGTTTGCCCCCCTTTAATACAGATATTCCAGAATAGGAACTTATACCATAATCATTGAAGAGCCATTCTATATCAATGGGCTGATCGCCCAAGGATATAATGCAAGTAACCGAGACAGTTTCTTCAAAATTCGCTGGTTCATCACCAAAATCAAAGGGAGTAATTTTAGGTGGTACTTGTATTAATATAAAATAAAAAGGAAAAATCCAATAAATATTTAATTTTACAAAATAATATTGGTTTATTTTATTGCAGTCATACAAAAATCTTAATATTTATAATTTTCTTTTTTTGTTCTAATAATTCAAAAAGTATCACAACGACAGTCATTTGTATAAGGAGGAAGCTGTTTGTTGTCTACTACTCACAATGAGATGGCTGGACTGCTCGCCTAATACGGATACCTGAATACGGGGATATACTAGGAAAATCATATTAACTGATGAGCCTTGACACTATCTATGGTCAAGAGGCTAGTACGTTTGCCCCCCTTTAATACAGATATTCCAGAATAGGAACTTATACCATAATCATTGAAGAGCCATTCTATATCAATGGGCTGATCGCCCAAGGATATAATGCAAGTAACCGAGACAGTTTCTTCAAAATTCGCTGGGAGTAATCAAAGGGAGTAATTTTAGGTGGTACTTGTATTAATATAAAATAAAAAGGAAAAATCCAATAAATATTTAATTTTACAAAATAATATTGGTTTATTTTATTGCAGTCATACAAAAATCTTAATATTTATAATTTTCTTTTTTTGTTCTAATAATTCAAAAAGTATCACAATGACAGTCATTTGTATAAGGAGGAAGCTGTTTGTTGTCTACTACTCACAATGAGATGGCTGGACTGCTCGCCTAATACGGATACCTGAATACGGGGATATACTAGGAAAATCATATTAACTTTTATTGGAACTAAATCCACCGTGAGTGACAAATCTTTCATTGAGCTGATTGGACAGTTCGCCTAATAGATATACCTAAATACCGGGATATATTAGGAATTTTTTTTCAACATTCATTCGAATTAGACCCAAAGAATCTCTGATAAAATTCCGAGCTAATTTTTTAGTGGTCTTTAAATCCCTGTTTTAATGCTAGAGGCATATCTCAGTACTTCATCAATAACAATAAAATATTAACCCTTTCACTACCGAAATAAACCTAATGTTAAAAACTTTAATTTTTCTTCTGTTTTTACTTGTACTAACAGCATGTATGTTAGAACAAAAATTGCCATTTTGAAAACCTACCTCAATTACTTCAAGAGCTATATGAGCTTGTTCTGAAAACTTGATTGTGACCAAATGGCCTTACGAAAATAAGCGCTACTTGGCCTATAATATCCTTCAAATTGTGAGAAAAACTAAAACACAAGTATATACGACCGTAATTTCGACCAGGCCGAAGCTTATGTACCCTCCACCATGGATTGCGTAGAAACTTCTACTAAAGATTGCCATCCACAATCGAATTACTTGGGTTGCGGTAACACTTGCCGATGGCAAGGTATCTTAAAACTTCTTAACACCGCGTTCTCAATTGTAAGTTAGTCCATACGGGGTATATAATAATTGAGTTTGAGACAACATTTTCTATAGATATAAAATTATGACAAAATTTTCTATAGAAATAAAATGTATACAAAATTTTCTACAAAAATAAAATTTTGACAAAATTTTCTATAGAAATAACATTTTGACAAAATTTTCTATAGAAATAAAATTTTGACAAAATTTTCTATAGAAATAAAATCTAGACAAAATTTTGTATAGTAATAAAATTTTGACAAAATTTTCTATAGAAATACAATTTTGACAAATTTTTCTATAGAAATACAATCTTGACAAAGTTTTCTATAGAAATACAATCTTGACAAAATTATCTATAGAAATAAAATTTTGACAAAATTTTCTATAGAAATAAAATCTGGACAATATTTTATATAGTAATAAAATTTTGACAAAATTTTCTATAGAAATAAAATTTTGACAAATTTTTCTATAGAAATACCAAATTTTTCTATAGAAAGACAAAATTTTCTATAGAAATAAAATTTTGACAAAATTTTCTATAGTAATAAAATTTTGACAAAATTTTCTATAGTAATAAAATTTTGACAAAATTTTCTATAGTAATAAAATTTTGACAAAATTTTCTATAGAAATAAAATTTTGACAAAATTCTCTATAGAAATAAAATTTTGACAAAATTTTCTATAGTAATAAAATTTTGACAACATTTTCTATAGTAATAAAATTTTGACAAAATTTTCTATAGTAAAAATATTTTGACAAAATTTTCTATAGTAATAAAATTTTGACAAATTTTTCTATAGAAATAAAATTTTGACAAAATTTTCTATAGTAATAAAATTTTGACAACATTTTCTATAGTAATAAAATTTTGACAAAATTTTCTATAGTAATAAAATTTTGACAAAGTTTTCTATAGAAATAAAATTTTGACAAAATTTTCTATAGAAATAAAATTTTGACAAAATTTTCTATAGAAATAAAATTTTGACAAAATCTGGGGATCGGTTTATATGGGGGCTATATATGATTATGGTCCGATGTGGACCAATTTTTGCATGTTTTTTAAAGATCATATACTAACACCATGTACCGAATTTCATCCGGATCGGATGAATATTGCTCCTCTAAGAGGCTACGCAAGCCAAATCTGAGCGTCGGTTTATGGGGGCTATACGTAAAAGTGGTCCGATATGGCCCATTTGCAAGTTTCAAGTCGATAGCTTGTTTAGTTCGGAAGTTAGCGTGATTTCAACAGACGGACGGACCGAGATGCTTAGATCGACTCAGAATTTCACCACGATCCAGAATATATATAATTTATGGGGTCTTAGAGCAATATTTCGATGTGTTACAAACGGAATGATAAAGTTAATGGGGGGGTATATCCTATGGTGGAGGGTATAAAAAGAAACCGAAAAAGTATCAGCTATAGTTTGTGTATGAATATCCATTTATTAGAAACATAAGAAAAATTGTCTCAACTTGTCGTATTTTTCTTTTATTGCTAAAGAAGTTTATAAAAATGTATTTTACACCTCACCAATATGGAAAATATTTATAGCTAATTTAGATTAAAGCCTGTACTTTAAAATAACATCGATAAATAAATCGAAACCAAATGGGAAAATAGAAGTTGGTGTCTTTTTCGAATGTCCTTCTAAGTGGACATCGGTAGTGAAAGGGTTAATCAGCAGCAGTGATTGGTACAAAATAAATCCACCATTGTTTCTCAAGGAAATGACAGACAGACGGGAACATAGAAATGACGGATACGTGGACGGAAGGCAGGATATTAAATCCACCCTATCTGGCTTAAGTCCCACCTATGTAATTGGAAAATAAAAATTCATATATCCAAATTTTTTCTGAAATTAATTGAACCAATTTGTTTTTTTTTAACGAGAATTGCTTCAGCCACGATTCAATTTAAAATTTCATTGCTTTTTGTCGCCAAACTCAATTGTTTCTTTAATCGAAACAAATAATTATCTATTGTATTATTATTTATTTATTAAATTTTATGAGAGTCTAAATTTTATGGACCCTACCTAATTGGCCTGAATCCAACATATGTAAATGGAATAATACTACATATACCCAGATTTGTTTTATGATTAAATCACGAATATAATTGAACTAATTAATTTTAATAACGGAAATTTCTTCAGCCACGAGAATGACAATCTCATTCAAAATTTTATTGCTTTATGTCACAAAACTCAATTATTTCTTTAATCGAGACAAATAATTATCTTTTGTATCATTATTTATTTATTTATTAAATTTTACGAGAGTCTAAATTTTATGGATTAATTTATTTATATAGAAACTAATCAGTTCCGAATAAAATTTTCAATTATATTTTTAAAATCAATTAAGATGTTAATTGAGATAATTAAAATTTTAATAAGAGCATTAAAGTTTTCAAACATTTTCTTAACTAACTTTATTTTCACCAATGTGGTATCACAATGGACTGAATAGTCTAAGTGAGCCTGATACATCGGGCTGCCACCTAACCTAACCTAACTTTATTTTGTAAAAAAATTATTTGTTTTAGTTAATTTTTTAATTGACTTCAATTAACGTTTTAATTGAAAATATTTTAATGATATTTTTTTCTGTGTGTTTAATGATATTTTTTCTGAACGATGGTTTACTCTTTTTAAAATAGGTTTTTAATTATCAATTTTCCATGATTACCAAGCCAAAATTTGCATTTTCATTACAAAAATCAAAAGGAATTTTATATAGGAGGCATTTTAGTTGGAAATGGGGAAAATTTACTAAAAACAAATACATACAAAATAATCGATAATAATTTATTAAAATTTATTTTCACAAAAGACACAATACCATTAACAACCAACTCTGCTGTATAATTAACAGCTGCTGCATAATTTTTAGCTTTACAGGTATAGTTGCCAGCATGATGGGCCTTTACATTATCTATGGTTAATATGCTGGTACGTTTGCCCCCCTTGATGACTGTGATACCCGAATATGAACTAATGCCATAGTCATTGAATAACCATTCAATATCAATGGGTTGATCTCCCAAAGAGATAATGCAAGTAATGGAAACAGTTTCTTCAAAATTTATGGGTTCATCGCCAAAATCGAAGGGGGTTATTTTTGGAGGTACTTGAAGGGTTTACGAAAAAAAAAATAAATAAAAAAATAAAATTTATTTTGCGACAAATATATACAAAATATTATTGAAATTTTATTTGTAAATTAATACCATTAACCACTAAGGCAGCAGTTTGATTTACAGAACCCGCATGATTTCTAGCCTTGCATGTATAATTTCCTGCATGATGGGCTTTGACATTCTCTATTGTCAAAATGCTAGTACGTTTACTATTTTTGAAAACCGTTATACCCGAATAGGAACTTATGCCATAATCATTAAATAACCATTCAATATCTATGGGTTGATCACCCAGAGATATAATACAGGTAACCGAAACAGTTTCTTCAAAGTTAGCAGGATCAAAGCCAAAATCGAAAGGTGTAATCTTGGGAGGGACTTAGAGGGATACAAAAAAAATAAACCAAATAAATTTATATATTAAATATTTTATAACAATATTTTTTTATAAATATCAAAAATAATAATCAATCTTCTCTACCATTAACCACTAATTCTGCGGTATAATTAACTGCGGCTGCATGATTTTTGGCCTTGCACGTGTACTGGCCAGCATGACGCCCTTGGACACTTTCAATAGTCAACATACTAGAACGGCGACTTCCCTTAACCACTGATATACCAGAATATGAACTAATACCATAATCATTAAATAACCATTCAATATCAATGGGTTGATCTCCTGATGATATAATACAGCTGATAGAAACAGTTTCCTCAAAATTTGCTGGTTCATCACCAAAGTCAAAGGGTGTGATTTTAGGAGGGACTTAAAAACAAAATATTTTGAAAAACAAACAAAAATAATGAAATATTTTTTTTTTATACTTATATATAACTACAAAAATCTATATTTATAAGAATGTATATAAATTTCATCAACAAATACCATTAACTATCAATTCTGTAGTATAATTAACAGCAGCAGCATGATTTTTCGCTTTACAACTATAACGACCAGCATGATGGGCCTTTACATTATCTATGGTCAGCATGCTGGTGCGTTTACCACCTTTCATAACCGTAATGCCAGAATAAGAGCTTATACCATAATCATTAAATAACCATTCAATATCAATGGGTAAATCACCAGAAGAAATTAAACAGGTTATGGATACAGAATCTTCAACATTGGCTGGATCTTCACCAAAATCAAAGGGAGTAATTTTAGGAGGAACTTTATTTTTGTGATTATAACAAAAAATTATAAGGAAGAAAAAACATTAAAAATTTATAAAAACAAATCACACTTATTTCTAACAAAAAGCGATCTACAAATTTTATATATTTCTATAATTCCCACCATTAACAATCAATTCAGCAGAATATTCCGTAAAAGCAGCACGATTTTTTGCTTTACATGTATAATTTCCCGCATGACCAGCATGTACTGAATCAATGGTCAATAAGCTGGTACGTTTACCTCCCTTGACCACAGTTATGCCAGCAAATATATTCACAGGTTCACCATTAAATAACCATTCAATATCAATGGGCATATCACCCGATGAAATTAAACAATTTATAGAGACGGAATCTTCAAAATTAGCTGGCACATCACCAAAATCAAATGGGGCTATTTTGGGTGGAGCTAAATAGATGGGAGATTGGATTATTCAAATAATTTATCTCAAAAATGTGTAGAGAAATTCCCTATTCTATATTTTGGCATTTATCATATTCACAAATATATATTTTGTTTTTGCCCTAAAACTCCTTTATCTATGTTGTAAAATCGGTACAGTAGTCGTGTACGAAAGTACACATATTCGAACAATTTTTTCTTCTACAAAAAATGATCAGGGTTAATTCTTAACCTTCCAAATCTTGTGGGTTTTTTCTAAAACAAAAGAGAACCTAAGCTTTGGGAGGTTAATAAAAAAATCCTGCCCAATCCATATACGAAAGTTTTGTTCGCGTACTTGTATGAAAGATTAGTTCTTACAAGATTTCATTTTAGGCCCAACATCTGATTGTTGTATATTTGTATTATTCATATTTTTAATTTTATATTATTTTCGATTTCAAATCGAAAATAATATAAAAAAAAACTTTAAAATGATTTGATTCATGATCAAAAAAAAAAAAAAATAAAATAAAATCTTAATTGTTTTTAGAGATGTGAGGTTTTCAGGGTGACCACGTTTGAGAGGCTTTACTGTAATCACAAAAATTAGTTAAAGTAATTAAATTTTTAATTAAAATTAAAATTTTTTAGTTATCGTTATCATTTTTGCGATGGACAAATTTTCAATTTAAAAATCAATTCGTGATTGAAATGAAAAAATTCTATTTTTTTGTATTTAATTTAATTTAGAATAATTTTCAATTTAAAGATCAATTCATAATTGAAATGAAAAAATCCTAATTTTTTTATTTAATGTAATTTATTTTAAAAATGTTTGATGTAGTTTTTTTGTTATACAAAGATTTGTCCCATATATTTTTATACCCACCACCATAGAATGGTGACAGGGGTTTTATAATATGTTAGTCCTTTCATTTATAACACATCGAAATATCGATGATAAAGTATATATATATATATATATATATATATATATATATATATATATATATATATATATATATATATATATATATATATATATATATATATATATATATATATATATATATATATATATATATATATATATATATATATATATATATATATTCTTGATCAGGGAGAAATTCTAAGACGATATAAGCATGTCCGTCTGTCTGTCTGTCTGTTGTAATCACGCTACAGTCTTCAATAATGGAGCTATGGTCCTGAAATTTGTCGCATAATCGTTTTTTGTCTGCACGCAGACCAAGTTTGAAGATGGGCTATATCGGTCCAGGTTTTGATATAGCTCCCATATAAACCGATCGCCCGATTTGGGATCTTGGGCTTAAAGATACCGTAGTTTTTATCCAATTTGCTTGAAATTGGAAATCTAGAGATATCTGATTATCGGACCATGTTTGTATGTAGCCTCCATATAGACCGATCTCCCGATTTTATTTTTGGGCTTCTAGAATCCGAAGTTTTTATACAAATTGCCTGAAATTGGAAATCTAAAGGTATTCTAGGACCATAAAAGGGTGTGCGGAAAATGGTGATTATCGGACCATATTTTGATATAGCCTCCATATAGACCGATCTCCCGATATTACTTCTTGACCTTCTAGAATCCATATTTTGTATCCAATTTGCCTGAAATTAGAAATCTAAAGGTTTTCTAGGACCATAAAACGGTGTGCCGAAAATGGTGATTATCGGACCATGTTTTGATATAGCCTCCATATAGACCGACCTCCCGATATTACTTCTTGAGCTTCTAGAATCCGTAGTTTTTATCTAATTTGCCCGAAATTGGAAATCTAGAGGTATTCTAGGACCATAAAGAGGTGTGCCAAATATATTTTTTATCGGTACAGTTTTTGATATAGCCCCCTTACACGCAAAGAAAAAAACAACGTTTGGAAAACGTGTACCGAAAACGTTTTTTTTTTTGTTAGAGTTTTTTGAATTGCTTCGAAAATTTTAAACTTTTATCACAAAAAAAATCGTTTGTTACAAAATTTTTATTTTTTCAATAAAAAAAAAAATATTTTTGAAACAACAACACAGTCCAGGACCCTTGGCATGCAAGTCGGACGTAGCAACCACTGCTCCACGGTGCCAAACTAAATGTTTGTTTCTATTAAATAAACTTTGTTTATTCGGTTCGTGGGCGCCGCAAGCTATGCTATATAAATATAACTTATATGGATAATTGATACCATGTGTTGGCTTACAAAGTGCATGGTCCGCGGTTCGATTCTCCGTCCAGGCGAAGGGTAAAAAATTTTAAAAATTTATAAAATTGTATAATTTCTTCTACATTGTTGGTATTACAGGAAAAGGTGTTAAGAACTAAAAAACCTCGTGGATGTGAGATAGATGTGAGGGAAAATGCAATTAGCAAGAAAACTATGTTTTTTTTGAGTTAGTCTTTATGAAATTGTTTTTACATCCTGGAAAAGAATAAACGTTTATCACAAAAAGTATATACTTTTCTTCCAAATACACTTCCTTACAGCGAAAAGCAAATGACAAACGAACTTTGTTTGTCTAAAATTTCGTTTGGGAGGAAAAAATTATTTTTTTGCGTGTATGGACGGCTCAAGAAACTAATATACTGAAAACTAATAGAATATATGTACAAATAAAACTAGAATAAAGATCGCTTTTATTGGAATTTATTATTTTTGTTTTTTTTTTTCTCTAAGAAAAATATTTACAAAACAAATCCCAAATTTGTTAAGACTTTTAACTATTTCATACAAACTTTAAATCAACTATGCACAACCATCCAAATAAATAATAAACTATATTTGAGACTTTTTATTATCAATGTAAATATTTCAAAATTATGCCTCTCTTAAAGTTTCTATTAATATGTAATACCTTGGATATATTATTTTTTTTTTTAATTTGTGGGGAAAGGGATAAAATAATAAAAAAATATTGTAAAATTATAAATTCTTTATTTAATAATTTAATTAATTATAATTAAAATGCATCTACCATTTACTATTAACTCAGCTGTATATTCAGCTGCATCAGCATCATTTCTAGCCTTGCATGTATAATTTCCCGCATGACCACCATGAACCGAATCAATTGTCAAAATACTAGCTTTTTTACCACCTTTGACAATTGACACACCAGTATAAGCATTTATGGGATTACCATTAAATAACCAGGTAATATCCATGGGTAAATCACCCAAATAGATTAGACAATTTACAGAGACGGATTCTTCAAAATTCACCGCATGATCACCAAAATCAAAGGGAGCAATTTTAGGAGGGACTATAATTACAAAATTTTCAAAAAAAAAAAAAAATACGCAAAAAAAAAGTAAAGAAAAAGGAATGTAAAAATAGTTTTATAATTAATTTCATAATAAAAATGTATTAACCATTAACTATTAAAGCAGCTGTATGTTCTACTGAGGTGGCTCTATTCGAGGCCACACATGTATAATTTCCTGCATGATGAGCTCTCACAATATCTATGGAGAGTACACTTATCTTTTTACCCAATTTCACCATAGATACATCATAAACTTCATCACTTATTTGACGTCCATTAAAAAGCCAAGTGAAATTAACAGGAAAATCACCTGAGGTCACTAAACATTGAACACTGGCCGATTCGCCAAAATTTGAGGGTTCATTACCAAAATCAAAATGGGCAATTTTGGGAGGTACTACGGGGTTTCAAAGGATTTTCGAATAAACCAAAAAAAAGAGAGCAAAAAGAAAAAAATATGTATTTATTAAACAATTATTGATTTCGTTGCACACCATTAACTTTTAATTCAGCTGTAACATTAACACTTCCTGCTCGATTGACAGCTATACATGAATAATTGCCAGCATGTTTGGCCGCCACAGATTCTATGGTCAATTCATTAATACGTTTACCCCTTTTCGTTGTATAAATTTCCAAATAATCTTCAAAGGGTTTGCCATTTAAAGTCCAAGTTATATTTACTGGCAAATCTCCTCCCGATACAATACATTGAACATTTACAAATTCGCCATAACTCATGGCCTCACCATCATCAAAAGAGAAATGATTGATTTTTGGTGGTACTAAATAATAAAGGTAAAGATTTTAGTTACTCACTCAAATTCTAATTTGATTATATAATGCGCTAAGAAACTCTCATTATTCATTAATAATTTTTTTTAGTTATTTAAAAAATAACATATTTTTCTTTAGGAGATATTTAAAAAAGGGTTTTTAATAATATCTCTAACGTTTAAAACTTTTTATATATATATTTTTTTTTTTTTGCTAAATTAGAGTATACGAATTTTGTTGGAATTTTTCAGCATAGACATATCATCATTATTACCCATGACATAAACCATTTTAAAATTTTCTCAAATATCATAGATGATACACTAAATATAGTACTCAATCATAATATTGTAAGAAAAACTAAACGGGGATTCATTTAAGGAGGGATATATTCAAAATAAAAATAAATTTACTAAAAACTAATTCATAAAATATTAAAGATCCATTTCTTTTTAAATACCATTAACTATCAAAGCAGCCATATGTTCAACCGAGGTGGCCCTATTCGAGGCCACACATGTATAATTTCCCGCATGATGAGCCCTCACATAATCAATGGAGAGAGCACTAATCTTTTTACCCAATTTTACCATGGATACATCATAGACTGCATCACTAATTTCACGTCCATTGAAAAGCCAAGTGAAATTCACAGGAAAATCACCTGAGGTCACTAGACATTGAACACTAGCCGATTCACCAAAGTTCGAGGGTTCATCACCAAAATCAAAATGGGCAATTTTGGGAGGTACTAGGATTCAAAACAAACCAAAATCGTAAAGGAAGAAACAAAAACACAAATGCTATTATACAATTGTTTAAAGAAAATCCACAAACCATTAACTTTTAATTCTGCTGTATAATTAACACTTCCCGCACGATTAGAAGCTATACAAGAATAATTTCCTGCATGTTTGGCTGCCACAGATTCAATGGTCAATTCATTGATGCGTTTACCCCTTTTTGTTGTATAAATTTCCAAATAATCTTCAAAGGGTTTGCCATTTAATGTCCAGGTTATATTCACTGGTAAATCTCCGCCCGAGACAATACATTGGGCATTGACAAATTCCCCATAACTCATGGCCTCACCATCACCGAATGAAAAATGATTGATTTTGGGAGGAACTAATTTGATAATATTGAATATGTAGATATAAAATTTGTCAACATAATTATTATAACAAGGGCCAGAGAAAGAGGATACAAATCTCCTGACTATAAATTATCTCAACAATCATATATTATTGCTAAATTTAAAACCATCTGGCTGCAACCTCGATTGCCACAGTTGGTAGAATTCTTCCACGAATGGTAGATCTTCTACTGTTTGGTAGAATTCTTGATTTCTTGGTAGATTTTTTAAATAAGAGATACATAAATTTTCCATAGAAATACAATATAGAAATATACATTTTTTACAAAATTTTCTATAGAAATAAAGCTTTGACAAACTTTTCCATAGATATAAAATGTTGACGAAATTTTCTATGGAAATAAAATGTAGATGACATTTTCCATAGCAATAAAATTTTGGCTAAATTCTCTATAGCAATAAAATTTTGGCTAAATTTTCTATAGTAATAAAATCTTGACAAAACTTTCTATAGAAATACAATTTTGACCAAATTTTCTATAGAAATAAAATTTGGACAAAATTTTCTATAGAAATAAAATTTTAACAAAATTTTCTATACAAAGAAAATTTTTACAAAATTTTCTATAGAAATAAAAGTTTAAGAAAATTTTCTATAGAAATAAAATTTTAAGAAAATTTTCTATAGAAATATTTTGACAAAATTTTCTATAGAAAAAAAAAATTGACAAAATTTTCTATAGAAATAAAATATTGATTAAATTTTCCATAGCAATAAAATTTTGAGAAAATTTCTATAGAAATAAGAATATAGACGAAATTTTCTATAGAAATCAAATGTTGATGACATTTTTCCTTAGCAATAAAATTTTGACTAAATTCTCTATAGAAATAAATAAAAAAAATGTATGTAAATTTTCTATAGAAATAATTTTTTTACAAAATAGAAATAAAATTTTGACAAAATTTTCGGTTGAAATAAAATTTTGACAAACTGTTCTATAGAAATAAAATTTTGACACAATTTTCTATAGAAATAAAATTTGGAGAAAATTTTCCATAAATCAGATTTAGACAAAATTTTCCATAGTAATAAAATTTTGACTAAATTCTCTATAGAAATAAAATTTTGAGAAAATTTATATAGTAATAAAACTTTAAGAAAATTTCTATAGAAATAAAATTTTGACAAAATTTTCTATAGAAATAAAATTTTGACAACATATTCTATAGAAATAAAATGTTGACAAAATTTGCGATAGAAATAAAATTTTGACAAAATTTTCTATATAAATAAAATTAAAAACAAGTATATACGGCCGCAAGTTCGGCCAGGCCGAATCTTATGTACCCACCACCATGGATTGCGTAGAAACTTCTACGAAAGACTGTCATCCACAATCGAATTACTTGGGTTGTGGTATCTTAAAACTTCCTATTCCTGCATGGTTGTTGGATACCATATACTAACATCACGTACCAAATTTCAACCGAATGGGAAGAATTTTGCTCTTCCAAGGGGCTCTGGAGGTCAAATCTGGGGATCGGTTTATATGGGGCATATATATAATTATGGACCGATATCGACCAATTTTTGCATGGGAGTTTGAGGCCATATATTAACACCACGTACCAAATTTCAACTGAATCAGATGAATTTTGGTCTTCCAAGAGGTTCCGGAGGTCAAATCAGGTGATCGGTTTATATGGGGGCTATATATAATTATGAACCGATGTGGACCAATTTTTGCATGGTTGTTAGAGACCATATACTAACATCACGTACCAAATTTCAGCCGGATCGGATGAAATTTGCTTCTCTTAGAGGCCTCGCAAGCCAAATCGGGGGATCGGTTTATATGGGGGCTATATATAATTATGGACCGATGTGGACCAATTTTTGCATGGTTGTTCGAGAAAATATACTAACACCATGTACCAAATTTCAGCCGGATCGGATGAAATTTGCTTCTCTTAGAGGCCTCGCAAGCCAACTCGGGGGATATGTTTATATGGGGGCTATATATAATTATGGACCGATGTGGACCAATTTTTGCATGGTTGTTAGAGACCACATACTGACATCATGTACCAAATTTCCGCCGGATCGGATGAAATTTGCTTCTCTTAGGGGCCTCGCAAGCCAAATCGGGGGATCGGTTTATATGGTGGCTATATATAATTATGGACCGATGTAGACCAATTTTTGCATGGTTGTTAGAGACCACATACCGACATCATGTACCAAATTTCCGCCGGATCGGATGAAATTTGCTTCTCTTAGGGGCCTCGCAAGCCAAATCGGGGGATCGGTTTATATGGTGGCTATATATAATTATGGACCGATGTAGACCAATTTTTGCATGGTTGTTTGAGACCATATACTAACACCATGTACCGAATTTCAGCCGGATCGGATGAAATTTGCTTCTCTTAGGGGCCTCGCAAGCCAAATCGGGGGATCGGTTTATATGGTGGCTATATATAATTATGGACCGATGTAGACCAATTTTTGCTTGGTTGTTTGAGACCATATACTAACACCATGTACCGAATTTCAGCCGGATCGGATGAAATTTGCTTCTCTTAGGGGCCTCGCAAGCCAAATCGGGGGATCGGTTTATATGGGGGCTATATATAATTATGGACCGATGTGGACCAATTTTTGCATGGTTGTTAGAGACCATATACTAACACCATATACCAAATTTCAGCCGGATCGGATGAAATTTGCTTCTCTTAGAGGCCTCGCAAGCCAAATTTTGGGGTCCGTTTATATGGGGGCTATACGTAAAAGTGGACCGATATGGCCCATTTGCAATACCATCCGACCTACATCAATAACAACTACTTGTGCCAAATTTCAAGTCGATAGCTTGTTTCGTTCGGAAGTTAGCGTGATTTCAACAGACGGACGGACGGACGGACGGACATGCTCAGATCGACTCAGAATTTCACCACGACCCAGAATATATATATACTTTATGGGGTCTTAGAGCAATATTTCGATGTGTTACAAACGGAATGACAAAGTTAATATACCCCCCATCCTATGGTGGTGGGTATAAAAAATCTATAGAAATAAAATTTTGACCAAATTTTCTACAGAAATAAAATTTTGACAAAATTTTCTATAGAAATAAAATTTTAATAAAATTTTCTATAGAAATAAAATTTTAACAAAATTTTCTATCGAAATAAAATTTTGACAAAATTTTCTATCGAAATAAAATTTTGACAAAATTTTCTATAGAAATAAAATTTTGACAAAATTTTCTATAGAAATAAATTTTTTACAAAATTTTCTATAGAAATAAAATTTTGACAAAATTTTCTATAGAAATAAAATTTAAAAAAAAAATTCTATAGAAATAAAATTTTGACCAAATTTTCTATAGAAATAAAATTTTAACAAAATTTTCTATACAAATAAAATTTTAACAAAATTTTCTATAGAAATAAAATTTTAATAAAATTTTCTATCGAAATAAAATTTTGACAAAATTTTCTATAGAAATAAAATTTTGACAAAATTTGCGATAGAAATAAAATTTTAACAAAATTTTCTATAGAAATAAAACTTTAACAAAATTTTCTATCGAAATAAAATTTTGACAAAATTTTCTATAGAAATAAGATTTTGACAAAAATTTCTATAGAAATAAAATTTTGACAAAATTTTCTATAGAAATAAAATTTTGACAAAATTTGCGATAGAAATAAAATTTTGACAAAATTCTATATAAATAAAATTAAAAAAAATTATATAGAAAAAAAATTTGACCAAATTTTCTATAAAAATAAAATTTTGACAAAATTTTCCATAGAAATAAAATTTTCACAAAATTTTCTATGGAAATAAAATTTTGACAAAATTTTCTATAGAAATAAAATGTTGACAAAATTTTCTATAGAAATAAAATTTTGACAAAATTTGCGATAGAAATAAAATTTTAACAAAATTCTCTATAGAAATAAAATGTTGACAAAATTTTGTATAGAAATACAACTTTAAGAAAATTTTCTATAGACATAAAATTTTAAGAAAATTTTCTCTAGAAATAAAATTTTGACAAAATTTTTTATAGCAATACAATTTGGAGAAAAATTCTCTACTCTATATTCTAAATGCTCTATAGAAATAAAATTTTGAGAAAATTTCTATAGAAATAAGAATATAGAAATGTTCTATAGAAATCAAATGTTGATGACATTTTTCCTTAGCAATAAAATTTTGACTAAATTCTCTATAGAAATAAATAAAAAAAATGTATGTAAATTTTCTATAGAAATAATTTTTTTACAAAATAGAAATAAAATTTTGGCAAAATTTTCGGTTGAAATAAAATTTTGACAAACTGTTCTATAGAAATAAAATTTTGACACAATTTTCTATAGAAATAAACTTTGGAGAAAATTTTCCATAAATCAGATTTAGGCAAAATTTTCCATAGTAATAAAATTTTTACTAAATTCTCTATAGAAATAAAATTTTGAGAAAATTTATATAGTAATAAAACTTTAAGAAAATTTCTATAGAAATAAAATTTTGACAAAATTTTCTATAGAAATAAAATTTTGACACCATATTCTATATAAATAAAATGTTGACCAAATTTGCGATAGAAATAAAATTTTGACAAAATTTTCTATATAAATAAAATTAAAAAAAAAATCTATAGAAATAAAATTTTGACCAAATTTTCTATAGAAATAAAATTTTGACCAAATTTTCTATAGAAATAAAATTTTGACAAAATTTTCTATAGAAATAAAATTTTGACAAAATTTTCTATAGAAATAAAATTTTAATAAAATTTTCTATAGAAATAAAATTTAACAAAATATTCTATCGAAATAAAATTTTGACAAAATTTTCTATAGAAATAAAATTTTGACAAAATTTTCTATAGAAATAATTTTTTCCATTTGTTTTGTTTTGTTATTGTTGGTTTTGTTCTTTAAGCATTGAAAATAAATTGAAATAATTTTTTTACAAAATTTTTTATAGAAATAAAATTTTGACAAAATTTTCTATATAAATAAAATTTAAAAAAAAAATTCTATAGAAATAAAATTTTGACCAAATTTTCTATAGAAATAAAATTTTAACAAAATTTTCTATAGAAATAAAATTTTAATAAAATTTTCTATCGAAATAAAATTTTGACAAAATTTTCTATAGAAATAAAATTTTGACAAAATTTGCGATAGAAACAAAATTTTAACAAAATTTTCTATAGAAATAAAACTTTAACAAAATTTTCTATCGAAATAAAGTTTTGACAAAATTTTCTATAGAAATAAGATTTTGACAAAAATTTCTATAGAAATAAAATTTTGACAAAATTTGCGATAGAAATAAAATTTTGACAAAATTTGCGATAGAAATAAAATTTTGACAAAATATTCTATATAAATAAAATTTAAAAAAAAAAATTCTATAGAAATAAAATTTTGACCAAATTTTCTACAGAAATAAAAGTTTGACAAAATTTTCCATAGAAATAAAATTTTCACAAAATTTTCTATGGAAATAAAATTTTGACAAAATTTTCCATAGAAATAAAATTTTGACAAAATTTTCTATAGAAATAAAATTTTGACAAAATATGCGATAGAAATAAAATTTTAACAAAATTCTCTATAGAAATAAAATTTTGACAAAATTTTCTATAGAAATACAACTTTAAGAAAATTTTCTATAGACATAAAATTTTAAGAAAATTTTCTCTTGAAATAAAATTTTGACAAAATTTTTTATAGCAATACAATTTGGAGAAAAATTCTCTACTCTATATTCTAAATTCTCTATAGAAATAAAATTTTGAGAAAATTTCTATAGAAATAAGAATATAGACGAAATTTTCTACAGAAATAAAATGCTGATGACATTTTTCCTTAGCAATAAACTTTTGACTAAATTCTCTATAGAAATAAATAAAATAAAATTTTATTTAAATTTTCTATAGAAATAAAATTTTGACAAAATTTTCGTTAGAAATAAAATTTTAAGAAAATTTTCTATATATTTCTATTTTGACAAAAATTTCTATAGAAATAAAATTTTGGCAAAATTGACAAAGTTTTCTATAGAAATAAAATTTTGAAAAAATTTTCTATAGAAATAAAATTTTGACAAAATTTTCCATGGAAATAAAATTTTGACAAAATTTTCTATAGAAATAAAATTTTGACAAAATTTTCGATAGAAATAATATTTTGACAAAATTTTCGATAAAAACAAAATTTTGACAAAATTTTCTATAGAAATAAAATTTTGACAAAATTTTCTTTAGAAATAAAATTTTGATTTTTTAATTTTGGTAGATTTTTGGTAATTTTTTTTTCAACTTTTGGAAGATTATTTTTGGCACGAGTGGCAACCTTGGTTTCAATAAAGATATGGTATTAAATATTATCTTCAAATTGTTAACAATATCATTGTTCAATTGGAATAAAACTTGCAATAAAGATATTTCAGCCGGAGAGATTAGTTTGAGGAGAGCGAAATAGAATTGCCAGAATTAATCGAAAAATACGAACAAAGACTTACACTTGTTTTATCGAAATAGTCACAAAGATCTGGCATTATTATTGTAAAAAACCCCAATATTCTTTTCATATAATTCAATATAATCGATATTCGAAGAAATTTGCGTGAACATTTGCATACTTTACATCAACTACTTCTACTTGCACTTTTATCTTTGTACTAAATATGAAATATTTTGAAGAAATTCCATCTTAATAATTTTGAACATCACTTAACCCTCAAATGCCCAAATTTGTTTGCCAGCTGATTAAATATTCAAAGTTAACGATACAAAAGCAAGAAAACTAAACAAGAAAAATGTATATGGTTAAATTCAGTATATGCTGCAAAGCCTCATGAACAGTTTGAGCTAAGTTTTCTTTTTATTGTACCCACTTTTGTTGTCTTAAGGTGTGTTTTACTAAAAGCTTCCTGATTTAATGAAGTCCGCCTAAAGGCGGGGTTGGGCATTAGAGGTTTAAACTGAACTGTTTAATTAAATTCGTTTTTATTGAAAAGAACAAAAGCATATATTTGGGATGAAAATCAATTATTAAATTTGTGGTAAAAATACATGAAAATACTTTATAAGAAGAAAATTTGACTAACGGGATGACAAACTTTCACAAATATATATACCGCTGTTTATGCAGTACAATATTCCTCATTAATCAACTACATATTTGTGATCACCTCAACACACATTTCAAAAGCAAAATATTATTTTTGAATGGGAAAATGTAAAATGTTTGATGCAATCATGGAATTTTCTAAGAAGACAAGATTGCTGCGGCAAAAATGTTCCATGCTCCCCGTCCAAAAATACCATGTTAATCTTGAAACATGTTTGATGTGATCATATTCTTTCTTTTCGTGTGGAGACACCTATTTATTTTAATTGCAAATGAAATCACGAATTAAATGAATCTTCACATTTCCATAGCAATATTGTGTTTAGCGGGAGAAAAGGTTTAAATTCAAAATATAGCCAACAAAAATTATATTAAAATTCATTTAAAATTATTATTTTTTAATACAACATAGATTCCAATAAATCTTCACACCATTAACAACTAAAGTAGCTGTATGCATGGCCTTTCCAGCTTGATTTTTGGCCACGCAAGTATAATTTCCAGCATGATTGCCTGTGACACTGTCTATTCCTAAAACATGAGTATGACGAGTAAATTTTGTAGTGGCAATTTCTAAATGGGCTGGTAAATGATATCCATTAAATAGCCATTCAACACTCATGGGCCAATCTCCTCCGGATAGGGTGCATTGTATAGAGGCAGGTTCACCAAAATTCAAAGGTTCCTCACCAAATTGAAAAGGAGCAATACGTGGTGGTACTAGACAACAAACAATGAATGATCAAAGGATGAAGTGTTAAAAGATTAAAAATGATATAGATCTAAGAGATTAGATGATAATGGGGAAAGAACAGACAGAGACAAAGCTTAGTTTAGACAATAGTTGTTAATCACCATAGCTAAAATATTAATTTTGAATTAATTTAATTTCTTCATTTAAACTTAAGATTAACTCATAAAAACATTGACCATAAAATACCATTAACGGTCAGATTTGTGCTATAAGATGTAGAACCAGCCGCATTACTAGCCGTGCATGTATAGGTTCCTGTATGTTCTGGCGTAGCTTTTGGTATTGAGAGTATACTCGATTTACTGCTTACACGATTTGTACGCATAATTGGCTGTTCGCGTTGGTGTTTTATATAGTCGGCCGGTTGTTCAAAACTCCAATGGATTTTCATGGGACGATCACCTTTCTGGACTTGACAAAATAATTCCACAAAATCACCAGTATTGATAATGTCATCGTACGAAAATGGTAAAATTTGAGGTGGAACTATAATAAGAAAATAAAACTTTTTGTAAAGCAAAAACAATAAATACCCAGATTTGACCGTTGTGATATCTTTGTCAAATAAAATCCAGTAAGTTTACTAATTTGCTTGAAATACTTGCAGATACTTTTAAAGAAATATTGGACCTGAAAAAGGATATCCAAACATCCAAAAACTTTATGTTTATTCGGAGTTAAACCCAAAACCCATGATGGATTGGGTTTCATTGGCTTCAAATATTGAATATTTCTATACCAGGGAACGAAGGGGATCAGATAGTATTAAAAATAAATTAAGGGTTTCCGTATGGTTTTGAAATTTTTTGTACAACAAATCAATAATTCAATAATATTTTTAGTCGAGATGAGCCGACCACCCTGGCTACGGGGTAGACTGTCACAAATGCTCGTTGCCATGACTCGGCGCCTTCAATATCTGTTCCATACTTATACTAACTCATTCAGTTTGGACCCAATGGCAATAGGAAGGAAGTCTCTTATCATTGACCTACATATAGAAGCTTGCAGCACTCATTGATAAGAAAGTATGGCAACATCTGTGCTAAAACACTGAGCTATGTAGGCTACGTTTGTCGCAGATGTAATAGATTACAATATTTTTCCCAGCTCGCAATTATCTTAAATCCTAGGACCTTCCAGAGATACGACAAGGTGAACTTCTCTATTATCAATGAGTGGTACCCGAAACCATGCTTAGCTCAACGACAAAGGGCCTATTTTTATAAGACTTCATCTCATTATAAGTCTTTGGTCTGTACACCCAAAGAAAGAATACTTTCCTCCTGAACGAAATTTTAGACAAAGGAAATTCCCCTTTTTTAATAAAGTATTTTCTTTTAGAGCAAATAAATCCGATTTTATGATAAGCAATACAACGATTACCTCTAAATATTTTTATTTGCCTTTAAAGAAAATTTTGTGGTGTCAAAAAAAAAATTTTGCTTGTCTAAAATTTTTTTCCTCACAAAAGAAAATTCTTCTTTCAGTGTACCAAGTGGAAATATTTTTTATCTCACTAAGAAATATTTTTTTTATTCCACTAATTTTCACTAGAGTTAATTCCCTTCATTTAACATAACCAACAAATTTGGTTTAATTAAATATTTAAATTTAAGTAATTAAGTATTTAAATTTAAGTAGTTAAATATTAAATTTAAGTAATTCTGATTAAAAAAAATATTTCAATTAATTTTATATTCATGTTAATTATATTAGTATTAAATATAAATTGTATAAGTATAATATATAATTTAATTTATTTTAATTTTAATTTTAATTTTATTTAAATTTAACTTAATTTTTCTAATTGAACGTAAATATATATTTTAATTTTTCTAATCATATTTTATTTTAATTTAAATAATTTTAATTGTACGATTATTCAATATAATTTCAATAAGTTTAATACAATTTAGTTTAATATAATTTTATTTAAATTTAACTTAAATTTGATTTAACTTAAAATTGATTGGATTTAATTCCAATTTAATTTATTCTAATTTATATGGTTCTATTAACAATATATCTCATCATATTTAATTTTAATTTAATTTATTTGAATTTTATTATTTTTCAATATGATTTAGATCTATTTAATATAATTTAAATTAGTTTAATTGGATTTAAATTTAATATTATTTTTCTAATTGAATGTAACTATAAATTCATTTAGATTAACTCAAAATAATTTAGAAAAGTTTAATACAATTTAATTAAATTAAATTAAATTTATTTTTATATAATTTTATTAAGTTAATTAATTTTGATTTAGCTTTATATTAATTGGATTTAATTCCAGTTTAATTTATTCTAATTTATTTAATACATACATATCTTAAAATAAATTATTTATATTAATTTCATTTAGTTTAATTTCATTTAAATTGGATATAATTTTTCCAATTGACTGTAATTAAAAATTTATTTTATGTAACTTAAGTTATATTTAATTCCAGTTTAATTTATTCTAGTTTAACTAATATATCCATTTTTTTCATATTTTATTTTAATTTGATTTATTTTATTTGTATTATTACTCAATATTATTTAGAGATGTTTAATGCAATTTATTTTAGTTTTTTTAATTGGATTTGAATATAACTTCATTATTTTTTTTATTTTTGTAACAAAAAAAAAAATAATTGAGCAAGGATTGGTTTTAATTCTAGTTTCATTAATACGTCAATTTACCTTATCTTATTTGAATTTAATTTAATTGTATTATTATTCAATATCATTTTTTAATAAAATTTAATTTAATTTAGTTTAGTTTAATTTTATTTATTCACTTAATTTGTCTATTTGAAATTATCTGCAAATCTATTATTTCTATTAAATTTATTTTGGTTTAATTTAGTTTAATTTTATTTATTCACTTAATTTGTCTATTTGAATTTTTCTGCAAATCTATTATTTCAAATAAATTTATTTTGGTTTAATTAATTATACAATTAATAATAATAATAAAATAAAAGCAAACTAAATTGAAATAAAATATCAAAAGCAAATATTTTATTTCAGCTTTATATGCTTTAATTGTTTATTATTGTTTAATTTTGTCAATAGTATATAATTTGGATAGGTTAACTAACTTAATTTATTTTCGTTTAATTTGATTTACAATCAACTTAATTCATTGTCTTTAATTTAACGGAGCAAATTTTATTAAATTGGATAAATATTTCTTCTAGTTTGATTAATATATCATCTTTTTATTATCTTATTTCAATTTAGCCTTGTTTTTCAGTTAATTTTAGGTTAACTGTTTACCATATTTTTTCATTAAATTTATTTACTTTTTTGTATTTTTAAATTCCACTCTTGGATTATAGATGACAAATGCATTTTATTTATATTTAATTTTTATGTTTTTTCTGTATTTCTTAAACACCAGCATATCCATAAACACTTTCTCAAATTTTCCACACATTCACCTTGCAACAACCAACCTGGATTTACCGCATAAAATTCACTTGTAATATCATAATCTCATTGACTTCAAAAGTATGGTGATAGGTAGGATACAAAAAAAATATAAACTACTAAAAATTATATTTATATCGATATTATTGAGTTTTTTGTACTTATATTTATTATTTCACTACCAACTATTAACCACCAATTCAGCTGAATGTTCAGCTCGACCAGCTGAATTTGTTGCAATACAAGCATAAACACCCGCATGTTTAGCTTCAATGGCATCAATCATTAAACTATGAATACGTTTTCCACGTTTCTCCGTTAAAATATCCAAATCCGGTAATAAGGGATGTCTGTTTAAGGTCCATATAACCGATACGGGTAAATCACCACCCGAAATTGTACAATGAACCGAAACTGGTTCACCAAAATTTAAGGGTTCATCACCAAAGGTAAAGGGAGTTATTTTGGGAGGAACTTCAATTTGGGAATTTTATTGGAAGTTTTTTTTTTTTTTTTGAGGAATTTATTGGGAAGTAAACAAAGAACAAGAAAATAAATAAAATATATATTATTAGTTTAATTTATGTAAAAATAAAACAAACCATTAACCACCAAACGGGCAAAATGTTCGGTGACACCTGCCTTATTTTGAGCTCGACATGAATAATTGCCCGCATGATGGGCAGCCACCGATTCAATGGTTAATACGTTGACCCTCTTGCCAATACGAGATAATGAAATGTCGTGAAAACTATCGATGGTCTTGCTATTTAAAAGCCATGTTACATTTATAGGTAAATCACCACCTAATATGGTGCATTGTACTGAGGCCGGTTCACCATAATTTAGGGGTTCCTCGCCAAAATCAAAAGGAGCGATTTTCGGGGCAACTATGTATGAGGCAAAAATAGTATGTAAGCAATATATATGATATTTGCAAAAACAAAAATGTTTAATCGATACCCATTTTGAACTTTCAGCAATAGTGAAAAAATAGTTTATTTCAATAAACAAAACATCTTGATAGAAATTTTCAAATTTTTCTGTTGCATAGTTTAGGCATTTGGTACTAGACTTTATTTTTAATTGATTTCTTCCAAAAAAAACATTTAATTAAAAATGACTCAGTGCCACAGTTTGTAGAATTGTACCAAAAATGGTAGATTTTTTACTGTTTGGTACATTGTTAAAACTATTGATGTTTTGGTAGATTTTGCAAAATATACCTCTCCAAATAAGACATACGTCGATTTTCTATAGATGTACAATTTTTACCAACTTTTCTATAAAAATAAAATTTTGAGAAAATTTGCTATAGAAATAAAATTTTGAGAAATTTTTCTATAGAAATAAAATTTTGACAAAATTTTCTATAGAAATAAAATTTTGAGAAAAGTTTCTATAGAATAAAATTTTGAGAAAATTTTCTATAGAAATACAATTTTGAGAAAATTTTGTATAGAAATAAAATTTTGACAAAATTTTCTATAAAAATAAAATTTTGAGAAAATTTTCTATAGAAATAAAATTTTACAAAATCTTCTATAGAAATAAAATTTTACAAAATCTTTTATAGAAATACAATTTTGACAAAATTTTCTATAAAAATTAAATTTTGATATAATTTTGAGAAAATTTTCTACAGAAATAAATTTTGACAAAATTTTCTATAGAAATAAAATTTTGAGAACATTTTCTATAAAAATAAAATGTTGAGAAAATTTGCTATAGAATTAAAATTTTGAGAAATTTTTCTATAGAAATAAAATTTTGACAAAATTTTCTATAGAAATACAATTTTGACAAAGTTTTCTATAAAAATAAAATTTTGAGAAAATTTGCTATAGAAATAAAATTTTGAGAAAATTTTCTATAGAAATAAAATTTTGAGAAAATTTTATATAGAAATACAATTTTCGACAATATTTGATATAGAAATAAAATTTGAGAAAATTTTCTATAGAAATAAAATTTTGAGAAAATTTTTAGAAATAAATTTTGACAAATTTTTTTAGAAATAAAATTTTGGCAAATTTTTAGAAATAAAATTTTGACAAATTTTTAGAAATAAAATTTTGACAAATTTTTTTAGAAATAAAATTTTGATAGAAATAAAATTTTGATAAAATTTTCCGTAAAAATAAAATTTTGACAAAATTTTATATAGAAATAAAATTTTCGACAATATTTTATATAGCAATAAAATTTGAGAAAATTTTCTGTAGAAATAAAATTTTGTCAAAATTTTCTATAGAAATAAAATTTTGACAAAATTTTCCGTAGAAAAAAAAATAAAATTTTTAGAAAATTTTCTATAGAAATAAAACTTTGAGAACATTTTCTACAGAAATAAAATCTTGACAAAATTTTCTATAGAAATAAAATTTTGAGAAAATTTTCTATAGAAATAAAATTTTGAGAAAATGTTCTATAGAAATTAAATTTTGACAAAATTTTATATAGAAATAAAATTTTGAGCAAATTTTCTATAGAAATAAAATTTTCGACAATATTTGATATAGAAATAATATTTGAGAAAAAGAAATGTAACAAAATCTTCTTTAAAAATACAATTTTGACAAAATTTTCTATAAAAATTAAATTTCGGTAAAATTTTCTAAAGAAATAAAATTTTTAGAAAATTTTCTATAGAAATACAATTTTGAAGTAGAAATAAAATTTTCTATAGAAATAAATAAAATTTTCTATAGAAATAAACTTTTACAAAATTTTCCATTGAAATAAAATTTTGACAAAATTTTCTATAGAAATAATTTTTTTTCAAACTTTTCTATAGAAATAAATTTTTGACAAAATTTTCCATAGAAATAAATTTTTGATTTTTTTAATTTCTGCAGATTTTTGGTAAATTGTTCTTTAAACTTTGGTAGATTATTTTTGGCACGAGGGGCAACTGTTCTCTGTGCCCCACCACTTGTGCCACTTTTTTGTCATTTTCTGCCACTTTTTAATTAATTTATTTTGATACGTAATTAATGTTTTGTGTACATTTTGATCCTAAATCCCATTAATAAAACGGATGATATTCACTCCTTAAAAAACGAATCTAAGCTTCGAATACAATAGTTTTCGTATTATATATTCACTTTCCAAGCGAACTCTTGAACTGCCTAAAAGTATGCAAAGAAAATGTTCTGTAGTAGTGAGCTACTGCCCCAGAACTGTTAAATTCAAGAAGTTATTTTTTATGAAATTGCCACCTTTTATTGCGAGTGTCAATTTGAATGCCAATTTTTAGAATTTCTCGACGATAACGCTTCTTGGGACTATTCCACTTACAGAAAAAATATTACTAATATTTTTTTAATTAAAATTTTGATTTAACCTTTAAAAATAAATTACTTGAGTCAACCAGTTCAGGTCATATAACAATATTTAATCAATTAACTTTAATTGATGTTGGTGGTAGATATGATTTCAGAATTAAAAAAATTATTTAAATCGATGTATTCCGCAAAAAAACGCAAATAATATATTTTTGAATGTTTCATTTAAAATATGGGCAGCACTCGAGCTAAATTCCAATACACACAAAGAAAAGGCCATTAACATTGAGTCAACGAAATGTTGTCATTAGTTTCTTCATTAATTTCTTCATTAATGCAAGGAAAATATTCACTAGTAGAATGTATTATTTTGTTATTAAATAGAAAAATCATTCGATTAACGAAAAATCTCATTGTATCAACGAAAATATTTTGTTAAATTAATTTTAATGACAAATTTCGTAAAATATTACGAAGATATGGATTTTTGTAAAACTTTTCTATATATTTATGTATAATTTTAAGACAACAGAAATAAGCATTAATCTATGACAGACACAAAACATATATGAAACCTTCCAGTGTAAGTTGGTCTTATACTTCAATAGTTAAAGAAAAGTGTAATGGACAAAGGACTATGTGTATGAAGCGATGTTATATGGTAGAAGCTGTAGCCAATAAACGTTTGTTAGTATTCTAAGATTAATAGATTATTACTTTAAATAATATAATTTACTTTCTTGTACTATTTCTAATATATATACCATTGACAGTTAAATTTGTGCTATATGTCAAATATCCAGCGGCATTACTTGCCGTACAGGTATACGTTCCCGTATGGGCTGGTGTTGCATTGGGTATGGATAAAATATTAGATTTACTACTAATACGATTGACACGCATGACGGGTTGTTCAATGCCATAACGTGTATCACTTCCGGGACGTTCAAAACTCCAATGTATTTTTATGGGACGATCACCTTTTTGAATTTGACATAGCAAATCGACTGAGTCCCCAGAATTTATAATATCATCGAAATATATGGGTATAATTTGAGGTAAAACTAAAGTGAGAAAAATTATAATTTATATAAAATAATAATAAAATGATTTGATTGTAAAAAAACAAAAAACCCAATGGAAAATGTCCACTTCGTCATCATCTCTAGCAAATATCTTGTGACAGAATGGTGACATTGATTATTTTTCAAGATTCTTTACTTTTGTTTAAAAACATTCCATTATAAGAATTGTACTGGAAACCCCCTCAAAATTATGTTTTTGCTTCCCGAAATAGTGCATAATGCAATGGTTCAAATTTTGCAATATTTTGCATCTGCTGTATTGATTTTGCAGTAGATAGTTTAACAAAACATTTCTTATTTATGACAAATTGGATAAAAATATGGGAAATATGTATAGCTTATTTATATTAAAGCTTCTACTTTAAAATAACATCGCGAAAAAAATCGAAACTAACTGGAGAAATAGAGTTTGGTGTCGCTTTAGAATGTCCTCCTGTCTGGATATCGCTAGTCAAAGGGTTATGAGCCTAAGTTAAGTTATAACGCTTCTCTATTTCCTATAAGATACTGTTTTGTCATTTTAAAACTAAGGAATGAGAAATATTAAACTTAAAACCCCAAAATAATATTAAAAATGGTGACAGACAAGTTGAAAGTTTTGTGTGTAAATATTCAAATATTTATTGTGAATTCTTCAGAACAGTCCAGTTCGAGTAAATTTTCTATAGAAATAAAATTTTGACAAAATTTTCTATAGAAATAAAATTTTAACAACATTTTATATAGAAATAAAATTTTGACAAAATTTTCTATAGAAATAAAATTTTGACAAAATTTTCTATGGAAATAAAATTTTGACAAAATTTTCTATAGAAATAAAATTTTATAGTAATAAAATGACAAAATTTTCTATAGAAATAAAATTTTGAGAAAATTTTCTATAAAATAAATTTTCTATAGAAATAAAATTTTAACAAAATTTTTTATAGAAATCCAATTTTGACAAAATTTTCTATAGAAATCCAATTTTGACAAAATTTTCTATAGAAACAAAATTTTGACAAAATTTTCTATAAAATAAAATTTTGTATAAAAATAAAATTTTTACAAAATTATCTATAGAAATAAAATTTTCTATAGATTTAAAGGTTTTGTTAAAATTATCTATAGAAATAAAATTTTAACAAAAATTTTCTACAGAAATGAAATTTAGACAAAATTTTCTATAGAACAAAAATTGACAAAAATTTTCTATAGAAATAAAATTTTGACAAAATGTTCTATATATTTAAAGGTTTTGTTAAAATTATCTATTGAAATAAAATTTTGACAAAATTTTCTATAGAAATAAAATTTTGACAACATTTTCTATAGAAATAAAATTTTGACAAAATTATCTATAGAAATAAAATTTTCTATAGATTTAAAGGTTTTGTTAAAATTATCTATTGAAATAAAATTTTGACAAAATTTTCTATAGAAATAAAATTTTGACAAAATTTTCTATAGAAATAAAATTTTGACAAAATTTTCTATAGAAATAAAATTTTGACAAAATTTTCTATAGAAATAGAATTTTAACAACATTTTCTATAGAAATAAAATTTTTACAAAATTTTCTATAGAAATAAAATTTTAACAACATTTTGACAAAATTTTCTATAGAAATCCAATTTTGACAAAATTTTCTATAGAAATAAAATTTTGACAAATTTTTCTATAGAAATAATATTTTGACAAAATTGTCTATAGAAATAAAATTTTGCCAAAATTTTCTATAGAACTAAAGTTTTGCAAACATTTTCTATAGAAATAAAATTTTAACAAAATTTCCTATAGAAACCAAATATTGACAAACTTTTCTATAGAAATAAAGTTTTGACAAAATGTTCTATACAAATAAAATTGTAACAAAATTTTCTATAAAAATAAAATTCTGACAAAATTGTCTATAGAAACACAATTTTGACGAAATTTTCTATAGAAATAAAATTTTGTCAAAGTTTTCTATAGAACTAAAATTTTGACAAAAGTTTCTATAGAAATCCAATTTTGACAAGTTTTCTGTAGAAATCAAATTTTGACAAAATTTTCTATAGAAAAAAAATTTTGACAAAATTTTCTATAAAATAAAATTTTCTATAAATATAAAATTTTGACAAATTTTCCAGAAATAAAATTTTGACAAAATTTTCTAAAAAAAAAATTTGACACGATTTTCTATAGAAATAATATTTTGACAAAAATTTTCTACAGAAATGAAATCTAGACAAAATTTTCTATACAAAAAAAATTTGACAAAAATTTTCTATAGAAAAAAAAATTTTGACAAAAATTTTCTATAGAAATACAAATTTGACAAAATTTTCTATAGATTTAAAGGTTTTGTTAAAATTATCTATAGAAATAAAATTTTGATAACAATTTTCTACATAAATAAAATTTTGGCAAAATTTTCTATAGAAATACAATTTTGGCAAATTTTCTATAGATATAAAATTTTGAAAAAATTTTCTATAGAAATAAAATTTTGACAAAATTTTCTATAGAAATAAAATTGTGACAAAATGTTCTATAGATATAAAATTTTGAAAAAAATTTCTTTAGAAACAAGAATTTGACAAATTTTTTTATAGAAATAAAATTTTAACAAAATTTTTATAGAAATAAAATTTTGACAAAATTTTTTATAGAAATAAAATTTTGACAATTTTTTTTTAGAAATAATATTTTAACAAAATTTTCTATAAAAATGAAATTTGACAAAATTTTCTATAGAAATAAAATGTTGACAAAATTTTCTATATAAAAAATAAGTTTTGACAAAATTGTATATAGAAATAAAATTTTCTATATACTTCAGAATTTAAAGTCAAAGGTAACTCAATTTTAAAAAATATATTTTAACACGTAAAATTATTATTAAGCAAAGTAAAAACATCAAAGGTAACTTGCTTGCTCCAACAACCTCCACAGTTTAAAGACTGGTTCTTGGTAAATAGGTACTAGATATCGTTCACGTACAAAAAATTAAAACCCATTTTTACTCTAGTGCAAGATTTTACTGAATAATTTTAACTGGAATCGTACACAAACATACCTAATATTGCTTTTGTTAGTTTTTTTTCTGAGTTATGCTAACGTTTAACTAATTTTTTAAAATCATTCAACTCTCAGTACCATCTATAGTCTTGAAATTTTGTCTTTCAATAAAAAAATCCACATATATTGTCTTGTATCAAAATCATCTTTTTCGAAGTGAAGGTGAACGCTGCTAAATTTAAAAGAATTTTCATAATATTTTCTATGTTTCAGAACCATTATGTATAGAAGTATACAGGAGTATTTTAAGGAAGGGATACAAAATAAAATTTACAACTTCTTGAACAAGTAATATTAAATAAAATAACTTATATATATGATTCTATTTATATATATCTTTTTTTCAAATACCATTAACAAACAACTCTGTAGTATAAGAACTCTGGCCAGCTTTATTATTAGCCAGACATGTATAATTTCCCAAATTTACTGCTTTAACCGATTCAATGGTTAATAAACTTATACGATCGCCAATTTTATTTGTCAATACGCCCAAATGTGAAAACAATGGTAAATCATTGTGAAGCCAACGTATTTTCAAAGGTAAATCACCTTTGGCCACATGACAAGTTAGTTGAACACTATCTCCTTCATTGGCTTCACCATCAAAGCTAAAGGGATGTATAGTGGGGAGGACTGGGAGGAAGAAGAAAAATAAAACAAAACAATTGAAATGAAAGAAAACAACAATTATCTGTTTAGTATATAACTCATTTAAGAACCATTGACTTTAAGTTCAGCCTCATATGAACTTTCACCGGCAGCATTTTTTGCAGTACAAGTGTAAATACCCCGATGATCTGCCGTTATATAGTCTATATTTAAGGTACTGGATTTTGCAGACATACGACCTATTATAATTTCAGCATTACCACTGACCAAAGTTTGATTATTCAGCGACCATTTGATATCGATGGGCAAATCACCCTTCGATACTGAGCATTGAATACCCACCGAATCACCAGAATTTGAAGCCTCGTCACCAAATGAAAATGGTTTGACTTGTGGTGGAACTAAAACAATGTGAAGAGTTAAAAATAAAAATTTCGTAAAATAAAGGGAAAGTTGATAAAGGTTTCAAGCCCTCTTGAAACTTCATGGATATAATCCAGTATGTAGACAGTTTATATGTAATTAAGAATTATCAGTAAACGAAATATTATTTCATGAGCACATCAGAAAATGAGGTCATGTATCCTCGATAATATTATTTGTATATTTTTATAGGGAGTTTTAAAGGATTTTTAGGGGAATAGGTATTTTTTTTATTATAAAATACTGTGATAATAAAATATTATAATAAAAATAATTATACAAAATAATCGGCAATTTTTTTTAAATTCATGAATAATGTTAAAAGTAAAAAGTAAAAAAATCTAGAGATTTGTTCACCAAAAGAAAAATATTTGAAGAACATAATGTATTGGTTTCACTACAAACTTCTAAAATTTCATTACAATTTATTTTATTGGTCAGCTAGATATTTGTTTCCTATTAAATTCTCAATTTTACATTATGATCTTCGTATATGTTTCTAGTGATCATATTCCAAATTTCATATATGAAATGCTAAAAATTTTTTGTATTGTCTAATATCTACATCAACAATTAATTCATCTAACCATTAACCATAAGTTCAGCCGATTGTTCTGCACTTCCGGCCGCATTTGTGGCAATACATTTAAATATTCCACGATGATTGCCATTGATTGCATCAATACTTAAAGAACTCAATTTTGGTGACATTTTTATAATTCGTATACCCGAATGTTCATTGGTTATTGGTTGGCCATTTAATGTCCAATGAAGCTGTAAAGGAACATCACCCTTAAAGACCATACACTGGACAGCTGTACTATCACCATAATTCGAAGGTTCATCGCCAAAAGCAAAGGGCATAACTTGTGGAGGTACTAAATACATAAGGATAAAAATTTATAAAATCCATTGTCCATATAAAATGAAAATTTAAAAGCATTAAATTTTTCATTCATTTCATTCAGTTTTGATTTAATCTCTGGTAAGGGCAAACGACACAGTTATTGGGAATAACGTAATTTCTGATTAGTGAAAAAAATGTATAATATTTCGAAGCATACAATAGATAAATTTCAACAGACTAATAGTAGGACAACATAAATAAAATCACAAAGATGACGAGAAAGAAGTGGATGTTATTCTGCGGAAGGATTGATGACGTTGTTGAGACTTTGAGAACGAAGAATTTGCTCTCCAAAATCCATAGGTTAGGTTAGAGAATAGGATGGAATCAAAACGACATACACGGAAAATAACATTTTTGGATTCAATCGCGAAATTAATTGAAACAATTATTTTATAACTAGAATTGCAATTATATAAATTAATCCAAAGGGAATTTTGTCAGAGTTTGGGTCAAAAAACAAGAACTCTGACAAAATCCAAACATGACAGCGGCAAAGTTCTCAACGAGATGGCAATTGAATATGCTGTCACGGTATGGAATCAAACAATTTCTATATGAGTGACCTGCTAAGACATCTGTGGAAGATATTGATTTGGCCAACTAAGACCAAATCAATTCAGTACATATGTAGAGGGGTTGTATAGCAATTTTATGGGTGGTTCCATTTTCACATAGATCGAAAATTGCATAACTTGAATCTACTGGGATTTGGATATAGAAAATGTTTGATTTTTGGATATTTCCGATTATGTGAACCATTTTAACTCATTTTACAAACTTTGGATTTTTCACTTTCAAGGATAATTCAGGAAATCTCTGAACGTTTGCTTGGTTATTAAATAAGGGTATCTTGGTCAAATTTGTGAAAATCGGATGATACATACATATGTTATATATCGGAACTATATCTAAATCTGAACCAATTTCGATAAAATTTCGCATACTTGAAGGGTGTTCTAAAATATTATTTTGTGTTGATTTTGAAGATGGTCGAATAGTAAATAAGAGGAATACGAGCCTATATGTTTAAATCGGCCGATAAATATATATGGGGGCTATATCTAAATTTGATTGGATTTTTTTCCAAAATTGTCCTTATTCCAAAAACACGCCATGTTCCAAATTTCATAAAAATCTGTTAATAACTGTACAGAAAAAAATTTCACGAAAATTTTTCCAATTAAAGTCTTAATTGAGTTTTAAAAAATATTCAATTAAAAATGTAATTGAATCAACAAATGTTTTAATTGAAATAAAAATCAATCACACAAATTAATAGTATCAATTATTTTTTTAATTGGATCAATTAATTTTTTAATTGACTGTCAATTAATTTTTTAATTGATACTATCATTTCTGCACACAAAAAAATTTTTTTCTGATTCAATCACGAAATTAATTGATCCAATTAATTTTTAATTGGAATATCTTCAATCACAGAAATGATAGTATCAATTAAAAAATTAATTGCAAGTCAATTAAAAAGTTAATTGATCCAATTAAAAAATTACTTGATACTATTATTTTTGTGATTGATTTTTGTTTCAATTAAAAAATTTGTTGAATCAATTAAATTTTTAACTGAATATTTTTTAAAACTCAATTAAAATTTTAATTGGAAAAAATTTCGTGAAATTTTTATATGTGTGTGATTGAAGACATTTCAATTAAAAAATTAATTGGATCAATTAATTTCGTAATTGAATCAGAAAACTTTTTTTTGTGTGTGCGACCGGAATCCTGCGAATAACGAAAATACATGGACAGACAGACGGACGGACCTAGATCGATTCAGGAAGTGATTCTGTGTCGACCGATATATATTTCAAAAATCAATATTTCTAGTAGGTACCTTATTTTGCAGTTCGAAATTTATATACCCTGACAACTATGTGGTTTAGGGTATATAAAACGGACAAAGGCAGTTTTATTCTGTTTGGTAAGAATGGATTGATAAGAAACGCAAACATCAACTGGTTATAAGGGGCCTTCGTCCAAAATTTGCTGAATTAATAAAAATTCAGCAAATGCCTCTCAATTACGGTTGCCACGCGTGCCAAACATAATCTACCAAATTTTGAAGAAAATTTTAACAAAAATGTACCAAATTTAAAAATTCTTATTTTGAAGGAAATTTTCATAAGAATTTTTTTAAAAATTTTATTTGTATAGAAAATTTTGTCAAAATTTGATTTCTATAGGAAATTTTGTCAAAATTTTATTTCTATAGAAAATTTTGTCAAAATTTTATTTCTATAGAAAATTTTGTCAAAATTTTATTTCTATAGAAAATTTTGTCAAAATTTTATTTCTATAGAAAATTTTGTCAAAATTTTATTTTTATAGGAAATTTTGACAAAAATTTTATTTCTATATGATATTTCAACAAAAATTTCATTTGTATAGAAAATTTTGTCGAAATTTTATTTATATAGAAAATTTTATTTCTATACACTGAAAAAATTCACGAATATTTTTCCAATTAAAATATTAATTGAGTTTTAAGAAATATTCAATTAAAAATTTAATTGATTCAACATATTTTTTAATTGAAACAAAAATCAATCATAAAAATAATAGTATCAATTAATTTTTTAATTGACCTTCAATTAATTTTTTAATTGATATTATCATTTCTGTGATTGAAGACATTTCAATTAAAAGTTAATTGGATCAATTAATTTCGTGATTGAATCAGAAAAAATTTTTTTTGTGTGTAGAAAATTTTGTCAAAATTTTATTTCTGTAGAAAATTTTGTCAAAATTTTATTTCTATAGAAAATTTTTTTTAAATTTTTCTTTTTATAGAAATTTTTGTCAAAAATTTGATTTCTAGGAAAATTTTGTGAAAATTTAATTTCTATAGAAAAAATCAAAATTTTATTTCTTTTCCTCTGTTGGTTATGCTACACTTGTAGTTTAGTCAATGCATGGTTTTATGCTGAAATCAAAAAACAACAACAATGCTTAAAGAACAAAACCAACAATAATAAAACAAAACGAATGAAAATTTTATTTCTCTACGAAATTTTGTCAATTTTTTATTTCTATAGAAAAATTTGTCCAAATTTCATATCTATAGAAAATTTTGTCAACATTTTATTTCTGTAGAAAATTTTGTCAAAATTTTATTTCTATAGAAAATTTTGTCAAAATTTTATTTCTACAGAAAATTTTGTCAAAATTTTATTTCTATAGGAAATTTTGTCAAAATTTTATTTCTATAGAAAATTTTATCAAATTTTTTTTTTCTATAGAAAATTTTATCAAAATTTTATTTCTATAGGAAATTTTGTCAAAATTTTATTTCTATAGAAAATTTTGTTAAAATTGTATTTCTGTAGAAAATGTTGACAAAATTTATTTGATTGAAAAACATCAATAATTCTACAAATCTACCAAATAGTAAGAAATCTACAATTTTTGGCAGAATTCTATCAACTGTGGCAACCGTGTTCTCTATACCTTTAACAAATATTTATTAGCTATAGTTTTATTTTGATGAGAAGCCATAACATATATGTCATAAAACCATATTCCTTAAATTTTAGCGCTAAAATTGAAATTGAAATCGAATGCGCAGCCCTTGCACTATAATAATAGTTTGAGAAATTAATTAATTAACAAACACTTTCTATCCCTAATACTAGGGTTCTCATAAATAGAAGAGTTTTTTCTTTGTTTATTAAAAAACAGCTCATATCATTAGCAAAAGTATTTTGTCTTCAGTCATATATGTATGTATATAGCGACACATAGATATCATATGAATATATACAGCAACTAAAATTTTCAATAAGCATTTGATTAAGCAAATATTTTTGATAGATATTTAATTTTCACGATTAAAAAGTATTGTCGTAGTGCACCAACCAACCATTAACCTGCAACTCAGCCATATATTCACTGGTCCCAGCTTTATTCGAAGCAATGCACTTATAAATACCACGATGTTGAGCACGCAACGAATCAATATTCAAAGAACTTGTACGTTTATTCAAACGCACCACACTAAATCCATTTTCACCATTCACAATGGGTGCTGAGTTCAAGGACCAACGTATTTCCAAGGGCAAATCACCTTTGGGAACAACACAATTGGCACTGGCTATATCACCAACATCAGCTGCATCTTCACCAAAAATGAAGGGTAGTACTTGTGGTGGTACTGGGAGAGGAATTTGATAATAATTATAAATGATTGAAAGAAAAAAAAAAACGAAAAATTAACTAAATTCACTAATAACAAATATTTGAAAAAGATTTGAATTCAAATCCATTTCACAAACGCATGTTTGAAAACAATTTGAATTCAAATGTTTTTCAAACATTTGTAATTATTGATGATATCTAAAAAATTCAAATTTATTCCAGTCGTATACGTTATTAGTTGTTTTGCATATATGAACCACAAACCATTAACTTCCAATTCCGCTGTATACTCTGCAGATCCTGCCTTATTTGTGGCTATGCATTTGTAAAAGCCTCTATGATGGGCTTCTAGAGAATCAATATTCAATGAACTGGTACGAGCATTCATTCGTTGTAGTGTAAATCCATGCTCTCCCGTTATTACGGGTGCAGAATTTAAAGTCCAACGTATTTCTAAAGGTAAATCACCTTTGGATATCATACAAAAGGCTCCAGCCACTTCTCCTGTATTAGCGGGATCATCACCAAAACTAAAGGCCTGGATTTGGGGCGGGACTTAAGAGGACAAAGGGCCTATGTATTACATGTAATTAAAAATTTTTCCTATAATTTATCTTAGATGTTCTAAAACTAATAAAACTTTAAAATTCTAGTAGGCTTTTCTGTTAACGCCGCCATTTTCAATATCAAGAAACTATAAATATGCACGCAATTATTTTAATCAACACTTGGATCATAAATTTTAATATACAATATCCTTAAGGCAGGGTTAGTAATCTCTAGATTTATTTTTTATGAAATTTATTTATTTATTAGCCATTCCGAACTAACCATTAACTTGTAATTCTGCTGTATATTCACTTGAGCCAGCCTTATTTGAGGCTATACACTTATAAATTCCACGATGTATGGCCGATAATGATTCTATATTTAAAGAATTAGTGCGCTTATTCAAACGCACTATACTAAAATCATTTTCACCATCTACAATGGGTATTGAATTCAAAGACCAACTTATATTCAAAGGTAAATCACCCTTGGGGACCACACAATTAATGCTGGCAATTTCTCCAACATCAGCTGCATCTTCAGCAAAATTGAAGGGTAAAACTTGTGGGGGAACTTTAAAATAAAAAATTTTAAACAAAAAATTACAACCAAAAATCATAAAAATAGATAATATAAAATAATTAATAAAATTAATATTTTAAAATTTTCTCTTTATTTATATAGTAAATGAGACGACAAACCATTAACATCTAAAGCCGCTGAAAATTCATCAGTGCCTGCCTTATTAGTGGCTATACACTTGTATGTCCCCCTATGATGGGCCTCCAAGGAATCAATATTCAAAGAACTAGTGCGGGCATTCATTCGCGATAAAGTAAAACCATGCTCGCCCGTTATAACAGGAGCTGAATTTAAAGTCCAACGTATTTCTATAGGCAAATCTCCTTTGGAGATCATACAAAAAGCCCCAGCCATTTCTCCGGTATTGGCTGGCTCATCACCAAAGGTGAAAGCTTGAATTTGTGGAGGAACTTGGAAGAAAACATTTTAAAGAGCTTTATTAAACGATTTAAGAATTGCAAAATAATTGACGTCTGGGGATAAACATTTGAAAAGTAAGGGCAATTGCCTATTGCGTATACACTGAAAAAACAGATTTCTTATCTCAGGAATAAAATACCAAACAAATGAAATTTTCTTTTGTCCTTTAATAAGATTCGTGAATAGAAAATAAAATATATTTCAGCATTCAGGAGTGGAAAGTAAAAATGTTTCTACTGCATTTCGTTTTTGGACATGTTAGATTATTTAAAACTTGTTCTTTGCAAGAGAAGAACGCTTGACCCAAAATCTCTAATAATTGAAATGTGTAGATCATCCAATGGAGGGAACTGATGAGGATGTGAAAATCTGAAACAGCTGTCTTCATAGAAAAAAAATTCACGAAAATGTTTCCAATTAAAGCCTTAATTGAGTTTTAAAGAATATTCAATTAAAAATTTCATTGATTCAACAAATTTTTTAATTGAAATAAAAATCAATCACAACAAGTATATACGGCCGTAAGTTCGGCCAGGCCGAATCTTATGTACCCTCTACCATAGATTGCGTAGAAACTTCTACGAAAGAATGTCATCCACAATCGAATTACTTTGGTTGTGGTATCTTAAAACTTCGTAACATCGTTTTCTAAATTGTGAGTTAGTCCATACGTCGTATATATTAGACAAAAAAGTTATGTATGTATAGGTAAGTCTACAAATAATTACGAATCGATATGGACTTTTTGCACGATACGTAGAGAGCCAGCATTGAAGTATGGGGGTCGCTTATGTGGGGGCTATATACAATTATGAACTTGATATGGACCAATTTTTGTGTCATTGGGGATCGATTTATATGAGGGCTATATATAACTATAGACCGATATGGACCTAGTTAGGCATGGTTTTTAATGGCCATATACTAGCACAATGTACCTAATTTCAACTGACTCGGATGAAATTTGCTCCTCCAAGAGGCTCCAAAACCAAATCTTGGGATCGGTTTATATGGGGGCTATATATGATTATGGACTGATATGGACCACTTTTGGCATGGTTTTTAAATATCACATACTACCACCACGCCCCAAATGTCAACCAGATCGGATGAATTTTGCTTCTCCATAAAGCACCGGAGGTCAAATCTGGGGATCGGTTTATATGAGGCTATATATATTTATGGACTGATATGAACCAATTCCTGCATTGTTGGGAGCCTGGGAGCCACCGTGGTGCAATGGTTAGCAGAGAGAGAAGTTCACCAATGTGGTATCACAATGGACTGAACAGTCTAAGTGAGCCTGATACATATGGCTGCCACCTAACCTATGGTTGTTGGATAACATATACTAATATCACGTACCAAATTTCAACCGAATCGGATGAATTGTGATCTTCCAAGGGGCTCCGGAGGTCAAATCTGGTGATCGGTTTATAGGGGGCTATATATAATTATGGACCGATATGGACCATTTTTTGCATGGTCATTAGAGACCATATACTAACACCATGTACCAAATTTCAGCCGGATCGGATGAAATTTGCTTCTCTTAGAGTCCCCGCAAGCCAAATTTGTGGGTCCGTTTATATGGGGGCTATACGTAAAAGTGGACCGATATGGCCCATTTGCAATACCATCGGACCTACATCAATAACAACTACTTGTACCAAGTTTCAAGACGATAGCTTGTTTCGTTCGGAAGTTAGCGTGATTTCAACAGACGGACGGACGGACGGACTTGCTCAGATCGACTCAGAATTTCACCACGACCCAGAATATTTATTTTACAGCAATATTTCGATGTGTTACAAACGGAATGACAAAGTTAATATACCCCCATCCTATGGTGGAGGGTATAAAAAGTGACCATAATAACCGGAACACACAAAAATATTTCACGAAAACTTTTCCATTTAAAATTTTAATTGAATTTTAAAAAGATTTAACTGATTCAAAAATTTTTTTAATTGAAACAAAAATCAATCACAAAAAGAATAGTATCAATTAATTTTTTAATTGGATCAATTAGTTTTTTAATTGACCTTTAATTAATTTTTTAATTGATACTATCATTTCTGTGACTGAAGACATTTCAATTAAATAATTAATTTATGTGTTCCAAACCATTTTGGACAACACTTTTATGGTTCCATACACCATAAAAATAATCGGTAATGATATGCTAATAAATTAGCCATTATATCAGTACATGTACTATGTTTCCCGACCAATCGGAAAAATAAAAGTACTTAAAAAATTGACCATAACAACCGGAAAATGAAGCATCCTCTACGATGCTTGTCATTTTCATATAAATTTAAGTTTTTTTCTTAAAAAAGTCAATTCCAATGCAAAAATCATCGAGTTCCCATTTGTGGACAGCCCTCTATTTGCAATTTATAAAAAAAAATCGGACAAAAGGGAAACCCCCTCCGCTCCTTCGCTCCACCCCCGACCAGAGTCATTTCACCAACTACCCAACGGTCCCTATAAACTCCAAGTAGATCCACGAAGTTTATTTCACTATTCCCCTTCCCATATACCGAAGAATCATGTATCCTGTATTAATTTAATCACCTTCCCCCAAGTTCCCTATGAAATTCAAGTAAATCGGAAGATGTCAGTTATTACTGTATTTTTTTAAAGGCACGTCACTTATCGACAAATACAGTAGTGGATAACACCCTTAGCCTTCCCTGAAAATTCCATGAAAATCTAGAAACTTGCATTCAAGTTTGAAAATTTGGGGCAAGGAGAAGGTTCCCTACCCGTCCAAATTACCAAAAATCAGGTACATCATATTGATTTCATAACCTTCCCCTACGGACTTTCTAAATTTCAAGTAAACTTGAGAATTTTAGCTTTTTTCAGTTTAAGAGGAGGTTCCCTACCCGACCAAATATCGAAAAATGATGTAGCGTATGTTGTATAAATATTCTAGAAAATGTCAAGCAAATTATAAGCCCAATTTTCAAAAAGCAGGGGGAGGCCCCTTGCTAGTCCAAATATTAAAATATAAGGTAATGTCATAACCTAACGACATGTTCTCTGTAAATCTCAAGTAAATCAGAATATTTTTATTTTTTCACTGTACTCTAAAAAACAAGTCGGACAAAGGGGAGGTCCCCCCTCCTCGACCAAATATCAAAAACTGAAGTAGCGGATCTTTGTCTAGTCATCATCCCTAAACTTCCTTGGAAATTTCATCCAAATCGGAGAACTTTGGTCCAGTTTTGAAAAAGTCGGGCAAGGGCGACTCACCATATATCAAAAAAAATAGATACCCTATTTCCACCACACCCTCTACGTTCTCCAAAAAATTTAAGTAAATCGGTTCAGCCGTTTCTGAGCTTACCCGGAACATACCAATAAATAAACAAACATATATCACCATATATCAAAAAAAAAAATAGATACCCTATTTCCACCACACCCTCTACGTTCTCCAAAAAATTTAAGTAAATCGGTTCAGTCGTTTCTGAGCTTACCCGGAACATACAAACAAATAAACAAACATACTTTGAATTTTATATAGATTTCATAGACATACAAAATCACACACTACGCTTTAGAATAAATGTCGAAAATAAGACATTTTCCAATTAAGATTTGTGAATATAAACTTCAGCACGCCTTTCATATATATAATTTCAGCACTCGAGTCATAATCATTCTACCATCACTTTGGTATTTAGAAGAGCGTACTTGTAATAGTTTTACAGAATAGTTTTTAAGCTATTTCAGCCTCTTGAACAAGAATTCAGCTATCATTTATAAACCTGATTTAGTTTAATTAAAAAAAGCTTCACTCAAAATTTTTAGTTTAAACAATTCAGCTATTACATTTGTATATTTACAGCACACTAAAAATATACATTATTTTTGAGAAAATTTCTATATGTATATAGCGAGTATTAAATTTTTCTAATTCAGCTATGCGAACATGAATTCAGCAATGATTTAACAGACCGACAAAGATCAATTGAATACCAAAATAATCCAATTATAAAAATTCATTTTTTTTTTTACTTGGATTCAGCTGACTACAAATGTGCACCATTTTTCTTTTCTAATACCACTATCTATACAATGCTATGTAATATTAACAACAACAGCGGGTTAATTAAATAAAGTTATTACATTTAATTTTTTTGTTGTTATTAAAGAACAAACCATTGACTTGTAATTCAGCCATATATTCACTGGAACCAGCTTTATTTGTGGCAATACATTTATAAACACCTCTATGCATGGCCGATAGAGATTCTATATTCAATGAACTGGTTCGTTTATTTAGACGCACTATATTAAAATTATTTTCACCACTAACAATGGGCAAAGAATTTAAAGACCAATTTATGTCCAAAGGTATATCGCCTTTGGGTACAACACAAATGGCACTGGCAACATCACCCACATCAGCTGCATCATCACCAAAATTGAAGGGTATAACTTGAGGAGGAACTATTAAATAAGGATTTAAATTAAAATAAAATTTAAATTAAATAAAACAATAAAATTAAACCATAATTTTAATAACAAAATAAATCTAAGTTTCCATATACTGTATTTTCTAAATAAAACCTTGAAGTATGTCATGTGATATTCAACAACAAACCATTAACTTGTAATTCAGCTGAATATTCACTAGTGCCAGCCTTGTTGGAGGCTATACACTTGTAGGTACCCCTATGATGGGCTTCCAAGGAATCAATATTTAAAGAACTTGTGCGAGCATTCATACGTAATAAGGTAAAACCATGTTCTCCCGTAATAACCGGAGCTGAATTTAAAGTCCAACGTATTTCCAAAGGTAAATCTCCTTTGGGAACCATACAAATAGCTCCCGAAATTTCGCCAGTATTGGCAGGTTCATCGCCAAAACTAAAGGCCTGAATTTGGGGTGGGACTTTAGAGGAATACAAAAAAAAAAATATTTTAAAAAATAAAAATTACATAATTTTTTATTTAAATTATACGTGTGTACAAAAAAAATCTTCTTAACCATTAACTTCCAAAACAGTTACATATTCAGCATATCCCGCTGAATTATTAGCTATACACTTATATGTTCCCCTATGGGCAGCTTCCAGAGAGTCAATATTTATGGAACTTGTCCGCTTATTCATTTTGAAAATATTAAAACCCAATTCTCCATTAACAATTAAGGCAGAATTTAATGTCCAATAGATTTCCAAAGGCAAATCACCTTTGGGAACCATACATGTGACGCTAGCAACTTCACCCCGATTTAAAGCTTCATCACCAAAGCTGAAAGGGCTTATTTGTGGAGGAACTGATTTGGAAATAAAATATATATTTCATTAGTAAAATTGTTAGAATGGAATGGATACACATAGATAAAGTTGTTAAGTACATGACATCAAAAGGCCATTTTGAAACCACAAGTTCCATATTTAGATCAATGATGAGGGCCCCATTTTCTAGACGAGCTTGAACGGCAATCGTTTGAGATGCTTCCTTAGAAATGGGAGATATTATTTTTTCTCGAGGTAAAGGGTGATACGGTCAAAATTCGGTCAAGGGAAAACGCGTGTAAATCCTGTCCCGGAAGCTGCTTGTAGTCGGCTTTGACGTAGGTTTCGTCGTCCATTACCACGCAGTCAAACTTCGTCAGCATCGTCGTGTACAGCCTCCGGGATCGCGCTTTGGCCGTCGTATTTTGTTTATCATCGCGATTTGGAGTCACTACCTTCTTGTAAGTCGACAGTCCGGCTCGTTTTTTTGGCTCGATGCACGGTTGTAGACGATACACCCAGCTTATTTGCGGCATCTCGGAGAGAGAGGTTAGAGTTTCGCTTGAAACTACCGGCAACTCTCTTTGTCGTCTCAGCGGCTTCCGGTTTTCGATTTTCCCCGATCCAGACTTCCTGGCTGTCGACAAACGTTCCCCAAACACTTTAATTACATTTGTGACGGTTAATTTGGCAACTTTTAGCGATTTTGCCAGTTTTGCGTGCGAGTAGCTCGGATTTTCGCGATGTGCGAGCAAAATTTTGATACGCTGCTCTTCGTGCTTGGACGGCATTTTGACAACTGACGAGTGAATTCCAAAATCAAAATAGGAGCAACATTCTACACACAACCACCTTCAAAATGAGGGGTGTTCAGGTTTTTTAAATGCAAAATTGAAAGAAATACGTCAAGTTTATATTGACCAAATTTTGACCGTATCACCCTTTAGATTCGTAACTTCTTCTCCATATTGGTAACTCCGTTCAAACTTAATTAATCTGATCCTTAAGATGTATTAAGTCAACAAATTCATTGAATCAACTAAGACTAACTCTTCTCCTTGGTAAGGACCCCGTTGAGTCAATAAGGGCTCAATAAGGTTAAACATATCTGTGGTCACAACCCATAACATACTAAGTCTGTTTTTCAATATTTTCAGTACAGGAGTTTAAAGTTTTGAATCTTCACTGAAAATCAGGAGAAGGTGTTTTTTGGATTAGGATTAATTACCTTCCTAGAAGAGATACAAACATGAAAAAATTTAGAGCAAATAAGATACGCTGAATACGAGGTGCTAATAACTCAATTTTGTCCTAACTCGAGTTAGGCTGTTAAGAGTTGTGACCACAAATATATAAACAGATGGATCAGTAGGGACCCCTTTGAACGAGACAAGGTTTAAAAATTGCAGACATCAGAGACAATCGCATCTTACTTATGCGATTGTTTTTAATTACTGAATTCCAACTTTTTTATCTATTTCTAAAATCGACCAGAAAAATGATATTATTTATCTCTCAATATATGGATAAGGAATAACAAAAATAAAAATCTATAAAAAAATCACTAAAACTACCATAAATATAAAAAAATCTATATTAAAAATTATTAACCATTAATATCCAAAACCGTAACATATTCAGCATATCCTGCTGAATTATTAGCTATACACTTGTATACACCCCTATGATAAGCTTCGAGTGAATCAATATTTAATGAACTTGTTCTTTTGTTCATTTTAAAGATATTAAAACCATTTTCACCAGTAACAATCAAAGCCGAATTCAATGTCCAATATATATCCATGGGTAAATCACCCTTGGGTACCACACAAACCACACTGGCAACTTCACCACGATTCAAAGGTTCTTCACCAAAGCTAAATGGACTTATTTGCGGTGGTACTATTGGGAAATAAAGGAAATCAAAAATTATTAGTATTACAAATTTTAATTGTTTTTTCCATAGATGATATCAGTAATGCCTAAATGTTAAATGATTTCCGTTTCAAATGAAAAAGAAAATTTTTCTCTTTAACATATTAATCTGCATGGAGAAGATCTAAAGAACTTTTGAATATTCCTGGATCTAAAAAACTATTCGATTATGCAAGGACAACAATCAAAGTTTTCTCTTTATTGTTAAGTGGGTTATATTGTTAGGTGGGTGGAAAATTGATTTTGGTGTCATAGTCAGTATTCGGGGTACACCCAGAGACGCAACCATGTTATTTTCTCGAAAATTATGTATCTGATTTGTTTTCCATGCATATGTTTGCCGAGAAAATAACATTTTTGCGACAAAAATGTTCCATGTTCACAGTCTAAACATAACATTTTGCTCTTGAAACATGTTTGCGATTATCATATTCCTTCTCTGCGTGTACTTTCGTCAATGATATCTGAATCGTAATTTGTTGGTCTTGTCATTGTACTCTGTTTGGAACCAGAGTTCTGATGGATTATTTTTTAAAGTGACGACACTTCTTCTTCATAAACTCCATCACTACATTCGGAAGTGTTCTAGTAATCGTTGGAATTATGTACTTTTGTATAGAAATCCCAGATATAAAGAATATTCAATTCTGTCGGAACAACAATCTAAGTTTTCTCTTTATAAACATCGATAATGAAGTGATATTGAAACGTAATTTGTTGGCTCTAGGTTAGGTGTCAGCCCGATGTATCAGGCTCACTTAGACTACTCAGTCCATTGTGATATAACATTGGTGAATTTCTCTCTTATCATTGAGTGCTGCCCGATTCCATGTTAAGCTCAATGACAAGGGACCTCCTTTTTATAGCCGAGTCCGAACGGCGTTCCACATTGCAGTGAAACCACTTAGAGAAGCTTTGAAACCCTCAGAAATATAACCAGCATTACTGAGGTGGGATAATCCTCCGTTGAAAAACTTTTTGGTGTTCGTTCGAATGAGTAATCGAACCCACGACCATGTGTATGCAAGGCGGGCATGCTAACCATTGCACCACGGTGGCTGCCAAATATGGAATAGTTGGAAATTCCCTCGTGAAGCGAATAATGTCCCTGCAGACTTTCCTCCACTGTTTTCTTTTCTTTACAGGATTGATGTCAAATATGATGAACTATGGCGAGGACGTTGGGTCTCTTCGGAAGGTTGCGAGCAAACTAAGATGATATGGGGGCGATAAACTGACAGGAGTTGCGGCCTTTATTTGGCATTACAACTGAGCATAATACGCTTGGGAAACATATGGTAAAAATAGACCTTAAAGATGATGACATCTGTAGATGGTGTCTGGACCCGGAAATTACTGAAGACTCGTAGCATTTCCTGGACCAGTGTGCAGCATTATCCATTAGAAGAAACAAGATACAGAGCTCTTTTTTCTATCCAGGCCCTCACCGATCTGCGGGAATGTAGCTTAAGAAACATACTCGCCTTCATAAGGGCCTCTGGCTGCTTGGGCCTCTGGCCAGTTTAAGGAATATGGACAAATGGAAATTCTTGAACGACTTCAAAGAACACCACCACAGGAGAAAGAGTTTGGGGAATTACATCGAGGAATCACAATGCACATATAATTCAATTCAAGAATTGATGATATCCTCTACAACCTAACCCAACTTAACCCTCTAATGCCCCAATTTTTTTGCCAGCTGATTAAATTTTCAATGTTAACGACACGAAAGCAAGAAAACTAAACGGTAAATTTCAGTATATGCTACAAAGTCTCTTGAACAGTTGTAACTAAGTTTTTTAACTTTTTATTTTTACTTTTTATTTTACCTATGTTTGTTGTCTTAAGGTGTGTTTTACTAAAAGCTTCCTTATTAAAAGAAGACTGCCTAAAGGCGTGCTTGGGCATTAGAGGGTTAATCTATATCAACCACTATATCGTATGATACTATCAAGAGTTTTAGCACAGAATTATCTGATTTTGAATCAATTGACTTCAAGGTCTAAATTTAATTTTCTTCTTTACACGACAACGTTATATTAACTCTTTTTTTATATTACTTTTTAAAATAAATTTTGACAACCAACCAACAACAACATAGTTTGTAAGTAGCTTCATTAATTCCCAGAAAATTAGTTTGGCGTAGCAGTAAAAGCTTAAGAGAAAAGTGTCTAAAAGTTATTATACAGAGAGAGAGAGAGAGAGAGTATAAAGATAATGTTAGCAGAGAATTCAAAAATCAATACAATAGAAATCTTCTTTTTCCCGATAACACACCATTGACTTGCAATTCAGCTGCATATTCATCTATACCAGCTAAATTTACCGCCACACAACGATAAATTCCACGATGTTTATCCTGTAGAGAATCAATGCTCAAATAGCTGGTACGAGCATTCATTTGCATAACTAAAAATCCATCTTCACCTGATCTTATTGGTTCCGAATTTAAAGTCCAATGAATATTAAGAGGCAAATCACCCTTAGGTACTATACAAACTACGCTGGTTACTTCTCCACGATTCATAATATGTTCTCCGAAACTAAATGGAGCAATTTTTGGTGGTACTATAATTTTTGAAAAATTTTTTTATTGATATTAGAGTACATGTAACATTTGGAATATAGAATAACTAATGTCTTTAAATAATGGATTAGATAGGTTTCCAAAATATACCAAAGTTCTCTATACAATTAACAAGTTGGTATTTTCTTCAAGTAACTGTACTTTTTTCGACAAATTGGTTTTTTATCTGATCAATTCGATAAATATATCTCATATTTATCTCTTAATATTACAGGGAAATTTAAAATTTCCAAATATGAATACAACTGTATAACTAGGTCATCGTGACATGGTGAAAAGGAAATGCAATATTAAAATTTTGAAGTGAGTCCAAGAGATTTATTATCATGGCTCAAATGGGACTATAAGGACCATATAAACTAGGGCTTTTGACTTTGAGCGATACACTGGACTTTAGACCTAAAGAGATACATATAAAACACAAGACGATATCGGACGATATTTGGGGAAAAGTGGCGACCACCTTTGGTATCACAATGGACTGAAATAACAGGCTGCCCCTATACCTAACCTAACATGTGGGTCTACTTCTTTGGGAAGTAGACCCGATTGGAACCACCCACTCAAAAAACTGTGAACACACCATGAAAGGATACTTTCGGTAAATTTTAGAAAATTTTGTTTAATTTTAGAAAATTTTAGCTAACCTGTATAGGAAACGCCGACTTCACAAAAATAAATAAATATTTTAGATATTTTCTCAAACCCTGAACTAACATAAACTAGAGTTAAATTGGCTTTAGTGCAATAGAGGGTTCACTTTTTTTGAGTGCAAGTAAAAATACCAAGGACCTGAGAATCATGGGCGACCACATCTGAGTTGAATATCAGTTCAGATGTATGGACCTGTAGATAATATAGGGAGATCGTAGAGGGGTTTCATTAATATCGCCCTGTTTTCACTCCGCCACATGGGGAAGAATCAATTCAGAACCTGGCCAACCTGGCAGAACATTCCAAACACGAAAAAAATGAGGAAGGATACCGCGTTCCTAAAGTAAAAGAAGGTTGCGAAGGGAAGGGAGTTAGAAAGTGGAATGCTTGCTTAATTAATTGGAGAATCTAAATTCTTCTTTCCCTATAAACAAACATAAATCCTATGGTGAAGAATGTTTAGATGGGTAATACGAAAAATTTAAGAGAGATACAGTCACGGTTGCCACTCGAGTCAAAAATAATCTACCAAATTTAGAAGAAAATTTTACCAAACCAAAAAGTTTTGTTTTGCAAAATTTTATTTCTATAGAAAATGTTGTCAAAATTTTATTTCTATAGAAAATTTTCTCAAAATTTTATTTCTATAGAAAATTTTGCTTCTAACATATAAGAAATTTTCTCAAAATGTTATTTCTATAGAAAGTTTTGTCAAAATTTTATTTCTATAGAGAATGTTGTTAAAATTTCATTTCTATAGAAAATTTTCTCAAAATTTTATTTCTATAGAAAATTTTCTCAAAATTTTATTTCTATAAGAAATTTTCTCAAAATTTTATTTCTATAGAAAATGTTGTCAAAATTTTATTTCTATAAGAAATTTTCTCAAAACTTTATTTCTATAGAAAATGTTGTTAAAATTTCATTTCTATAGAAAATTTTGTCAAAATTTTATTTCTATAAATTTTCTCAAAACTTTATTTTTATAGAAAATTTTGTCAAAATTTTATTTCTATAGAAACTATTGTCAAAATTTTATTTCAATAGAAAGTTTGTCAAAATTTTATTTCTATACGAACTTTTCTCACAATTTTATTTCTATAGAAAATTTTCTCAAAATTTTATTTCTATAGAAAATGTTATCAAAGTTTTATTTCAATAGAAATTTTTCTCAAAACTTTATTTCTATAGAAAATTTTCTCAAAATTTTATTTCTATAGAAAATTTTCTCAAAATTGTATTTCTATAGAAAATTTTCTCAAAATTTTATTTCTATAGAAAATTTTTTCAAAATTTTATTACTATAAGAAATTTTCTCAAAACTTTGTTTCTATAGAAAATGTTGTCAAAATTTTATTTCTATAAGAAATTTTGTCAAAATTTTATTTCTATAGAAATTTTTTTCAAAATTTTATTTCTATAGAAAATTTTGTCAAAATTTTATTTCTATAGAAAATTTTGTCAAAATTTTATTTCTATAGAAAATTTTGTGAACATTTTATTTCTGTAGAAAATTGGACAAGATTCTATTTCTATAGAAAATTTTGTCAAAATTTTATTTCTATATAAAATTTTGTCAAAATTTTATTTCTATAGAAAATTTTGTCAAAATTTTATTTCTATAGAAAATTTTGTCAAAATTTTATTTCTATAGAAAATTTTGTCAACATTTTATTTCTATAGAAAATTTTCTCAAAATGTTATAACTATAGAAAATTTTCTCAAAATTTAATTTCTATAGCAAAATAAACAATTTGTGAAGAACTTTTTAGTTGGAGAGGGCTAAGTAAGAAGAAGTAATGATCCCCCCTAATTAAAAATTTTATTTATATAAATTTCATTTCTTCATATACTGACCAGTATTACCGGACGTTTTAATCGGCTAGTATTTCTTTGCAACAAGTAATTGATATTACAATTTTTAAGCTGTGGTTATTAATCCTTTCCTGAGGTAAAGTTTTAAAAATTATTGAATTGAATTTAATTTATAACATTTTTTTTATTTTTTTTTTTCTATCTTTTTTCTAAACAAACTCTTTTAATTTTGAGATTTAGATATTTTTAAATTAAGTCTTATTCCTCTAATTGCTATTTTTTATTTTTCCAATATTTCAGGGGATAATTGACATATACACACAAAAAATTGTTTCTGAATCAATCACGAAATTAATTGATCCAATTAATTTGTTAATTGAAATGTCTTCAATCACAGAAATAATAAATTAATTGAAAGCCAATTAAAAAATTAATTGAACCAATTTAAAAATTAATTGATACTATTAATTTTTGTAATCGATTTTTGTTTCAATTAAAAAATTTTTTGAATCAATTTAATTTTTAATTGAATATTTTTTGAAACTCAATTGGAAAAATTTTAATTGGAAAAATTTTCGTGAAAATGTTTTCTGTGTACAACAATAACTACACTAATATTTTTATTGTTATACCTAGTACAACATAACTCATCTGTTGGTTTATCTATTGCAATATGTAAACCACAGAATATTCGGGATGTTATTTAAGCTCTAACAATGAAAATAATGTGAGACGGTGTTTATTGTTTTATAGATATATGAAGTATCCCCTAATGATGGAATTTATGAAAAATTTCGAATGAAATATAACTCAAGTAAAGGACAATTAATATTTTTATTACATTTTGTTTATAAAAAAGCTACGAATTATTGCACCAAAAATTCTCATACACCCATGTATGCTTTTTGGAAAAATTTTAACGTATTTTAGTTTGAAAATATTAAATTACAAAATGTGTTAGTACAACCTTATACCATAAATAAATATATAGGAAATATATTGAACTACTTTTCCGAAAAAATAAACCCACCATTAACTTGTAATTCAGCAGCATGTTCAGCTAAACCAGCTAAATTGACAGCAATACAACGATAAGTACCACGATGTATTGCCTCCAAAGAATCAACACTCAAATAACTGGTGCGTGCATTTAACTTTAATATGGTAAAACCATTTTCCCCAGATATTATGGGTTCTGAATTTAAAGTCCAATGGATAGTTAAGGGTAAATCACCCTTGAGAACAACACAGGTTGTACTTAGAACATCACCCATATTGTAGACTTCTTCACCAAAATTAAAGGGTAAGACTTGTGGGGGTACTAATCATATAAAGGAAAATTAATCAATTAAAATTAAAAAGTTAAAAAATAAAATAAAATCTTCAAGAAAACCTTCTTAAATTCTAATATCACTCTAACCATTAACATGTAACTCAGCGGAATATGATGTATCGCCAGCCTTATTATTGGCTATACATTGATAGACCCCACGATGTTTACCCTCCAGAGATTGTATATTCAGAGTACTTGTTCGAGGATTCATACGCATCAGGGTAAAGCCATCTTCACCACTGACAATGGGTTGAGAATTCAAAGTCCAATAGATATTTAATGGTAAATCACCCTTACTGATCATACATTGAGCCCCAAACATATCACCCATATTCATGGGTTCATCACCAAAATAGAAAGGCATTATCTGGGGAGGAACTAAGAGACAAATGAAACTAATAACACAAATCGGAGAAAAAAACAACTCAAGAGCAAAATAGTTACTATGAAAATTGAAAAATTAAGAAAACACAACATTGAAATATAGTCATCACTTCGTCTTAATACCATTAACTTTCAATTCGGAGGCATAAAATGTGATTCCTGCTTTATTTTCTGCTATACATTTAAATACACCCCGATGATATTCAGCTACACTGGGTATATTCAAAACACTTGTCTTTGCTGATAATTTCAAAATTGTTATACCCTCTTCATTATTAATCAAGGGTCGAGAATTCAATGTCCATTTGATGTTGATGGGTACATCTCCTTTCTGTATCATACATTGAATACCGGCACTTTCACCCGTATTCACAGGTTCTTCACCAAATGAAAATGGCACAATCTGTGGTGGCACTGAAGGAATTGAAGAATTTAACTTAGCTGTATCTTGTTGGTATATACATTTTGGAAGCTTTTGATTATTAGATGGATGTATGAAAATATTTTGAGTAGATAAATCGACATTAGGAGAAAGGTAGATCAATCCATTTTGGTTGGAATTTACCTGAATGTAAGGCATATATTATATTAAAATAATTTATTAGGATTGCTTTGTATATAGGTCAGGGAAACAATCACCTCCGCTGGACATCTAGAGAATAGCCTTTGGTCTTCAACCCTATCTTATTTGCAATCACTCTTATCAGGCAATAACACATTATCACTGCATATCAGACAACGTACCATCTGAAGGACTTCAGCAGATCAATTGTAGTCCTCATCCCTTTTCACAGAGATCTTGTAAGTTTTTGAGGGCAAGAGAGAGAGAGAGAGAGAGAGAGAGAGAGAAGAGTTCTCTTGGAATAGGTAAGGTATTTCTGGCCTCGCTAACTTATATACTTTCACTTCTCTGCGGTGTCTCAGTGGCAAACTGAACTGCTCGCCTATTACGTTTTAACTATTTATGATGGCCTGGGACAAATTTTGAGCTGAAGCACGCGGCATATGCTCTTTGTCGAGTACTTCTTCTCGATTAACTTCATCTAAAGCTCGATCTATTCGCCATTAGTTTAAGTGATTCTGAACGCCTTAATTTGGGCTGGGAAACTTTGTCTAACACTTGGAAAAAAGCAAGTCAATATCACCCTAAGAGATCAATGGTATTAGCGTTTAATTTTGTAACCATTCCCGTTTGCCAACTTCAATTCGTTGCGACCATTTGTAGGAAATTCTCTGGCCAACAATGAACTTGGGTAGATTGATTTGAATTTCTTAAGGATAAATAGAGCATTTCGATGTTTCTTAGACATCTTTAGCGAGGCAATTTTTAATATCGTTGGCTTTAATGGAGGATCATTAGGTGGTAACTTCAGTAGAAATCTGCCCAATAGACCCTGAAGTTAGGTTAGGTATTGTGGCACTGTGATATATCAGGCTCACTTAAACTATTCAGTCCCTTGTGATACCACAGTGGTGACCTTCTCTCTTATCACTGAGTGCTGTCCAATTCCATGTTTAGCTCAATGACAAGGGACCTCCCTTTTAACAGGTTGGCTGATAAGTCCCCGGTCTAACACATAGATGACGTCGAAAAAAATGGAAAAAAAGGAATTTCGTGTTTTGATAAAATACTGTTTTCTGAAGGGAGAAAATACGGTGGAAGCAAAAACTTGGCTTGATAATGAGTTTCCGGACTCTGCCCCAGGGAAATCAACAATAATTGATTGGTACGCAAAATTCAAGCGTGGTGAAATGAGCACGGAGGACGGTGAACGCAGTGGACGCCCGATAGAGGTGGTTAACGACGAAAACATAAAAAAAATCCACATAATGATTTTGAATGACCGTTAAATGAAGTTGATCGAGATAGCAGAGGCCTTAAAGATATCAAAGGAACGTGTTGGTCATATCATTCATCAATATTTGAATATGCGGAAGCTCTGTGCAAAATGGGTGCCGCGCGAGCTCACATTTGACCAAAAACAACAACGTGTTGATGATTCTGAGCTGTGTTTGCAGCTGTTAACTCGTAATACACCCGAGTTTTTCCGTCGATATGTGACAATGGATGAAACATGGCTCTATCACTACACTCCTGAGTCCAATCGACAGTCGGCTGAGTGGACAGCGACCGGTGAACCGTCTCCGAAGCGTGGAAAGACTCATAAGTCCGCTGGCAAAGTAATGGCCTCTGTTTGTTGGGATGCGCATGGAATAATTTTTATCGATTATCTTGAGAAGGGGAAAACCATCAACAGTGACTATTATATGGCGTTATTGGAGCATTTGAAGGTCGAAATCGCGGCAAAACGGCCTCATATGAAGAAGAAAAAAGTGTTGTTCCACCAAGAAAACGCACCGTGCCACAAGTCATTAAGAACGATGGCAAAAATGAATTCATTCATGAATTGGGCTTCGAATTGCTTCCCCACCCACCGTATTCTCCAGATCTGGCCCCCAGCGACTTTTCTTGTTCTCAGACCTCAAAAGGATGCTCGCAGGGAAAAAAATTGGCTGCAATGAAGAGGTGATCGCGGAAACTGAGGCAAAACCGAAGGAGTACTACTAAAATGGTATCAAAAAATTGGAAGGTCGTTATAATCATTGTATCGCTCTTGAAGGGAACTATGTTGAATAATAAAAACGAATTTTGACAACAAAAATTTGTTTTTCTTTGTTAGACCGGGGACTTATCAGCCAACCTGTTATAGCCGAACGGCGTTTCACGAAGAGTGTCATTTTGAAACACCCAGAAAAGTCGTCAGCATTACAGAGAGAGCATCGCTGAAAATATTTTTGGTGGTCGAACCTTGGGTTGAACGAATAACCCTTTTCATTCCAGGCAGGCATGCTAATCATTGCACCACGCTCGAGACGGATGATAGATGTAGTTCTATAAGACCCCTTTTATCTTTGCCACGCATCGATTCAAGATTGTTCTCGAAAAGACGTAAAGTAAGCATGTTACTCGAAGGGCAGATCTACTGAGACCGCATTGCATGAACTGGTCAGCTTTATTGAAAGCGTACTATCTGTCAATGATTACACGATTATGGCTTTCTTCGATGTCTAGCGAAGGGCCATTCAATAACGTCCATCCGAGCTCGATATTAAATGGATTGACAGCTCTGAATGTTGACCAATGAATACTTAGGCTGTTAGGTTAAAGTGGCAGCCCGATTTATTTTCAGGCTCACTTAGACTATTCAGTACATTATGATACTTAGGCTGTTAGACCCATTTCTAACGAAGCGATGTATTTCAGCTACACTAGTACAAGGAGTAGGGAGTTCTATCACCTCTTCTTTGGAATGTTGCTTTAAACAGCCTTCTGGTATCCCTAGAAAATGAAAGTATAAAATTGGTGGAATATGCAGATGATGTGGCTCCAATCCACAATTTGAGATATTATACAAAGAGCCCTCCGGATGACTGAGAAATGGGCGAAAGAGAATGGTCTTGGAGTAAATCCCGCACAGACAGAACTATGTAGTCATATACTGCAAAGATCACAAACTTCCCACCGTTAAGTCCATCTCGTTAGCGAGTATCGAAATTCCCTTTGGTGAGTGCGCAATATATATGGGAGTTATTTTGGAAAAGAAGCTGAACTTTTAGCTTAATATTGAAGAAAGGGCGAGAAAAGCCAAGGTAGCTTTGTACTCATCCAAAAAGGCAGTAAGAAAAAAGTGGGGACTAAAATCGTAAATTGTGAATTGGCTATACACGGCAGTGGTTAGACCTATAATGCTATATGGTGTTGTGGTCTGGTGGCTGGGTTTTCAGAAGCCGACAAGTTTAGAGAAAATTCAGTGAATGGCCTGCTTGTATATCTCAGATGCATTCAGAAAGACAGGGACAGATTCCCTTAATGTCATGCTGCATCTATTGCCTTTAGACATTTTGACCAAATAGTCAGCTGCGGCTGTGCGGTTGCGCGAGATATCGCTGTGGTCGGAAAAAAGGTACGGTCACAGTTCGGTACTCAAAATAATGTCAGATGTGCCAAACATAGTGGATTACACTCTGGCGAAACCATTTTTCGCCACAAAAAGTTGGAAACTCTAATTCCCAACAGTAGGGCTTGGTGCATACAGACCCCGGGGAATAAGCGTTATATAGATTTCTACACTGATGGCCCCATATTGGATGAACAAGCGGGTTTTGGAGTACATTCTAAAGACCCAGGATTGATAAATAGGGTTGGTCCAGAAGTACCAAGGCAGCGTAGAGATTGTACTTTTTCTTCCTTCCTCCAAACTATGTATGTCATTTTATAAAGTCGAATTTTGGAAAGAAAAACGTTCGAAGTAAACGCAAAGAAGTTGTTCAGCTAAAATGGTACTAAATGATCCACACTACATTTACAGTTTGAAAAGTACCAAAAAACAAACAAAATAGTACAAAAAATTAAATTTTCCATCCCTGTTGAGTATACACAGATCTTGTGTATGTGATGAGGGTGATATTTTATCTATTAAGACGAACAGTTTTCATAGGTTCGCAATGGACTGAGTAGTCTAAGTGAGCCTGAAAATAAATCGGGCTGCCTCTTTATCCTCATAGGTTCCTCTATATTGTATGAATTTAGATATTACAAATCAAGTTTTAGTACAAAATTATTAGTTCAAATTTTGATAGATAGCGAAATACCAACTTTCTGTAGATAATTTAAAATCAAAATTAAGCCCTCAATTCCAGAATGCTATTTGCATTTCTGATAGATTAATTCATCAAGGATATATTATGGGATTAAACTGAAAACTAAATTAAAGAAGAATATTTTAGGGAACAAAAAATAGAAAATCACATAGTGAACTTATTAACCATTCACGGCCAAAATGGCCCATTGAGTGGTAACTCCAGCATTGTTGGTGGCAACACAAGTATAGTTGCCAGCATGTCTAGCCCTCACCGATTCTATACTCAAGACACTTATACGTTGACTATTACGGGTAACCATAAGTCCATCATTGCTGAAAACTCGTCCACCATTACGGGTCCAATAGATATCCATAGGTAGATCACCCTTATTAACGGTACAATAGGCCGATACCATATCCATTTCATTTATACTCTCCTCACCAAAATTAAAAGGCATTATTTGGGGTAGAACTGGTAAGAGATTACAAAAGGGCGTTTTATTAAAAAACCAAAACTAAAACAAAAACTAAGAAGATGAATTGTCATATTTATTTAAAATGCTAGAATGCCAACCATTAACCCTCAGCATGGCCGAGGCCATGGTAACACCGCCACTATTGGTGGCAACACAGGTATAATTGCCAACATGACGAGCCCTCACAGATTCTATACTGAGGACACTTAAACGTTGATTATTACGCATGACCACTAAACCATCGTTGGTATAGATACGTCCTCCATTACGAGTCCAATAGATATCCAAAGGTAAATCCCCTTTATTCACCGTACACGATGTGGATACCATGTCCAATTCATTAACACTTTCCTCGCCAAAGTCAAAGGGGACAATTTGTGGTAAAACTTATCGTTTTTACAGGATACAAGAGAAAATATAATTTAAACGAAAAGAAGAAGAAGAAGGAACATTATAAACAAGAAAACAAAACTCTACTCTTTGAGAACATTTTTTAAAAATTATTAACCATTGACTCTTAGATAGGCCGAGTGTTTCATAACCCCAGCATTGTTGGTGGCCACACAGCTATAATTTCCCGCATGACGGGCCCGTACCGATTCTATGCTTAAAACACTCATACGTTGGCTAGTTTTGGTAACCACCAAACCATCATTGGTATATATGCGACCACCATTCCTGGTCCAATGGATATCCAAAGGCAAATCTCCTTTATTTACGGTACACGAGGCTGATACCATATCCAATTCATTAACACTTTCCTCGCCAAAATCAAAGGGCACTATTTGGGGCAAAACTAAGATGGAGCACAAAACGGGGGACAAGGTTAAGAGAGAACTTAAAATCAAACAAAAAACTATCAAAAATATTAGATCTAGTTTTTTTTTTCAAAAAATCTTAATCTTCACCATTAACCCTTAGCTCGGCTGTATGATATGCAACCCCGGCAGCGTTACGTGCCACACATGTATAATTGGCCCTATGACGGGCATGTACCGATTCAATACTCAGCATGCTAATACGTTGCGTTGTCTTGGTTATCAAGATACCATCATTGGTCATAAGACGACCCCCACCCAAACTAGGATCCGGAGCTGTTGTCCAGTGAAGATCTAAGGGTGTATCACCTTTGTTTACCGTACATGTGGCCGAGACCATATCGTTCATGTTGATTATGTCCGAACCAAAATCGAATGGTACTATTTGGGGTGGTACTATTTCATAACAAAAAAATTTTAAAATTGTAAAAATTGTATACAATGATTGATTGAAGAATTATTGAAGGTTATTTTGCTAAAGTGGTTCCACTTCGTACCCCCTTTATACTAAGAAAGAAAATGGATTCATAATGAATTTTAAATTGACTCTTAGCAAAAGGAAAATATATATGTCGGCTAAATCGAAATTATGAACATTCACAGCTTAAAATGTCATGAATTTATAAAAGTATTTTCTTTACTCCATATAAAGTCGACAATGGAACGGAAATGGTTTTGGTGAAAATGAAGAGAAATGATCAATTAAATTCGCATAAATTCAATTCAGTAAATTCATGATAAAATGTGAATGAAATATGTTTTCTACATAAAAGAATTTTTGTATTTTTAAGTTAAATAGTTCTGCTCGGGCGCCACGATTGTCTGAGAATAAAGACACACAAAATTAGACGATCTAAATAAATACATTTGGATAGTAATAAAATATATTTATGAAAAAATACATAATCGCAAGCAAATCGCAAATAACATTATTGTTATATGTTCATGCTCGGGCGCCTACAATTTAAATTCTATATCCAATCCATAGAATTTTTTTTTTGTCATCCAGCTGTTGTTGCATATATTTCTTAACAATGGCAAGTATAATAATCACAAAGGGACTTAAGTGATTGAAGATCATTTTCAAGTAGCTCCGTTAGGCTTTAACTATTAGATAAGAAAAAAAATAAATTACTCATATATATTCTACTTTTCGGCAGTTTAGTTCCCAACAGATATATGAGTATATAAGCAGGATGTTGTTTAGCTAACCTCGCACTTACGGAGCTTCATGAAAATATGAGAAAAACACTAAAATAGCCTTAAGAATAAATTTTCTTATAAATATAATATATAATTAAACAAGTGAAAAATAGAATTTTATTCCATAGAAATTACTCTTTGGTACATGTTTAAATACAGAAAGATAAACCACAGGCCATGGAAAAAAAGTTGTAAGCCTTGGGAGTTGATAGAATTCTACCACAAATTGAAGATTGTATACTATTTGGTAGATTGATAGAATTCTTGATGTTTTGGTCGAATATTTCTTTCCAACTTCAAATACTTCAATTTTCTATAGAAATAAAATTGTGACAAAATTTCCTATAGAAATAAAATTGTGACAAAATTTTATATAGAAATAAAATTTTGACAAAATTTTCTATAGAAAAAAAATTTTGACAAAAGTTTCTATAGAAATAAAGTTTTGACAAAATTCTCTATAGAAATAAAATTTTGATAAACTTTTCTATAGAAATACAATTTTGACAAAATTTTCTATAGAAATAAAATTTTGACAAAATTTCTATAGAATTTCTATAGAAAAAAAATTTTTACAAAATTTTCTATAGAAATAAAATTTTGACAAAATTTTCTATAGAAATAAAATTTTGACAAAATTTTCTATAGAAATAAACTTCTGACAAAATTTTCTACAGAAATAGAATTTTGACAAAATTTTCTACAGATATCAAAATGTTGACAAAATTTTCTATAGAAATAAAATTTTGACAAAATTTTTTATGGAAAAAAATGTTGACAAAATGTTCTATTGGAATAAAATTTTGACAAAATATTCTATAACAATAAAATATTGACAAAATTTTCTATAGAAATAAAATTTTGACAAAATTTTCTATAGGAAAAAAAATTGACAAAATTTTCTATGGAAAAAAATTTTGACAAAATTTTCTATAGGAATAAAATTTTGACAAAATTTCTATAGAATTGCTATAGAAAAAAAATTTGACACAATTTTGTATAGGAATAAAATTTTGACAAAATTTTCTATAGGAACAAAATGTTGACAAAATTTTCTATAGAAATAAAATTTTGACAAAACTTTCTATAGAAATAAAATTTTGAAAAATTTTTTTTTAAAAAAAAATTTTGACAAATTTTGTTTAGAAATAAAATTTTACAAAATTTTCTATAGAAATAAAATTTTGACAAAATTTTCTACAGAAAAAAAAATTTGACAAAATTGTCTATGGAAAAGAAATGTTGACAAAATTTTTTATAGGAATAAAATTTTGACAAAATTTTCTATAGCAATAAAGTATTGACAAAATTTTCTATAGATATCAAAATTTTGACAAAATTTTCTATAGAAATAAAATTTTGACAAAATTTTCTATAGAAATAAAATTTTGACAAAATTTTCTATAGCAATAAAGTATTGACAAAATTTTCTATAGATATCAAAATTTTGACAAAATTTCCTATCGAAACAATATTTTGACAAAATTTTCTATAGATATCAAAATTTTGACAAAATTTTCTATAGAAAAAAAAAATTTGACATACTTTTCTACAGAAATAAAATTTTGACAAAAATTTCTGTAGAAATAAAACTTTGACAAACTTTTCTATAGTAATAAAATTTTGACAAAATTTTCTATAGAAATAAAATGTTTACAAAATTTTCTTAGAAATAACATTTTCACAAAATTTTCTTAGAAATAACATTTTGACAAAATTTTCTATAGATATCAAATTTTTACAAAATTTTGTATAGAAACAAAATTTTGACAAAATTTTCTATAGATATCAAGATCTTGACAAAATTTTCTATAGAAATAAAATTTAAAAAAATTTTATACAGAAATAAAATTTTGACAAAATTTTCTACAGAACTAAAATTTTGGCAAAATTTTCTGTATAAATAAAATTTTGACAAAATTTTCTATAGAAATAAAATTATGACAACATTTTCTATAGAAATAAAATTTTGACAAAATTTTCTATAGGAATAAAATTTTGACAAAATTTTCTATAGCAATAAAATATTGTCAAAATTTTCTATAGATATCAAAATGTTGACATAATTTTATATAGAAATAAAATATTGACAAAATTTTCTATGGGAATACAATTTTGACAAAATTTTCTATAGGAATAAAATTTTGACAAAATTTTCTATAGCAATAAAATTTTGACAAAATTTTCTATAGCAATAAAATTTTGACAAAATTTTCTGTATAAATAAAATTTTGACAAAATTTTCTATAGAAATAAAATTATGACAAAATTTTCTATAGTAATAAAATTTTGACAAAATTTTCTATTGAAAAAAAATTTTGACAACATTTTCTATAGGAATAAAATTTTGACAAAATTTTCTCTAGCAATAAAATGTTGACAAAATTTTCTATAGAAATATAGGTATCAACATTTTGACAAAAAATTTTTTAGAAATAAAATTTTGACAAAATTGTCTATAGTAATAAAATATTGACAAAATTTTCTATACACTCATAGAAAAAATCATGCACGGCGTGCTCATTTCAAAACGATTCGTTCATGAAAGTGAATCAACACACATGTGGTGTCAAACTGTGAACAGGCGGTGTCAATCTGACAACGATAAAATGACACCATGCGTTGTCAAAACAACAACCAGCGTTCATGATCTGAAAACGTTATGGTTACGACTTTATAAACAAAATTAAAAAAAAACTTCCGCTAGCGTGACTCGAACCTGTGTTTCCTGCACCATACGCGTTAACAGTCGCCTTAGCACATTGAACCACCGAGGGAGTTGCCATAATAACGTCTAACGATTATTTTAAGACTTTTCATGGCCAAAGAAAAACGAATGCCGTTCATGAAATTGTGAACGCCCGTGGACGAAATTGTGAACATTCCGTTTTGATTTTTTGTGAACGTTTCCGTTTCATTTTGTCACCGTCCGTTCACGACTATGGAACGTAATTTTTTCTATTAGTGTAGAAATAAAGTTTTGACAAAATTTTCTAGTTTCTATAGAAATAAAATTTTTAATATATAAAGGTGTAAAAGTGTTGACAAAATTTTCTATATATTATATAGAATGTAATTGTGGCAACCGTGCTTGGGAGGCCTTTAGTGTTATCGTCTTCCAAGCCAATGAAGGCCATCAGTTTTGGGATTGAGAAAAGAATAATACTAAATTATTTAGACTATATTGGATTAAATGAGGATTTTAATAGTAGAGCCATGTCTCGAGAGAAAATAACTCTACAAGATACTGATGCAGCCTTTGGGTACTTGGATAATAATTGTCAAAATAGATAAGGGTACTTTATTCTTCATTGCGAATCATGAAGAAGAAAGATATCACGACTTTGGTAAAAAATCAATTTAAGGAATTCTAATTTGGAAATTCATTCTACTCTGTGGACTGTGAGAGCAGAGTTGATGGCCAATTTTTTTTTTCAAGCCATTTTTAATTTTCTATTTGTATAATTAACAAATTTGCTATCAGAAATTGAAGAAGTGAAACAAATAGAAGGCACTTCGAAATCTATTCTACTCTGGGCTGTGGGACATGATTTGAAGGCATAACACTTTAAATAAAAATTGAGGATCACTGTGATACAATATATATTTTTTTATCACTTCAATGGCTAGACTTATATACCGATTATCCAAGGTTTTATACTAGTTTTGGTCGAACCCCAAAACCTATTGCAGCAGTGGTTTATCTCCCCTTTGTAAAAATGGATGACTTAATTGAGAGGTTCCCTTATTCCGTTGCTTATTTTCAGGCGTCACAAAAACGGGGAATATTATCAACAGTCCGTAAAATATTACTATGTGATTTTTTATGAAATATTTATTTCGAATAAAAATGTTTATGGAAAAACATTTTTACAACAATGATAAATGATCAAAGTTAAGTATTTTTACGACTATTTTAGTAACAAACGTATGTTATTTGGAGGTTGGTGATTGATGTTTTTCTGTTACTGCTTTCCAAAAATACATCGTTCAAGTATCGGGATAACTTAGAAACAGATATTTGTTCCACAATATTATTTGTAATTTATTAAGGCCCTTGTTGGTCAAATTCTTTCTGAATTAAATGTATCAAATATGTGTAATTTCTACGGATGTTTAATTAGACATAAAGAGTTGATTCGGGTTTCAAAAAAAAATATCAATTATGACCTAAAAGTATGAGAATTATCAGTACCCCCCATAAAATATTTTTTGAACAAAGAATTGTACTCATTCATTCATTCATCGAAAGCCATTATGATTATTATAAATTTTCGAAAAAATCAGTTGCGAAGTGTTTCTTTTTCGAGAGATTCAACGTAGTTTACAAAATTAGTGAATATCATGTCCCAACGCCCAAGGGAAACGATAAAACCAACGATGACTTTATATGTGTATTTATAAATCCTAATAACTCTGGGATCTTTAATCACGAAAATGGCAATAGTGGATGATACACACAAAGAAAAAATATTTCCTGGGGAACAAAATATATTTTGTACTATTAAAAAAAAATGTTGATGTCAAAATAAAATAGAAACAATTTGCAGATTGCAATGTTTGTCCCTAACGTTTTTTTATTTTTTTTAAAGAAAAATTGTTCGTGTCAAAAGAAAACTTCGTCTTAAATTTTGTTCCCCAGAAAAGAAATCTCTTCTTTCAGTGTATATAGTAGGCTCAGGATCTTAATCATAATAAAAAGATGTTCTACAAGCAGGAAAATAACGAGGCTTTATGATTAACATGAATAATAAATTTATATTAAACATAATAATTAATTAATCATAATAAATAATAAAGCTTCTTTGGGTGAAATATCCCGTTGGAGAATTGTATTATTTTGTATGTTTTAAAACATCTAGAAATATTTATGAATAAAACCCTAAGCCATATGGGTATTATAACAAGTAGAAGGACTAAGGACTCGGACTACCATTTTCGTTTTATAGATCCCAGATATCCCTTGTCATTTTTGGTTTATATGATCTGGGTCAACATTTGTCTGTAGCAATGTGACCTGAAAATTGGTAAATTGAAAAACTTACCCATAACTTGAACTTCTAATGAACCACGAGCCGAGTAGCCTTCAGCATTTTTGGCAACACAAGTGTAAGTAGCCTGATCCGAGTTACGTTCAACATTTTCAATAATCAAGGTACCATTGGGGAAGACCTTTTGTTTGCGGTTAATGGGCAGGGCACGGTTGTCTGTAAGAAAAATAATGGAAAATTAATAAATATATTATACAATTAAAAAAAAGAAAAAATAATCAAGGGTATGATATTTCAGCCAAACGAATTTCTTAATAGCCAAAGGATTTTATTCGAAGCTGAAATCTAAGGCGAATATTCATTTCTTTGATTTCTTTATTTTTGTAGTTATATTGCGATATTTTGTTTTTTATTCAATCACGAAAATAATTGATCCAATTAATTTTTAATTGCTTTTGTCAGTACCAATCAACGACATTACTTAAAACATGAATTGATCTAATTAAAAAAATAATTGATTCATTAATTCATGTGATTAATATTTGTTTTAAATAAATATCTATCCATTTATTTAATATAATTTAAACTTAAATTCGTAAATTTTGATCCGGTTAAAACGTTCTATGGAGATAAAATTTTGACAAAATTTTTTATGGAAATAAAATTTTGACAATATTTTCTATAGAAATATAATTTTGACAAAATTTTCCATGGAAATAAAGTTTTGACAAAATTTTTTATGGAAATAACATTTTGACAAAATTTTCTATACAAATAAAATTTTTACAAAATTTTTTGTAGCACTAAAATGTTGACAAAATTCTCTATAGAAATAAAATTTTGACAAAGTGTTCTATAGCAATCAAATATTGACAAAATTTTCTATAGAAATAACATTTTGACCAAATTTTCTATAGAACTAAAATTTTAACACCATTTTCTATAGAAATAAATTTTTTACAATATTTTCTATAGAAACTAAATTTTTTACAATATTTTCTATAGAATCTTAATTTTTTAACAATATTTTCTATAGAAACTAAATTTTGACCAAACCTTGTATATATATAAAACCTTGACAAAACTGTCTATAGAAAGAAAATTTTGAAAAAATTTTCTATAGAAATAAAATTTTGACAAAATTTTCTATAGCAATCAAATTTTGACCAAATTTTCTATAGAAATTAAATATTGACAAAATTTTCTACAGAAATAAAATTTTGACAAAATTTTCTATAGAAATAAAACTTCACAAAATTGTCTATAGGACGAAAATTTAGCAAAATTTTCTATAGAAATAAAATTTTGACAAAATTTTCTATGGAAATAAAATTTTGTCAAAAGTTCCTACAGAAATAAAATTTTGACAAAATTTTCTATGGAAATAAAATTGTGACTCCATTTTCAATGGAAATAAAATTTTGACAAAATTTTCCATGCAAATAAAATTTTGACAAAATTTTCCATGCAAATAAAATTTTGTCAAAAGTTCCTATAGAAATAAAATTTAGACAAAATTTTATATAGAAATAAAATTTTGACATAATTTTCTATAGATATAAAATTTTGACAAAATTTTCTATAAAAATAAAATCTTGACCAAATTTTCTATAGAAATAAAATTTTGACAAAATTTTCTAGAGAAATAAAATTTTTACAAAATTTTCTATAGAAATAAAACTTCACAAAATTGTCTATAGGACGAAAATTTAGCAAAATTTTCTATAGATATAAAATTTTGACTAAATTTTCTATAAATATAAAATTTTGACAAAATTTTCTATAGATATAAAATTTTGACTAAATTTTCTATAAAAATAAAATCTTGACCAAATTTTCTATAGAAATAAAATTTTGACAAAATTTTCTATGGAAATAAAAGTGTAACAACATTTTCAATGGAAATAAAATTTTGACAAAATTTTCTATAGAAATAAAATTTTGACAAAATTTTCTATAGAAATAAAATTTTGACAAAATTTTCTATGGAAATAAAATTTTGTCAAAAGTTCCTACAGAAATAACATTTTGACAAAATTTTGTATGGAAATAAAATTGTGACAACATTTTCAATGGAAATAAAATTTTGACAAAATTTTCCATGGAAATAAAATTTTGACAAAATTTTCTATGGAAATAAAATTTTGACAACATTTTCTATGGAAATAAAATTTTGACAAGATTTTCATTGGAAATAAAATTTTGTCAAAAGTTTCTATAGAAATAAAATTTTGACAAAATTTTCTATAGAAAAAAAATTTTGACATAATTTTCTATAGATATAAAATTTTGACAAAATTTTCTATAAAAATAAAATCTTGACCAATTTTCCATAGAAATAAAATTTTGACAAAATTTTCTATGGAAATAAAATTGTGACAACATTTTCAATGGAAACAAAATTTCGACAAAATTTTCGATAGAAATAAAATTTTGACATAATTTTCTATAGATATAAAATTTTGACAAACTTTTCTATAAAATAAAATCTTGACCAAATTTTCTATAGAAATAAAATTTTGACGAAATTTTCTATGGAAATAAAATTGTGACAGCATTTTCAATGGAAATAAAATTTTGATAAAATTTTCCATGGAAGTAAAATTTTAACAAAATTTTCAATGGAAATATAATATTGACAAAATTTTCTATAGAAATAAAATTTTGACAAAATATTCTATAGAAAAAAATTTAAAAAAATCTATATAAATAAAATTTTGACAAAATTTTCGATAGAAATAAAATTTTTTAAAGTAAGATTTTTCTGTTTGGTAGTTTTTTTTTATAAAATTTTCTCCAAATTATTTTTGGCTTGAGTGGCAACCATGATACCGGGTTCTCCCATGATCTGTTAGTTTCAAGGATTTATTTGCGATGACTTGGATATAAAATGATAGTTGGGTTTATATTTAAATCTATTTTGAAAAATCGTGACTGACATATTTAATAAAAAAACTTATATTTTTTAATTCGTATTTTTCTCTTCCTAAAAAATTGTGTCACTTTCTGAAAGTGAGTGTAACACCTTTTGACTGTAGTATAGGGGTTTCACATGCTAGTCATTTTAAGATATAAAAACCAAAAATCAATTTTTTCCGAAAAAAATCGAAGGTTTTCCATTTACAATCTACTTGTGATTTGTTAAAAAAATCGAATCAAATCGACTAATCGAACACTGAAAAAAATATCACAAAAAATGGAAGGTTTTCCATCGACTAATATACTTTTGATTTGTTAAAAAATCGAATCAAATCGACTAATCGAACACTGAAAAAGCTATCACAAAAAATTTTCCAATTAAAATTTTAATTCAGTTTTAAATAGTATTTAATTAAAAAATTTAATTGGTTCAACAATTTTTTTTGAATTAGATCAATTAATTTTTTAATTGACTTTGATGATTGATACTACCATTTTTGTGATTGTCGACATTTCAATTAAAAATTAATTGAATCAATTAATTTCGTGATTGAACATAGCCAAAATTAACTTTGAATCAAAAAATCGTTAAATTTGCATTGAGAGGTTGCAAAGTTACAAGTGGACTTTTCAATAATCGCAAAAGTCATAAAATTGATTGATCTAAATTTGAAAACTGTCGACTTTTACAAAATCGAACATTTTGAAAAAGTTGATAAATTGACATTTTGATAAAGGTATCTGTTAGACTTTTTTCCTGAAAAAAGTGTATGTAAAACTTCTTTCCTGAAAAAAGTGTCTGTGAGACATTGTTCCTAAAGAGTGTCTGTAAGACTTTTTTCCTGAAAAAAGTGTCTGTGAGACTTTTTTCCTGAAAAAAGGGTCTGCGAGGCTTTTTCCTGAAAAAGTGTCTGTGAGGTTTTTTCCTGAAAAAAGGGCCTGCGAGGCTTTTTCCTGGAAGCCAACTTAGATTTTTGGTTAAAAATTTGAATATATCGACAGTTCCAAATTTGGAATATATCTACTATGGCAAAATCCAAAATTTTTAAAATAAAATCGAAAAATCTTTTTTTTTATTTTGTCTACAATCAAATGTATTGACAATATCCGAAACTGCAATCTTGTGAACAGTTTAGACCACATTAAATGGCTTATTTTATTTATATGTCTCTACATAGTCTTAATCAACTCACCTCTTTCCCAAACAATCGAATCAATAGGATAGCCAGCAACGGGACATGTAACAACCAAAGTTTCAGTAGCCACAATAGCTTTCTTTTCCATTTGACGAATATAGGGTAAACCGTAGACATTCAATTTAGCCGAATGTTCAGCAATTCCAACTTTACTCTTGGCTATACACTTGTAGAGACCACCATCGTTGGCTTGGACCGAGGTTATATTCAAATACGAAACAACATCACCATTAACTGTAACATATTGGCCCACTTGATAACGATCATTGTTGGCAATCTTTTTGCCATCTAATTCCCAGGAAATTTCAGGAGTTGGATTACCACCAGCAACACACTTTAAGAATACACTTGGTCCAGGTTCCATGGTCTCTTCTTGGAAGGCTTGACGAATAACGGGAGGATCGAAACGGCCACCCAATTTCAATTCAGCACTAGCTTCAGCAGATTCTTGATCATTACGCACAAAACATTGATACATGCCCTTGTCTTCTTTCTTCACCGATTCAATGCGTAAAACGGGATCGGAATGACCCATAGCTTTGCCATCTTTTAACCAACTAACAGTCTTAATGGGATTTCCAGTATATTGGCAGGTGAAAACAGCGGGACGTCCAAAATCAACAGTCTGAGTGGGAGGATCAATTTTCGCCGATAGTGGGGCAGTAACAGTTAACACAGTTTCAACCGATTCACCACCTACGGAGTTGTTTACAACGCACAAATATTTTCCAGAATCATCGACAACGGCATCTTTGATAATTAAAGTTCCAGAGACTTGTTTGACACGATCATTTAAGACTACAGCTTGTTTGCGGGTTGTTCCTTCAATGAATTTATACCATCTGTAATGATAAATCAAAAGGGGAATTAGTTTGGGACAAAGATGTAGCATTTAGACAAATAGAAATGATCTTGAAATATGTTCGGTATGAAATGTCCATATTGTCACCATAGTTTTTGCTAAGACATCCAAGAAAGCAAAAACTGGATGATATGATTGACAAATGTACCAGAAATTATATTTATTTCTTGTGTTTTCGAATCTGCTGCACCTCGAAAGTAACGAATGTTGATGTAGTCCTCTAACATCGAGCAGCTCTTTTACTTACCATTAAAGCCAGTATCAGCTTTCCAACCTACCGTTAAGATTTTCAGTTTGTTTGCAAAGATGTTAAATTTCACATTTCACACAAATTTTTCAAGATCATTTTTATTTGTTGCGGAAAATAGAGCCTGATATAACCCTAGCACGAAATCCTAGAGAGACGAAGAAGATCTACAAATAAATAAATTAAAGAACTACTTAAGTTGTATTACCTAAACATGTCTGGATTACATTTCTTAGTATGAAAGGGTTGGCGCTGGTAACTGCATTTTCAGTTCCTATATAGGCAATACTTTTTTACGAAATTTACTTTAATATGGGACCTCTATTTACTATATTGCCAAGTAACATATATTTTAGTTATTTATGTACTCTCAATATAATTCAACAGCTGAATAGGATCCCGATTTCGTGTGACAAGTGTAAAAGAGTACCAATGGAGGAAACTCATGATATGAGGTCAACCTCATGGGGTTTAGATATCACTTCATTACAAGCCTTAGGTTTGCTGAATTCAAGCCCAGATAAGGGTTTGAAAATTGTTAAGTGAAAAATTATTCAATTTGGAAAGAATAATTCTCGTATGAACAGATACACAATATGAGCAAATACCAACAGTCTTCATTTATAGACAAGTAAAGAAAGTTCAAAGTCAAACGGCGCTCACTGTATTATACACTTCAACACAATGTTGACCAAAATTTTTGATACCATCTGAAATCTTTTGAATTTGTTGCGAGTTTTATATTCCCATATGCATGAATTTGAATCTGAACCGAATTATTTAGACAAAATACCATAATACCATACACTTCTACAAAATCTATGTACTTAAAATTTAAATCTAACGTTATGGGACGAAACACAATTTTAGTAAAAACCAAATAAGGAAAATCTGAAATCGGGCGGGGCCGACTATAATATACCCTGCACAAATTCGTATTAAGATCTACATTTCGATCAAATCTAAAATCCTTCAAATTTGTTAAGTGCTTTATATAAAGATTTATGTTCCCAGTAACCAATATTTAAAACTGACCCGATTTGGACAATATTTTGTAAGACTTCTACAAAATCTTGGGCACAGCTAATGCCTTGGGCACAGTGTGGCGCAGGGTATAAATTAGAGGTGTGCACGTGACACGAAATTGTCGTGACTCACGAAAATTTTCGTGATTCGTGCGTGAGTCGTGAGTCACGCTCATGACAACAGCGAAAATATCCCTGCTCACCAACATAAAACGCTTAAAGGGTGACACGGTCAAAATTTGGTCAAGGGAAAACGCGTGTAAATCGGTAAAATCGTTTATTTAAAAAATCAAATTAAATTTCTTTTTCAAGTTCAATTAGTATAAAATTCAGGAAAAATATTCAGTTAGGCTTTCGCTTTTCCAAATCCGAATTGCCGGGCCTCACGCTTGACACCTGCCATCAGATTTTGTACAGCCACCTTGTCCACCTTCTTCGCCGCAGAAAGCCAGTTTGCCTTGAACTGCTGCTCGTCCTTAGCAGTTTTTTTGGTCTTCTTTAGGTTCTGCTTGACAATAGCCCAGTATTTCTCAATTGGGCGGAGCTCTGGTGTGTTGGGAGGGTTCTTGTCCTTGGGAACCACCTGCACGTTGTTGGCGGCGTACCACTCCATGGCCTTTTTACCGTAATGGCAAGATGCCAAATCCGGCCAAAACAGCACGGAACAACCGTGTTTCTTCAGGAAAGGCAGCAGACGTTTATTCAAACACTCTTTCACGTAAATTTCTTGGTTGACAGTCCCGGAAGCTATGAAAATGCTGCTTTTCAAGCCACAGGTACAGATAGCTTGCCAAACCAGATATTTCTTTGCGAACTTTGATAGTTTTATGTGCTTGAAAATATCTTCTACCTTTCCCCTTCCATTTGCCGTATAAAACTCCTGTCCCGGAAGCTGCTTGTAGTCGGCTTTGACGTAGGTTTCGTCGTCCATTACCACGCAGTCAATCTTCGTCAGCATCGTCGTGTACAGCCTCCGGGATCGCGCTTTGGCCGTCGTATTTTGTTTATCATCGCGATTTGGAGTCACTACCTTCTTGTAAGTCGATAGTCCGGCTCGTTTTTTGGCTCGATGCACGGTTGTAGACGATACACCCAGCTTATTTGCGGCATCTCGGAGAGAGAGGTTAGGGTTTCGCTTGAAACTACCGGCAACTCCAGACTTCCTGGCTGTCGACAAACGTTCCCCAAATACTTTAATTACATTTGTAACGGTTGATTTGGCAACTTTTAGCGATTTTGCCAGCTTTGCGTGCGAGTAGCTCGGATTTTCGCGATGCGCGAGCAAAATTTTGATACGCTGCTCTTTTTGCTTGGACGGCATTTTGACAACTGAAGAGTGAATTCCAAAATCAAAATAGGAGCAACATTCTACACACACACACCTTCAAAATGAGGGGTGTTCAGGTTTTTTTGAAATTGAAAGAATTGAAAGAAATACGTCAAGTTTATATTGATTGAAAATTTTGAGAAAATTTTCTATAGGAATAAAATTTTAAGAAAATTTTCTTTAGAAATAAAATTTTCTATTGAAATAAAATTTCGACTAAAATATCTATAGAAATAAAATTTTAACAAATTTTTCTATCGAAATAAAAATTTTACAAAATTTTACATAGAAATAAAATTTTGCCAAATTTTCCATAGAAATAAAATTTTTGACTAAATTTTTTATAGAAATAAAATTTTGACTAATTTTTTTATAGAAATAAAATTTTGACAAATTTTCCCATCGAAATAAAAATATTACAAAATTTTCTATAGAAAAAAAATTTGACCAAATTTTCTATAGAAATAAAATTTTGACTAAATTTTCTATAGAAATAAAATTTTGAGAAAATTTTCTATAGAAATAAATTTTAAATAAATTTTTATGCTAGTCTAACATTCTAGGAAATTTCCAATTACATTCCGTAATTGGAAGTTGCTTTTCATTTACAGTCATACCGTACATTGATCGAATGAATAACGCAATGGAAACTAGTTTGTGTAAAAACTTTTTTAGTTACAAAAATGTGAAGTGTTTTAAAAAATTTAGTTTAGCCGGAGTCGGAGTGGAGCAAAATTTTTACGACTCCGATTTACGACTCCGATTTTTAGATTTAGCAAAATATTTCTCTCAAACTAAGAGGTACTTCACAAGTGTTGTACAGAAATAAAAGTTTGGCAAAATTTTCTATAGAAATAACATTTTGACAAAATTTTCCATAGAAAAATTTTTCTATAGTAACAAAATTTTTTAACAAAATTTTTTTAACAAAATTTTATATAGAAATAAAATTTTCTACAGAAATATAATTTTGGCAAAATTTTCGATAGAAAAAAAATTTTGACAAAACTTTCTATAGAAATTAAATGTTGACAACATTTTCTATAGAGATACAATTTTGTCAAAATTTTCCATAGAAATAAAATTTTAACAAAATTTTCTATAGGAATAAAATTTTGACAAAATTTGTTATAGATAACATTTTGATAAAATTGTCTACAATAAAAAAATTTCTACAAAATTTTCTACAGCAATAAAATGTTGACAAAATTTTCTATAGAAATACAGTTTTGACGAGACAATTCTAAGTAAAAAAATTTTACAAAATTTTCTTATAGAAAGAAAATTTTGACAAAATTTTCTATAGAAAGAAAATTTTGACATGATTTTTGGTAATTTTTTGGTAAAATTTTCTGCAAATTTTGGTACATTATTTTTGGCTTGAATGGCAACCGATTGAAGGCCATTATTTGCGCCGAAGGTAGGCAATTTGAACAAATCTAAGCCGATTCCAAAAGTTGCAAGTATTTCCGACACCTTGTATATGCTGTTCAAATACAATTAAAAAAATGAAAAAATATAGCACTTTACTTTAGTGCCTACATTTAGTCTTTTAATTCGTATCGCATTAAATTGGATCCAATAACGAGATGGTATTTTAATCTATCCTAACTTATTCACCGTTGACCACGTAAAATCTAGATTATTAAATCGAAATTATTTGCTAAACTATTGATACCTATAAACTGGTACTGGATATGCCTGACCAGGACAATGTCCTACAAAAATGTCTCCTTTTGGAACTTCATTTAATTCTATACTCTTAGCTGCAACTCTGGGCTTAACGAGTCCCACGGGTTCTACAATGAAAAATCGAAAGTTTTTCCATTAAATTTACAAAATAAAGACAATGAGAAAACTGCCAAATGTCGAAGATTTCCAAACACATGTAGCATTCTCTACACACGAAGAGATTTCTTTTCTCAAGAACAAAATAATGGTTAAGCGAATTTTTCTTTTGATACAAAAATTTTTTTTTTAAACAAATAAACAAGAATACGTTTTAAATAAATTTGGATTAATTTGCTTTTAAAGTAAATACTTTTAAACAAGGGGGAATTTCGTTTGTCTACAATTTCGTTCAGGAGGAATGCAATTTTTCTTTGGGTATATGCATACCTAAAAGCTGGCATTGGATAAGCTTGAGCTTGACACAAAATAGCAAAACTTTCTCCAGAGTGCATAGTATGCTCTTGTAAACGATCGCCGGATACCCGAGGACCAACACTACCAATTGGTTCTGAAAATTTTATTAAGGTTTAAGTATGACAACATAGATCTTAACCTAAACAAACTGCCTGAATGTTATACACCGGTTAAAGAGAGGTATGCAATTGATAAAAACCTCGTTGGTTACCATGACATGAAAAACTAATAATTAAAACAAGTAAGGAAAGTCTAAAGTCGGGCGGGGCCGACTATATTATACCCTGCACCACTTTGTAGATCTAAATTTTCGATACCATATCACATCCGTTAACTGTGTTGGGGGCTATATATAAAGGTTTGTCCCAAATACATACATTTAAGTATCACTCGATCTGGACAGAATTTGATAGACTTCTACAAAATTTATAGACTCAAAATTTAAGTCTGCTAATGCACTAGGATAGAACACAATGTTAGTAAAAAAAAAATATGGGAAACATTTAAATCTGAAGCAATTTTAAGGAAACTTCGCAAAAATTTATTTATGATTTATCACTCGATATATATGTATTAGAAGTTTAGGAAAATTAGAGTCATTTTTACAACTTTTCGACTAAGAAGTGGCGATTTTACAAGGAAAATATTGGTATTTTGACCATTTTTGTCGAAATCAGAAAAACACATATATGGGAGCTATATCTAAATCAGAACCGATTTCTACCAAATTTGGCACGCATAGCAACAATGCTAATTCTACTCCCTGTGCAAAATTTCAACAAAATCGGAGTTAAAAATTGGCCTCTGTGGTCATATGAGTGTAAATCGGGCGAAAGCTATATATGGGAGCTATATCTAAATCAGAACCGATTTCAACCAAATTTGGCACGCATAGCTACAATCCTAATTCTACTCCCTGTGCAAAATTTCAACAAAATCGGAGTTAAAAATTGGCCTCTGTGGTCATATGAGTGTAAATCGGGCGAAAGCTATATATGGGAGCTATATCTAAATCTGAACCGATTTCAACCAAATTTGGCACGCGAAACTACAATGCTAATTCTACTCCCTGTGCAAAATTTCAACTAAATCGGAGTTAAAAATTGGCCTCTGTGGTCATATGAGTGTAAATCGGGCGAAAACTATATATGGGAGCTATATCTAAATCTTAACCGATTTCAACCAAATTTGGCACGCATAACTACAATGCTAATTCTACTCCCTGTGCAAAATTTCAACAAAATCGGAGTTAAAAATTGGCCTCTTTGGTCATATGAGTGTAAATCGGGCGAAAGCTATATATGGGAGCTATATCTAAATCTGAACCGATTTCAACCAAATTTGGCACGCATAGCAACAATGCTAATTCTACTCCTTGTGCAAAATTTCAACCAAATTGTAGGAAAACTCTGGCTTCTGGGACCGTATTAGTCCATATCGGGCGAAAGATATATATGGGAGGTATATCTAAATCTGAACCGATTTCAATAAAATTTTGCACATTTGACTATACTACCAATTGTACTCCTGTGCAAAATTTCAACCAAATTGGGGTAATACTCAGGCTTCTAGGGCCGTATAAGTGCATATCGGGCGAAAGATATATATGGGAGCTATATCTAAATCTGAACCGATTTCTTCCAAAATCAATAGGGTTCTATTTTGACCCAAAACACATACTTGTGCCAAATTCGAAGTCGATTGGGCTTAAATTACTACCTAATCCCTTGGTTACAAAAATGTGTTCACGGACAGACGGACAGACGGACATGGCTATATCGACTCAGGAGCCCACCCTAAGCATTTTTGTCAAAGACACCATGTGTCTATCTCGTCTCCTTCTGGGTGTTGCAAACATATGCACTAACTTATAATACCCTGTTCCACAGTGTGGCGCAGGGTATAAAAATAACCCTTTCATATGTCTCCTAATGTTCTTTAACATTCAGCTTTAAAAACAAATTGTAACAATGCATCAAGTTTAAGAACGATTTCAATCCTATTGACTTCAGTTTAGTAGAATTTTCTGTTATATAATTCCAATACAGAGTCCAATCACATAATTACAAAAACAAATTACCTTCAATATTTTCATATTCTCTTTGTGTATGCAACCATTCTTACAGTGTAATTACAACCCAATTTTATAGCTAAAAGTGCCACCTTCTAAAAAAATCTTCTAAATTTTAATATAAGTATAATTTTTTTGTACCTAAAGAATGGTGTGGGATAAGCTTGACCCATACAAACAATAGCCAAACTATCATTGAGTGTTCTCGTTATCTCCTGCAAACGACCACCGTTTATTTTAGGTCCCACACTTCCCATAGGATCTATAAGATTCATTCAAATTAAGTTTTACAATTTTTTTTTAAATGATTTTCATTTCCAAATACTTAAGAAAACTGACTGAAAATTTTGACTAGACTCTAGAAATAAAACACACCTTATAATAGGAACCGGAAATGCTTGAGCTTGACACAAAAGGGCAAAGCTATGACCAATTTCTCTTACAAATGTAAAGCTCTTGGAGTCACCCGAAAAGGTAGGAGCCTTTGCACCAACAGGTTCTAAATCAAATTTAAATCAATTAATATCACAAATAAAAAGAAAAATGTGAAAACTGCTGGATTGGCAAAGCTAGCGGAATTCTGGGAAGACTTCATATATTTCTTTTAAAATATGATCTGTGTTCCAGTTACACACAAAAATAATTTTCTGATTTAATCACAAAATTAATTGATCCAATTAATTTTTTAATTGAAATTTCTTTAATCACGAAAAGTAATTGATTAAAAAATTAATTTGTTTCATTAGAAAATTTCAATTAATTTTTTTAATTAAATAAATTAAAAATTTAATTGATGTCTATTACAAAATTCAATATCTTACACAGAAAAAAATTTCACGAAAAATTTTCCAATTAAAATCTTAATCGAGTATATACGGCCGTAAGTTCGGCCATGCCGAAGCTTATGTACCCTCCACCATGGATTGCGTAGAAACTTCTACTGAAGACTGTCATCCACAATCGAATTACTTGGGTTGCGGTAACACTTGCCGATGGCAAGGTATCTTAAAACTTCCTAACATACGTGGCATTTATTAAACTAAAAAAGGGCTATTAAATGCGTATATAATTAAGTTTAAAGTTTCTATAGAAATAAAATTTTGACAAAACAATATTTTGACAACATTTTCTATAGAAGTAAAATTTGGAAAAAATGTTCTATAGAAATAAAATTTGGAAAAAATTTTCTATAGAAATAAAATTTTGACAAAATTTTCTAAAAAATAAAATTTTGAAAAAATTTTCTATAGAAATAAAATTTTGACAAAATTTTCTATAGAAATAAAATTTTGACAAAATTTTCTATAGAAATAAAATTTTGACAAAATTTTCTATAGAAATAACATTTTGACAATATTTTCTACAAAAATAAAATTTTGGTAGATTATTTTGGCTCGAGTGGCAACCATGATTATGAACCGATATAGACCAATTTTTGTGTCATTGGGGATCGGTTATATATATAACTATAGACCGATATGGACCAATTTTGGCATGGTTATTAGCGGCCTTATACTAACACCACGTTGCAAATTTCAACCGGATCGGATGAATTCTGCTCCTCCAAGAGGCTCCGGAGATCAAATCTGGGGATGGATTTATATGGGGGCTATATATAATTATGGACCGATATGGACCAATTCTTGCATGGTTGCTAGAGACCATATACTAACACCACGTACCAAATTTCAACCGGATCGGATGAATTTTGCTCCTCTAAGAGGGTCCGGAGGTCAAATCTGGGAATCGGCTTATATGGGGGCTATATATAATTACGGACCAATATGGACCAATTTTGGCATGGTTGTTAAAGACAATATACGAACACCACGTACCAAATTTTAATCGGATCGGATGACTTTTTCTCCTCTTAGAGGCTCCGCAAGCCAAATCGGGGGATCGGTTTATATGGGGGCTAGATATAATTATGGACCGATGTGGACCAATTTTTGCATGGTTGTTAGAGACCTTATACTAACAACATGTACCAAATTTCAGCCGGATCGGATGAAATTTGGTTCTCTTAGAGGCTCCGCAAGCCAAATCGGGGGATCGGTTTATATGGGGGCTATATGTAATTATGGACCGATATGGATATGAATTTTGCTCCTCCAAGAGGCTCCGGAGATCAAATCTGGGGATCGATTTATATAATTATGGACCGATATGGATCAATTCTTGCGTGTTTGTTAGAGACCATATACTAACACCATGTAGCAAATTTCTGCCGGATCGGATGAAATTTGCTTATCTTAGAGCAATCGCAAGCCAAATTTGTGGGTCCGTTTATATGGGGGCTATACGTAAAAGTGGACCGATATGGCCAATTTGCAATACCATCTGACCTACATCAATGACAACTACTTGTGCCAAGTTTCAAGTCGATAGCTTGTTTCGTCCGGAAATTAGCGTGATTTCAACAGATGGACGGACATGCTCAGATCGACTCAGAATTTCACCACGACCCAGAATATATATACTTTATGGGGTCTTAGAGCAGTATTTCAATGTGTTACAAACGGAATGACAAAGTTAATATACCCCCATCCTATGGTGTAGGGTATAAAAATATGCAATTAAAAATTTAATTAATTCAACAAATTATTTAAGTGCAATAAAAATCAATCACAAAAAATAATACTAGCAATTAATTATTTAATTGGTTTAATTAATTTTTTAATTGGCCTTCAATCAATTTTTTAATTGATACTATCATTTCTGTGATTGAAGACATTTCAATTAAAAAATTAATTGGATCAATTAATTTCGTGATTGAATCAGAACATTTTTTTGGTGTGTAACTGATTTTGTGTTTTTATTTCGATTAAAAATTGATTGTATCAAATAATTTTTTAGTTAAAAATTAAAAAAAAATCAATCATTTTTTTATCTGGATTAGTTTCTAGTGTTTGTTTAAAACGTTAATTGTGTCAATTAATTTTTTAATTAAAAATTTAAAAATTTTCAATTATTGACTCAATGTTACTAGTTTGATTAAAAAATTAATTGTATCAATTAATTTTTTAATTGAAAAAGCTTTCAGCTTCAATTTCATTTTTAAATGAAAATATATTTTTTTAGTTTTTTTATTTTCTTTCAAATTTAGAATTTTTAGAGTTACCTTATAATTGGTACTGGATATGCTTGAGCTTGACACAATAAAGCAAAACTTTGGCCATAATGACGTATAATAGTCGAACTAGCTAGATCAGTTGAAAATGTGGGAGCTTTTGATCCTACCGGCTCTGAAAAATAAAAAATTCCAAATTTCGAATAACAACGAAGATAAAAGCAAATTAAGATCGGAACCAGTTGGTAGTGAAATCGCGTTAACTAAGTTTGTTTTTTTTTTAATATTTAAAATTGGGAAACCCCTTCTGTAGCTCATTAAAATCTACAGAAAAACTAATGAATATTAAATATTTACCCCCATATGCAAAAAAGTTAAAGAAAACTTCAAGCCTACTTTTACCATATAAATTCCTTCGATAAACTGTCAATAACTTATCTTACATATGGACATTAGTAAATTTTACCTTATTATAGGTACTGGATAAGCTTGAGCTTGACACAATAAAGCAAAACTAGTGGCATAATGACGTGTTATAGTAAAACTTGAAATATCACTGGAAAATGTTGGAGCTTTAGCACCGACGGGTTCTATAAAATAAATGACATAAAAACAAAATAAAATCTGAACGATTATATAGCCCTTAACCCATTAAACCGATTGCTAGTGTGGCTTGTCCGTTTTATTTAGAAAACAAAACAACTTTTCCTATTACCTAAAGAAAGGCACTGGATAGGCTTGGGCTTGACAAAGTAAAACTAAATCCTTTCCTTGTTCCTCCCAAAATGTACTGCTTTTCAATGAAGATGGAAAAGCAGGAGCTTTGGAACCCAAAGGCTCTGTAAAAAAACAAATCATATACAATATTTGGAATAGGTCATAATAGCGTTTGTTGGTAATTGAAAACTGCCTGAATTAAAGACAACCCTTTGGAAAAATATATTGGTTAAATAATAAATATTAAATAATAAGTAATAACCTAAACTTTAGGACACAATATTTATATTACGCACTCAAAAAAAAATATTTACGTGATATTAAAGATTACCTAACCTACATTTTATGATGCGCAATTTCCACAATATTAAGGACAAATTGCTTTAAAATAATGACATTTTAATTAAAATAACGTCAAAAAACAATTATTACATGTAGGACACACTGAAAAAACAGTGACTCACCGAGAAAAAAATTTGGTTAATTTTAGAAAATTTAGATTAATTGTAGAAAATTTTAACTACAAAATATTACAAACGCTGACATCACGCCGATATCACAACAAGTATATACAGCAGTAAGTTCGGCCGGGCCGAATCTTAAATACCCACCACCATGAATCAAATATTGAAGTTTCCATTGAAATTTCATGGTGGGGGAGGGGGGGGGGGGGTTGATGACAGATATTCTCCCAAGCAGAGCAGATCAACTAGTACACTTCCCGAAGATAAATTTAAATATTTTACCTATGAAGACTATATCAGATTCCGGATTTATAAGAACCACTTTTATTTGAGTTTTACAGGAATCATTAAAATTTCTTGTAAGAAAATGCAAGAAAATGATGAAATAACGCCTTGATTTGAAATCTAAAATTTGTAGATTTTCACTCCCATTTTTTAGATGATTACATACAGAGAAGGAATATGATCACCTCAAACATGTTTCAAGAGCAAAGTGTTATTTTTGGATGGTGACCATGTAACATGTGTATCGCAAAAATGTTGTTTTCTCGCCAAACATAACATGTTTTCCGAAAACAGATACATAATTTCCGAGAAAATAACATGGTTGTGATAAAAATGTTACATGGTCACCATCCAAAAATAATATTTTGCTCTTGAAACATGTTTGACATGATTATATTCCTTCCCCGGGTGTACAAGAAGTAAAATCTGGAAATTGTACTTTCAGTTTCAAGCAGTTTTCATGATCAATGCGCCTTCTATACCCTCAAGAAGTGAAATCGGTCTATATGGAGGCCTTACCAAATGGTCCGATACACGTTTTTATAAGTCTAAAATACCAGTATATTTCCAATTTCAGGCAAATCGGATAGAAACAATGGTTTCGAGTTAAATCGAGGATATCGATCTTATGATGGCTATACTAAAACATGGACCGATACTCAACGTTTTCGGTGCACCTCTTTATTGACCTAAAATACTTTTAGATTTCAAATTTCCCAAACAATAAAATCATTTCTTGCACACCTATTTATAGTCCTACTAAACCTCCAGATTTTCAATTTTAGGAAAATTGGACAACTACTGCGATTTCTACAAACCCAAAAAGTAAAATCGGAAGATCGGTCTATATGGGGGCTATACTAAACCATTGACCGATACTCATCATTTTCGGCACACTTTTTTATGGTCTTCAAATACCTCTAGATTTCCAATTTCAGGCAAATTGGATAAAAACTACGGATTCTAGAAGCCCAAAAATTAAAATCGGGAGATCGGTCGATATGGGGGCTCTACCAAAACATGGACCGATACTCATCATTTTTGGCACACCTCTTTATGGTCCTAAAACACTTCTAGATTTCAGGCAAATTGGATAAAAACTACGGATTCTAGAAGTCCAAGAAGTAAAATCGGGACATCGGTCTATATGGGGACTATACCAAAACATGGACCGATACTCACCATTTTTGGTAAACCTATTTATGGTCCTAAAATAACTCTAGATTTCAAATTGGATGAACACTACGATTCCTATAAGCCCAAGACCCCAAATCGGGAGGTTTATATGGGAACTATATCAAAACCTGGACCGATATAGCCCATCTGCGAACTTTATCTGCCTGCAGACAAAAAGACTAGTTTGTGCAAAATTGCAGCACGATTGCTTCATTTTTGAAGACTGTAGCGTGATTACAACAGACAGCCTGACAGACAGACGGACATGGTTATATCGTCTTAGAATTTCTCCCTGGTCAAGAATATATATACTTTATATACTCGGAAATCGGTATTTCGATGTGTTACAAACGGAATGACAAACTTATTATACCCCCCTCACCATTCTATGGTGGTGGGTATAAAAATAAGTAAATATTTTTCGACAAATTGAAGAAAATTTATTAGACATAATTATTTTTTTATACCCTGCGCCACACTGTGGAACAGGGTATTATAAGTTTGTGGATATGTTTGTAACACCCAGAAGGAGACAAGATAGATACATGGTGTCTTTGGCAATAATGCTCAGGGTGGGTCCCTGAGTCGATATAACCATGTCCGTCTGTCCGTCCGTCCGTCTGTCTGTGAACACATTTTTTCGCAATTTAAGTCCAATCGCCTTCAAATTTAGCACATGTTCCTACTTTGGACCAGAATAGAACCCTATTGATTTTGGAAGAAATCTGTTCAGATTTAGATATAGCTCCCATATATATCCCATATATATCTGCACTAATATGGACCCAGCAGCCAGAGTTTTATACCGATTTGTTTGCAATTTTGTACAAACATAACACTTAGTCGTATAGTCATGTGTGCAAAATTTGATTGAAATCGGTTCAGATTTAGATATAGCTCCCATATATATCTTTCACCCGATATGGACTTATATGGCCCCAGAAGCCAGATTTTTGGCCGAATTTGGTTGAAATTTTCCACTAGGAGTACAATTAGTAATATAGTCATGTGTGCCAAATTTGATTGAAATCGGTTCAGATTTAGATATAGCTTCCATATATATTTTTCGCCTGATATGGACTTATATGGCCCCAGAAGCCAGAGTTTTGGCCCAAGTTGGTTGAAATTTTGCACTAGGAGTACAATTAGTAATATAGTCATGTGTGCCAAATTTGATTGAAATCGGTTCAGATTTAGATATAGCTTCCATATATATTTTTCGCCCGATATGGACTTATATGGCCCCAGAAGCCAGAGTTTTGGCCCAATTTGGTTGAAATTTTCCACTAGGAGTACAATTAGTAATATAGTCATGTGTGCCAAATTTGATTGAAATCGGTTCAGATTTAGATATAGCTCCCATATATATGTTTTTCTGATTTCGACAAAAATGGTCAAAATACCAATATTTTCCTTGTTAAATCGCCACTGCTTAGTCGAAAAGTTGTAAAAATGACTCTAATTTTCCTAAATTTCTAATACATATATATCGAGCGATAAATCATAAATAAACTTTTGCGAAGTTTCCTTAAAATTGCTTCAGATTTAAATGTTTCCCATATTTTTTTTTTACTAACATTGTGTTCCACCCTAGTGCATTAGCCGACTTAAATTTTAAGTCTATGGATTTTGTAGAAGTCTATCAAGTTCTGTTCAGATCGAGTGGTATTTAAATGTATGTACTTGGGACAAACCTTTATATATAGCCCCAACACATTTGACGGATGTTATATGGTATCGTATGGTATCGGTAATATAGTCGGCCCCGCCCGACTTTAGACTTTCCTTACTTGTTTTCATTTTTTTTAGTGCACAAAGTTTGAAAATTTCCTTCCCTTCGTTAAAGTCATATGTCTTTGAACTAAGACCATTTTCCTTAAAGTAAGGAAATACATTTTTGTTTTAAAAACAATTAACTGAAATATTGAATCTTTAAATGTAAGATAAAATCGCTTCAAGTATAGACTAAGACTTATTTAGAGGATATAGCATCTCTAGTTTAAAGTTTTTTTTTTTTTTTTGAAATCAAGAAAACCGCTTTTACTTTGAAGTATCCGTTATAAATAATATTTTAAACTGGCATGCCGACAAAAGAGAATGAAAATTTGATAAATGCGTTTGCATCCTAATTAAATGTGGCATCACAATGGACTGAATAAATAGTCTAAGTGAGCCTAAATTTAATCGGGCTACCACTTTAACCTAACCTACTCCTAATTAATTAATTTTATTGTTCCTAGATTTAAAGCCAGATAGGTCACTAAGAAACGTATTTATTTTAAAGAAGTTTCACTTTTGTCTCAATACCGAAATCCTTAGGGGAAGATCAAAATCTTTGAATCTTTGAAAATTTAAGTTCAAGGAAATTCTTTGGGTGTAATTTTGCATATATTTATTTTTGATTGAAGATTTTACCTATTTGGTTTAAATTTTTTTAGCAATAATATTTATGGGTAGTTAGGTTAAAGGTTAAAGTGGCAGCCCGATTAAGATTCAGGCTCACTTAGACTATTCAGTCCATTGTGATATGGGTAGTTAGTTCTCTAAAAAATTTTTGGGTGTAGAAAAACTCAACATTTTACCTAATGAAAGGCACCGGATAGGCTTGAGCCTGACATAGTAAAACAATATCACCAGAGCTTTTGCCTAATAAGCTGCTTATTTTTGAAACGGTATTAAATGTTGGAGCTTTTGCGCCAACAGGTTCTAAAAAAATGAAAATACTTATTTACCTAAAATTCTTATAGTGGTAAAATAAATAAAAAAAGAAAACTGCCTGAATGTGCTTGAATAAAAACTAAAATATAAATACATGTCATACGTTACCTAATAATAGGCACTGGATAGGCTTGAGCTTGACACAATAGAGCAAAACTTTGATTTATGGTTCGAGTATAGGAAAAACTATTCGAATCTGTATTAAATGAAGGAGCTTTAGATCCCACGGGTTCTATAGAAACGAAAAAGAATTTTCATTAAAATTTTCCACAATAGCCAATGTATATTTATTGAAAACTGTCTGAATATCCATAGTATAATAACAAAAAGTCTCAATAAAGACTGCTACAAAAGATTAGGTAAAAAATAAAAATTTTCATTAAGCCTAATATTGTTGATGGTTTTTTCTTTATCAGATTATTTTTCAAAAATTTAGTTCAACTTTTGTGCTCCTAACCCAAGAATCTAAACTAATAAAGGCAAGATCAGTGTTGTGATGGGAATAGTGTGCTTATGTTGTCCTCCCATTTATCAATTACCCTTGCATTACTAACCCCCAGTTTCATGGCGCTCCGTTAGTGCTTCGTTAGCTAACGCACTTTCAACCCCTACTATGGACATATCTGTCATCTTGACTATATATTCTAGATACCTGTTAGGAACTTATCTGATGAAAATTGTTCAGTTAAAGTTAAGCGCAGAGAAGATATTTTCAAATTACTTTATATCAACTCCCAATTAAAGCCTAACGGAGCTACACGAAAATGGTAATAAAATATGTATAATTATCTTTCAAATTGTCGTTAAAACCGTATGCCATGAACTGAAATGTTTTCTGAAAACAAGTAAATACGGACTTAAGTTTAAATACCCATTACTATGAATCAAATATAATTGATAACTCTTCTTCGGTTTACTTTAAAAGAAATAGAACTTTAGGTGGATTTGAGGACAGATACTCTGTCAAGCAAACATATAGTATATAGTTTATCGGATACAAGGCTCCTGAATTCCAAGGGACGAAGTTGAAATCAGCAAGGTTCTTGGGAGTTCTCTTGGATTCCAAACTGAACTGGATGGGGAATAATGCGTACCGCATAAAGAGGGCCTATTGTATTGTCTTTTCGGAAATGTCGGGGAATGTGGCCTTCTCTTTTTGGTTGGCTTTATACCGTGGTTGCCAGACCCGTGGCCACAGAGTTTGTAATGTTTGGTGGACAATCGAGAGACACCAAAATCATATGTCGAGAATAAATATGATAAATAGAACTGCACTTTTTTATATGGCAGGCGCTATGAGGACCCCAGCCACTGTCCCTTTGGAGGTACTGATAGGAGTTTTCCCACTCAGTTTACATGTAAGCAAAACAGCAAAGCTGACACTTGTGAGATTTAAGAGCTTGGATACGCTGGAGAGTACTGCCTGCAGGCATACTTAAATTCTTGCTGGGCATTATAGAGAGACGGACCATCACATATCGACACATACCAAGTATGGAGGAGTGGGAAACAGAAGGATACCCTTCGGAGCCCTGAACATGTATACGCACGGATCAAAGATGGAAGAAGGAACGGGCAGCGAATTTATTACAGTGCACAGGGAATGAGTCTTACACGTTGGATAGTGTATTTTTTCAGGTTGAGATTTCTGCTATCACAAAAGCTTCTGAGACGCAGTTGATGAGGCCGCTATTCAGAAGTGTTATTCAGCTTCTTCATCGACAGTCAAGCAGTTATAAAATCCTTATGCAGTGCCGACATATGATCCAAGGTAGTCGTAGAGAACTCAAGGTTCTCACTGAACAGCATAATACAACTCTGTGTTGGGTACCTGGGCACTGTGGTTAAGGAGGGCGCTCGTGGAACGAATAATGTCCTAGCGGACGTTTTTCCTCCACTATCTTCTTATCTTACCCCCATCACAATGGACTGAATAGTCTAAGTGAGCCTGAAACTTAATCGGGACTGACACTTTAACCTTTAACCTATCTTACAGAATGGAGATCACATATGATGACCTATGGCGAAGACGCTGGGTCTCTTCGGATGGTTGCGAGCAAGTCAAGTTGATATGGAACTGCGAAATTTTAATGTCGATGAACAGAGAGGAATTGCGGCCTTTGATTGGCACCATAACACTACAAAACACACTTGGGAAACACATGGTACAAATAGGCCTTAAAGATGATGACATCTGTAGATGGTGTCTAGACCCGGAAGTTACGGAAGACTAGTACCACTTCCTGTGTCAGTGCCTAGCATTATGCTGTATAAGAAACAAGATACTGGGCTTTTTTTCTTTGTCTTTATCAGGGCCTCTGGTTGGTTGTTCTAAGATTTCTTTTAAAGAAGGCGGACAAGTGAAAGTTCTGAAACTATTTCAAAGGGGACCACATCGGAAGGAAGAAGCTGGAAAGATTACATCGAGGAATCACAATGGACCTAAATTGGTCTAAGCGGACATCAATTCAACACAAAATTGATGTCATGCTCTAGATTATCCTAACCTAAACATATGTACCAACACATGGAAATCGCGAGACTTAACACGTGGGAGGCTATACCAAAATATGGACCCATCTACTCTATATTCGCTACACATATTTATGGACTTAAAATACATCTAAATTTTGAATTTCAGACAAATCGGTTAAAAAATTGAGTGTCTTGAAGCCCAAGAAGTCAAATCGGTGAATACGAGGGGTACATCAACATGTGAATCGATATGCCCCATGTTCGGCAAACTTATCTGTGGACCGAAAATACATCTAGATTTTAAATTTCAGGCAAATCGGATAAAAATGGCCTTTTCTACAAGCCTAAGAAGTCAGGTGATCGGGCTATATGGGGGCTATACCAAAACATGGACTGATACACATCCTCTTCCGTACACTTGTTTATGATTTTACATTTCAGGCGAATGGGATACAAATTAGGATGTCGAGACGCTCAAGAGATCAAATCGACCTACGTATGTGTGGACCCAAAATACCTCCAGTTTTTGAATTTGAGGCAAATCGAAAAAAAAAATGGAGGTGTCTAGAATCAAGAAGTCAAATCAGGAGATCGGGCTATAGGGGGGCTATACCGTGGACTGATACACACCCTCTTCCGCAGACGTACCCAAAAGACCTATAGATTTTGAAATTCCCGCAAATCGAATATAAATTGGAATGTCTAGATGCTCAAGACCGCACATCGGGGGTTGGTTATATAGTCCATCTTCGAACTATTTTCCTATCAATTAATCAAGTACACCTACCACATATCATGGACGGTGGCATCCAATTACTGTACAGAAAGAAGAGTTTTCTTTTCTGAGGAACGAAATTTTAGACAAAGTTTCTGTTCACACTAAAATTTTTTCTTAAAAAAAAATATATATATATCAGAGACAATCGTTGAATCGCTTATCACAAATTCGGGTTTATTTGCTCAAAAAAAAATTTCGTTTATCTAAAATTTCGTTCCGGAGGAAAGTAGCTTTTCTTTGGGCTTGAGATGTTTTTTTTTTGTTTTCTCTTTACCTTAAAATAGGCACTGGAAATGCCTGAGCCTGACACAATAATGCAAAACTTGTATTTATGAAACGTTCAAAAATACTGCCTTTGGAATCACTTGAAAATGTTGGAGCTTTTGAGCCAACAGGTTCTAATATAAAAAAAATATTAAATCTTATTAAAAAATTGAAATTTAATTATTTGTTTTAAATTAAAGAAGAAACTGTCTGAATATATTACAAGTTGGATTAGTTAAATATGACTTATTTACCTAATAATAGGCACAGGATATGCCTGAGCTTGACACAAGAGAGCAAAGCTTTGGCCCACTGCCCGAGTATAAGAGAAAATATTCGAATCCGTATTAAAAGAAGGAGGTTTGGCACCCACGGGTTCTAAAATTTAATTTTAAATTAATTCATATAAATACAAAGTGTCCACAATCTATTGAAAACTGCCCTCAAAATTTGTCATGCGTTCACACAAATTTTTTTTTCGATTCTATCACGAAATTAATTGATCTTATTATTTTTTTAATTGAAATGTCTTTAATCACAGAAATGATAATATCAATTAAAAACTTAATTCAAAGTCAATTAAAAATCCATTGATCCAATTAAAAAAAAAACAAGTTATACGGCCGTAAGTTCGGCCAGGCAGAAGCTTAACATATGTTCCCTCCACCATGGATTGCGTAGAAACTTCTACTGAAGACTGTCATCCACAATTGAATTACTTGGGTTGCGGTAACACTTGCCGATGGCAAGGTATCTTACAACTTCCTAATACCGTAATATATACCACGTAGTCCATACGTAGTATATATTAAACTACAAAAAGGCCGACTAAATACGTAGATAATTAAGTTTGACAAAATTTGGACAAAAGTTTCTATGGAAATAAAATTTTGACAAAATAAAATTTTGACAACATTTTCTATAGAAATAAGATTTTAACAAAATTTTCTATAGAAATAAGATTTTGATAAAATTTTCTATAGAAATAAAATTTTGCCAAAATTTTCTATAGAAATAAAATTTGACAAAATTTTCTATAGGAATAAAATTTGACAAAATTTTCTATAGAAATAAAATTTGACAAAACTTTCCATAGGAATAAAATCTTCCTAATACCGTAATATATACCACGTAGTCCATACGTGGTATATATTAAACTAAAAAAAGGCAGCCTAAATAAGTATATAATTAAGTTTGACAAAATTTTGACAAAAGTTTCTATAGAAATAAAATTTTGACAAAATTAAATTTTACTTCTATAGAAATAACATTTGGACAACATTTTCTATAGAAATAAGATTTTAACAAAATTTTCTATAGAAATAAGATTTTAACAAAATTTTCTATAGAAATAAAATTTTGACAAAATTTTCAAAAGATTTAAAATTTTGACAAAATTTTCTATAGGAATAAAATTTTGCCAAAATTTCCTATAGAAATAAAATTTGACAAAATTTTCTATAGGAATAAAATTTTGACCAAATTTTCTATAGAAATAAAATTTTGCTAGACTATTTTTGGCTCGAGTGGCAACCGTGATTATGAACAGATATGGATACCCAATCACACAATTTTTGTGTGATTGGGAATCGGCTATATATAACGATAGACCGATATGGACCAATTTTGGCATGGTTATTAGCGGCCATATACTAACAAACACCACGTTGCAAATTTCAACCGGATCGGATGAATTTTGCTCGTCCAAGAGGCTCCGGAGTTCAAATCTGGGGATCGGTTTATATGGGGGCTATGTAATTATGGACCGATATGGACCAATTTTTGCATGGTTGTTAGAGACCATATATTACTACCATGTACCAAATTTCAGTCGGATCGGATGAAACTTGCTTCTCTTAGAGGATCTGCAAACCAAATCTGGGGATCGGTTTATATGGGGGCTATATATAATAATGGACCGATACGGACCAATTTTTGCATAGCTGTTAGAGACCATATACTAACACCATGTACCAAATTTCAGCCGGATCGGATGAAATTTGCGTCTCTTAGAGGATCCGCAAACCAAATCTGGGGATCGGTTTATACGGGGGCTATATATAATTATGGATCGATATGGACCAATTTTTGCATGGTTATTAGAGACCATATGCTTACACCATGTACCAAATTTCAGCCAGATCGGATGAAATATGCCACTCTTATAGGCTCCGCAAGCCAAATAAGTGGGTCCGTTTATGTGGGAGCTATACGTAAAAGTGGACCGATATGGCCCATTTTCAATACCATCCGACCTACATTAATAACAACTACTTGTGCCAAGTTTCAAGTCGATAACTTGTTTCGTTCGGAAGTTAGCATGATTTCAACAGACGGACGGACATGCTTAGATCGACTCAGAATTTCACCACGACCCAGAATATATAGAGCAATATTTTGATGTGTTACAAACGGAATGACAAAGTTAATATACCCCCCATCCTATGGTGGAGGGTATAATAATTGATAATATTAATTTTTGTCATTGATTTTCGTTTCAATTACAAAATTAAATTTTTAATTGAATATTTTTTAAAACTCAATGAATGCGTGTAAAAAAACTCGATAATGTGAATTTTATGCAGGTATCTCTAAATTTTTATGAGATTATGTTTTTTTTATGAGTTCTTTAATATCCTCTGATGTACACAAACTCGTGGATATTTACCTTATAATGGGCACTGGAAAGGCTTGAGCTTGACACAATAAAGCAAAGCTTGAATTTATGGCTCGCACAAACATGCTTACTTTCGAATCACTTGAAAATGTAGGAGCCTTTGCGCCCACAGGTTCTGTACATAGAAAGGTAAGATTTCAATAGAAATTTAAAAAGGAAATTTAAATTGATGAAATTGTGACTATATTGGACCCTAAGAACCAGTTGGTAAGCGTAGACTTAATTCCCTCAAATTTTGGTATATTTATCGGTACATAAAAATATATAACTCTTTCCTTCGAAACGAAATTATAGACCAACAAAGATTTCTTGTCTTGTTAACCCTTTGACTACCGATGTCCACTTAGGAGGACATTCGAAAACGACACCAAACTATATTTGCCACTTAGTTTCCAATTATTTTTCGATGTTATTTTAAAGTAGAGGACTTAATCTAAATAAGTTATAAATATTTTCCATATTGGTGAGAACTAAAATTAATTTTTACAAATTTCTTTAACAATAAACGAAAAAAAAGAAATTTTACGACCATAACATATACAAACTATAGCTGATATTATTATTTTTTTCTACATTAGTTTTGTATCGGTAGTGAAAGGGTTAAGAATTACAGTGAAACCTCTCAAAATTGGACACTCTGAAAACCGGACACCTCCCAAATAGGGACAGTTGTCGGGAGACGTTTGCTATATTAACACATTAAATAAAATTAACCTCTCAAATCTGGACACCTCTCAAAGGTGGACAAAATTTAGGCGACCTTGGGTGTCCACCTTACAGAGGTTTCACTGTATTTTGTTTTATGTATGGTTTGATAGGGAATGACGTAGATTTCACAATATAGTGGAAATACCTAAAAAATGGCACAGGATAAGCTTGAGCTTCACACGTCAAAGCTATTGTCCCACTCAAGGGGATATATACACTAAATGTGCTGGCATCACTTGGAAATGAAGGACGCTTAAAACCCATGGGTTCTGTAAATACAAAACCAAAGAACTTCCATATTTGAATTAAATGCAAGCATTTGAGAAATATTTGAAATTTATTAACAAGTCTTTGTAAGAATGACAAATTCCAAATTTTCTTAAATGTTGTTGTTCATCGAATTGTTCCTAGAAAATGGTGTTATTGAAATTGCCCGAATTTTAGTATACATTTAAACTTTAAGAATATAAATGTTCAATTTTTACCGAAAATAGGGTACCGGATATGCTTGAGCTTGACAGGTGAGCGCTAAAGTTGAATGTATAGCTGCATGATGGGAAAATGTTTGTACCTCACCAGGAAAGTTGGGTTTTTTGGAACCCATGGGTTCTGCAAATCGAATTAATATTCAAATGGTAAGTACGATAGCTAAAGTTTTAAGCAAACATATGAATGTTGGGATAGTTTCGAACTCAATGGTATTGATCGAGCATTAAATACTTTGTAACGTTGTTAATACACTCGATGTTTTTGGTTATAAGTTAACTATACTCAAAAAAAGTTTACTTGGATCCAAAGATTTTGACCTTCCCTTAAAGATTTTGGTATTGATTCCGAGCCAACCAAATGCGACTTCTTTAAAATAAGGAGCTTTTTTAGGGACCTATTTCGCTTTAAATCTAGGATCAATAAAATAAAAACAAGTATATATGGCCGTAAGTTCGGTCAGGCCGAAGCTTATGTACCCTCCATCATGGATTGCGTAGAAACTTCATCTAAACACTGCCATCCACAATCGAATTACTTAAGTTGCGGGAACGCTTGCCGATGGCAAGGTATCTTAAAACCTCCTAACACCATCTTCTAAATTGTATGTAAGTCCATACGTGGTATATATTAAATCAAAAAAGATCGATCCAATACGTATATAATTCAGTTTGACGAAGTAGACATAAAATTTTGACAAAATTTTCTACAGAAGTAAAATTTTAACAAAATTTTCTATAGAAATAAAATTTTCACAAAATTTTCTATAGAAATAAAAATTTTGACAAAATTTTCTATAGAAATAAAAATTTTGACAACATTTTCTATAGAAAGAAAATTTTGACAAAAATTTCTACAGCAATAAAATTTTAACAAAATTTTTTACAGAAATAAACTTTTGACAAAATTTTCTATAGAAATAAAATCTTAGTAGATTATTTTTGGCTCGAGTGACAACCATGATTATGAACCGAATAAAATTTGAACAAAATTTTCTATAGAAATAAAATGATGACAAAATTTTCTATAGAAATAAAATTTTGACAATGATGAAAATTTTATTATGAACCGAATAAAATTTTAACAAAATTTTCTCTAGAAATAAAATTTTGACAAAATTTTCTATAGAAATAAAATTTTGACAAAATTTTCTATAGAAATAAAATTTTGGTAGATTATTTTTGGCTCTAGTGGCAACCATGATTATGAACCGATATGGACCAATTTTTGTGTGATTGGACCAATTTTGGTATGGTTGTTAGCGACCATATACTAATACCACGTGCCTAATTTGAACCGGATCGGATGAATTTTGCTCCTCCAAGAGGCTCCGGAGGTCAAATCTGGAGAATGTTTTATATGGGGGCTATATATAATTATGGACCGATATGGACCAATTCTGGCACGGTTGTTAAAGATCATATACTAACACCATGTTCCAAATTACAACCGGATTGGATGAAATTTGCTTCTCTTGGAGACTTCGCAAGCCAAATCGGGGGATCGGTTTATATGGGGGCTATATATAATTATGGACCGATATGGACCAATTTTTGCATGATTGTTAGAGACCATATACCAACACCATTTACCAAATTTCAGCCGGATCGGATGAAATATGCTTCTCTTAGAGGCTCCACAAGCCAAATCTGGGGATCGGTTTATATGGGGGCTATATATAATTAGGGACCGATATGGACCAATTTATTCATGGTTGTTAGAGACCATGTACCAACATCATGTACCAAATTTCAGCCGGATCGGATGAAATTTTCTTCTCTTTGAGGCTCCACAAGCCAAATCTGGGGCTCGGTTTATATGGGGGCTATATATAATTATGGACCAATGTGAACCAATTTTTGCATAGTTGTTAGAGACCATATACCAACACCATGTACCAAATTTCAGCCGGATCGGATGAAATTTGCTTCTCTTTTAGGCTCCGCAAGCCAAATCTGGGGATCGGTTTATATGGGGGCTATATATAATTATGGACCGATGTGGACCAATTTTTGCATGGTTGTTAGAGACCATATACCAACAACATATACCAAATTTCAGCCGGATCGGATGAAATATGCTTCTGTTAGAGGCTCCACAAGCCAAATCTGAGGGTCCCTTTATATGGGGGCTATACGTAAAAATGGACCGATATGGCCCATTTTCAATACCATCCGACCTACATCGATAACAACTACTTGTGCCAAGTTTCAGTCGATAGGTTGTTTCGTTCGGAAGTTAGCGTGATTTCAACAGACGGACGGACGGACGGACATGCTGAGATCGACTCAGAATTTCACTACGACCCAGAATATATATACTTTATGGGGTCTTAGAGCAATATTTCGATGTGTTACAAACGGAATGACAAAGTTAATATACCCCCATCCTATGATGGAGGGTATAATAAGGATACAGATTTCATTTCATTTCCTTTCGCGGTATATTAATAAACCTATTCACGTACAAACAAAAGCCAGTTTAAAAATCCACATTGTAACGGATACTTAAAAGTACAAAATGTTTTCTTAATTCCAAAAAAAAAAAAAAAACTTTAAACAAAAGATACTAAATCCTCAAAATAAGTCTTAGCCTATATTTGAAGTAATTTTATCTTAAATCTAAATATTCTATATTTCAATTAATTTAAGGACGATTTCTTTACATTAAAAATGTGTTTCCTTATTGTAAGAAAAATTTTAGTTCAAAGACATGCGACTTTAACGAAGGGACGCAAATTTCCAAAACTTGTGTCCTAAAATTGATAAAAAAAAATTTTGGAGCAAAGATTATAAATTTTATCTTTATTAAAATTTTGTTATTTTAAAGAAATTTGTACTTAATATTTTATAAATTGCGCATCCGAAAATTTAAGGTTTAAAATTTTTAATATTTTTTTCAGTGTAAAGATATTACAAATTATGATTATATTTCTACACTGAAAAAAATATTGTCGTGAGGTCAAAGATTTCATGTCTTTAAAATACGAATACAAATTTTTCTTAGCATAGAAGACGCATTTCTCTAAAATAAAGTTATTTTCCTTGTCCAAAAGTCGATAAACTTTTCAATGAAGTCGTATTGTCCTTATAATTAAGTGATTTGACTTAAAAATGGGTATCTTAACATGAAAGAAAAAATGTATAGGTTAAGGTCAACTTGACTTTAATAATTCAGAAAAATTCTTTAAATTTAATGAAATTGTCTTTAAATTTGTTGTCTTTTTGCATCTTGACTACAAAGCAAAAAATCGTTCAAATATAGGACATGTTTTTCAAAACTTTATTTTAAAGTAGTTTTTTACTTCAAACATAGCATAATTTCTACTGGAAGTCGAGTCCTAATTTGGAAAATAAAGTTGCCGTTAACTCGTTTTTAAAGGACTTTGATAGCATATGAAGAAAAAAAGCTGAGAAAGCGAAAAATTAAAATTTGCTTCCTAGAAGCAGGTACACAAAACCTAAATTTAAAAGATTTTCTTTTCTTAAAAGTATCCTTACTTGTATTCTCCGCTTCTTTGGCTCGGAATCAATACCAAATTTTTTAAAGTAAAGACAAAATCTTTGGAACCGAGTATGCTTTTTTTTCAGTGTAGAATTTTATAGATGATTATGTTTTTGAACTTTCTTATCCATTATTTACCGTATAATTGGTACGGGATAAGCTTGAGCTTGACATAGTAGTGCAAAACTGGACTCCTGGTGTTTCTTTACTTCAATTAGGGTATATTCCAGTGAAAAGGTTGGAGCCTTTGCACCAATAGGTTCTGTGTTTCAAAAGAAAAATATGGTCAAATATGGTTTGCATTGGATTCCGAAACTACCTAAATATTGGGATGGGCTCACGGTTGCCACTCCAGGCAAAAATAATCTACCAAAATTTGGAGAAAAGTTTACCAAAAATCTAACAAAAGAACAAATCTTTTTATTTCTTAGAACATTTTGTCAAATTTTTATTTCTATAAAAAATGTTGTCAAAATTTTATTTCTATAGAAAATTTTGTCAAAATTTTATTTCTATAGAAAATTTTATTTCTCTAGAAAATTCTGTCAAAATTTTATTCCTTTAGAAAATTCTGTCAAAATTTTATTTCTATAAAAATTTTGTTAAAATTTTATTTCTATAAACAATTTTGTCAATTGTTTTTTTCTATAAACAATTTTGTTAAAATTTTATTTCTACAGGAAATTTTTTCAAAATTTTATTTCTATAGAAAATGTTGTCAAAATTGTATTTCTATAGAAAAAATTGTCAACATTTCAACACATCAAAAGAAAAATATGGTCAAATATGGTTTGCATTGGATTCCGAAACTACCTAAATATTGGGATGGGCTCACGGTTGCCACTCTAGGCAAAAATAATCTACCAAAATTTGGAGAAAAGTTTACCAAAAATCTAACAAAAGAACAAATCTTTTTATTTCTTAGAACATTTTGTCAAATTTTTATTTCTATAGAAAATTTTGTCACCATTTTATTTCTATAGAAAATTTTATAAAAATTTTATTTCTATAGAAAATTTTATTTCTCTAGAAAATTCTGTCAACATTTTATTTCTATAGAAAATTCTGTCAAAATTTTATTTCTATAAAAATTTTGTTAAAATTTTATTTCTATAAACAATTTTGTCAATTGTTTTTTTCTATAAACAATTTTGTTAAAATTTTATTTCTACAGGAAATTTTGTCAAAATTTTATTTCTATAGAAAATGTTGTCAAAATTGTATTTCTATAGAAAAAATTGTCAACATTTTGTTTGAAAATTTTATTTCTATAGAAAGTTTTTCAAAATTTTATTTATATAGAAAAATTTGTCAAAATTTTGTTTCTATAAAAAATTTTATTTTGTAGAAAATTTTGTCAAAATTTTATTTTGTAGAAAATTTTTTCAAAATTTTATTTCTATAATTTTTTTTTTTTAATTTTATTTATATAGAAAAAGTAGTCAAAATTTTAGTTCTATAGAAAATTTTTTCAAAATTTTATTTCTATGGAAGATTTTGTCAAAATTTTATTTCTATAGAAAATTTTGTCAAAATTTTATTTCTATCAAAAATGCTGTCAAAATTGTATTTCTACAGAAAATTTTGTTAAAATTTTCTTCCTATAAATTTTTTTCTAAATTTTATTTATATAGAAAATTCTGTCAATATTTTATTTTTATAGAAAATTCTGTCAAAATTTTGTTTCTATAGAAAATTTTGTTAATATATTATTTCTATAGAAAATTTTGTTAAAATTTTATTTCTATAAACAATTTTGTCAAAAGTTTATTTCTACAGAAAATTTTGTCAAAATTTTATTTCTATAGAAAATGTTGTCAAAATTGTATTTCTATAGAAAAAATTGTCAACATTTTGTTTGAAAATTTTATTTCTATAGAAAGTTTTGTCAAAATTTTATTTCTATAAAAAATTTTATTTTATAGAAAATTTTGTCAAAATTTTATTTCTATATTTTTTTAATATTATTTATATAGAAAAAGTAGTCAAAATTTTATTTCTACAGAAAATTTTGTCAAAAATTTCCTTTCTATAAAATTTTTTTCTAAATTTTATTTCTATAGAAGATTTCGTCAAAATTTTATTTCTATAGAAGATTTCGTCAAAATTTTATTTCTATAGAAAATTTTGTCAAAATTGTATTTCTACAAAAAATGTCAAAATTTTATTTCTACGGGAAATATTGTCAAAATTTTCTTTCTATAAAAAATTTTCTAAATTTTATTTATATAGAAAAAGTAGTCAAAATTTTATTTCTATAGAAAATTTTGTCAAAATTTTATTTCTATAGAAAATTTTGTCAAAAGTTTATTTCTATAAAAATTTTTTCTAAATTTTATTTATATAGAAAAAGTAGTCCAAATTTTATTTCTATAGAAAATTTTGTCAAAATTTTATTTCTATAAAAATTGTTTCTAAATTTTATTTATATAGAAAAAGTAGTCAAAATTTTATTGCTATAGAAAATTTTGTCAAAATTTTATTTCTTTAAAAAATTTTGTCAAAATTTTAGTTCTATAGAAAATTTTATGAAAATTTTATTTCTATAGAAAATTTTGTCAACATTTTATTACTAGAGAAAAGGTTGTCAAAATTTTATTTCTGTAGAAAATTTTGTCAAAATTTTATTTCTACAGAATATTTCGTCAAAATTTTATTTCTGTAGAAAATGTTGTCAAAGTTTTATTTTGGCTTGGAATCAATACCACACTTTAAAATCATTTACTTAACAGACTTAAATATTTCATTTTATTAAAAAAGTTGTTTTTGTCAGTGCATGTTTATACCCTTCACTACTACTATGTTACAGGGTATAATAAGTTTGTGCATTTGTATGTAACGCTAAGAAGGAAAAGTCTGAGACCTATCGTTTAGTATACCGAACGTCTTAGAATTAAATTCTGAGTCGATTTAGCAATGTCCTTCTGTCTGTCTGTCCGTCCATCTGTATGTCTGTTCATGTATTTTTGTTCGCAAAGTACAGGTCGCAGTTTAAGTCCGATCGTCCTCAAATTTGGCATAGGGTCGTTTTTTGGAACAAAGACAATCGCTATTGATTTTGGTTCAGATTTGGATATAGCTGCCATATATATTTATCCTCGATCTGGTCATAATTGACGTGTTTATCAACCGATGTTCTTCGAATTCCGTACATCCAAATATTTTATGAGTCTCGAAAAACTTGCAAAATGTCAGCCAAATCGGTTCAGATTTAGATATAGCTCCCATATATATCTTTTGTCCGATTTAGACTCATATGGCAACAGAGGCCAAAGTTTACTACCGATTTTCGTGAAATTTTGCACAGAGAGTAGAATTGACATTCTACCAATGCTTGGTAAATTTGATTGAAATCGGTTCAGATTTAGATATAGCTCCCATATATATCTTTCGTCCGATTTGCACTTATATGACCTCAAAAGCCAGAGTTTTGCCCTGACTTGCTTCCAATTTTGCACGAGAGGTATGTTTAACGGTGTCGTTATGTGTGCCAAATTTGGTTAAAATCGGCTCAGATTTAGATATAGCTCCCATATATATCTTTCGTCCGATTTGGACTTATTTTTGCAATATTTACTTAATTTGGCTTAGTGGATTTTTTTTTTGTAATAATTTAATTTATTTTAATTTATTATATTTTTATTTCATTTCAATTGAATATAATTTAATTAGTTTAGTTCTTTCTTATAGAAATTATCAATTTTAATACAAAGTAATTGGCCTCAATTTCCGTATGTTGTAAAACAAAATAATCTAATTTAGTATTTCTTAATTTAATTGATTTTAATTAAAAATTCAACAGAGAATTTCATAAACAAAATTTGAGCCCCTTGTTGGAAATAAAATTTGAGCACTTTGTTACTCTCTTTATATCATTTATCATTGGTTAAAGTACAAAACCGGATATAAAACTCATAACCTCAAAATAGTCAACTAATAAAGGTCAATGCTAACAATTAAGGGTCACGTGTAGACTTGAAACAACAAATCAATGGGAGATTTTCCGTAGACAAAATAAATAATGCAACAAGTACTAAATACCTAAATGAATCGAAAGAGCGAAGGAAATTAAACGAGTGCGAATGAACTGTTGAGTATCAGACGAATGAGCCGGAAGCATGAGAAAACAAAAGAAGTGTACAACAACAACAACGATAAAAACCATGCAATGACTTCTCCTAACAAGTGTTAACAAACGAAAGTGAATAGGCAAGACAAACCCACACACACGCACACAGCAAACCCACAGTATAGACACACAGCGAAATCCACCCACCCAACACCTAAACTAAGCCGTAGACGAACGAATATACCGGCACTTTATGAGGTCGTTACCATTTTTTTACGATTCGAAAGAAAACGAAATAAACCTGACCCAAAAACGTGCTTGTTTGATATTCATTCATAAAATATTTGAATATAGCTATCTCTGTCACACAACAGTAATATATTTCAGGAGTTTTCTTCTTTTACATATTCTAAACAAATGCTATCAACACACACACACAAATCCGCTTTACTACTTCTCCCTCTTCTTCAATGAAAGTAATGATCAAAACAAAAACCCCAATAACCGAAGAGTATGGGATATTACCACCCCAAGAGAGCAACAAGTAAATCGTGTTGTCATTTTTAAGGGGTAATTGTTTTGGGAAATTTTCTCTCTTAAAACTTGCGCACATCTCACCAAGAGGAAACGGGATGGCTTGTGTGAGATGCGGAAAGGAGATAACTACAAATACCAACAGCTGTTCATAGGAACCGGTATTTTTTGTTTACTTCATAAATTGGCACAACAAAAACAAATACCGGGTTCCAATGGGTTTGAGTTGTTGATGGGGGCATTCATGTTGTTTGCCTACGCCTGTATGAGTGAATGAGTTTATTTATTAGTATTGGTGAGAGTAAATGGGGGGGTTGAGAATTTTTGAATGAGCGCCAATTTTTTTCCTCATCTAATGAGAGTACATTAAGTAGTGTTTGTGAATGTATAAAACAAGAGTATTGGGGGAGTTGAAGAGCAAACAAGCTGCAGACTGGCTCCAATGTAAACAATACCACTATGGTTTTCCATAGAGCTCACTCTTGCTAAAACGAAAAAAGTATGCATGAGGGCTATGGCTGTGTGATACAAATTACTTAAAGGGGGTAGTTGTGATGTTTGTTGTTGTTGTTGTTGTTATTTTCACACCGGCACATGCCGCAAGATGGAGTGAGCTGTCGTAAAACGTGATGTAGCAAATACACTGGCAAGTTCTGTTTACATATTCAGCTTCTTCTTCTTGTTCCCGTGTATGTAACTTAACAACATAAAGTTGAGAACATTGTTGATGATTATTATTAAAATTTAATAGATTCGAGTTGACATGAGAACACATTGCTCGGGCAGGCGCGACTAAATGACATGACTGAGAGTAGAGTTTTGCATATAGAAAAGCAAACAAAAAAAATCGTGTATGAATGAAAAATGTCAATATACAGCGATATGAGTGAGAGACATGTAATAACTTTACAAATTACACGTACATAGTAAAGGTGAGTACTATAAATTTGCAATTTAATTGTGGGATTGTTTATCGTAAACATCAGAATCATACTAAAATCTTAAACTACACAGAAAGAAATGGTAGCTAGTTTCCAAAAAAAAACAAGTATATACGGCCGTAAGTTCGGCCAGGCCGAAGCTTATGTACCCTCCATCATGGATTGCGTAGAAACTTCATCTAAACACTGCCATCCACAATCGAATTACTTAAGTTGCGGTAACGCTTGCCGATGGCAAGGTATCTTAAAACCTCCTAACACCATCTTCTAAATTGTATGTAAGTCCATACGTGGTATATATTAAATCAAAAAAGAGCGATCCAATACGTATATAATTCAGTTTGACAAAGTAGACATAAAATTTTGACAAAGTTTTTTACAAAAATAAAATTTTAACAAAATTTTCTATAGAAATAAAATTTTCACAAAATTTTCTATAGAAATAAACTTTTGACAAAATTTTCTATAGAAATAAAATCTTGGTAGATTATTTTTGGTTCGAGTGGCAACCATGATTATGAACCGAATAAAATTTGAACAAAATTTTCTATAGAAATAAAATTTTGACAATGATGAAAATTTTATTATGAACCGAATAAAATTTTAACAAAATTTTCTCTAGAAATAAAATTTTGACAAAATTTTCTACAGATTGTGTGATTGGACCAATTTTGGTATGGTTGTTAGCGACCATATACTAACACCACGTTCCTAATTTGAACCGGATCGGATGAATTTTGCTCCTCCAAGAGGCTCCGGAGGTCAAATCTGAAGAACGTTTCATATGGGGGCTATATAGGTTAAAGTGGCAGCCCGATTAAGATTAAGGCTCACTTAGACTATTCAGTCCATTGTGATATGGGGGCTATATATAATTATGGACCGATATTGACCAATTCTGGCACGCTTGTTAAAGATCATATACTAACACCATGTTCCAAATTACAACCTGATTGGATGAAATTTGCTTCTCTTGGAGACTTCGCAAGCCAAATCTGGGGATCGGTTTATATGGGGGCTATATATAATTATGAACCGATGTGGACCAATTTTTGCATGGTTGTTAGAGACCATATACCAATATCATGTACCAAATTTCAGGCGGATCGGATGAAATTTGCTTTTCTTTGAGGCTCCGGAACCCAAATCTGGGGATCGGTTTATATGGGCGCTATATATAATTATGGACCGATGTGGACCAATTTTTGCACGGTTTTTCGAGACCATATACCACTATCATGTACCAAATTTCAGGTGGATCGGATGCAATTTGCTTCTCTTTGAGGCTTCGCAAGCCAAATCTGGAGATCGGTTTATATGGGGTCTATATATAATTATGGACCGATGTGGACCAATTTTTCATGGTTGTTAGAGACCATATACCTACATCATGTACCAAATTTCAGCCGGATCGGATGAAATATGCTTCTCTTAGAGGCTCCACAAGCCAAATCTGGGGATCGGTTTATATGGGGGCTATATATAATTAAGGACCTATATGGACCAATTTTTGCATGGTTGTTAGAGACCATATACCAACATCATGTACCAAATTTCAGCCGGATCGGATGAAATTTTCTTCTCTTTGAGGCTCCGCAAGCCAAATCTGGGGATCGGTTTATATGGGGGCTATATATAATTATAGACCGATGTGGACGAATTTTTGCATGGTTGTTAGAGACCATATACTAACACCATGTACCAAATTTCAGCCGGATCGGATGAAATTTGCTTCTCTTTTAGGCTCCGCAAGCCAAATCTGGGGATCGGTTTATATGGGGGCTATATATAATTATGAACCGATATGGACCAATTTTTGCATGGTTGTTAGAGACCATATACCAACACCATGTACCAAATTTCAGCCGGATCGGATGAAATATGCTTCTGAGGGTCCCTTTATATGGGGGCTATACGTAAAAGTGGACCGATATGGCCCATTTTCAATACCATCCGACCTACATCGATAACAACGACTTGTGCCAAGTTTCAAGTCGATAGCTTGTTTCGTTCGGAAGTTAGCGTGATTTCAACAGACGGACGGACGGACGGACGGACATGCTTAGATCGACTCAGAATTTCACCACGACCCAGAATATATATACTTTATGGGGTCTTAGAGCAATATTTCGATGTGTTACAAACGGAATGACAAAGTTAATATACCCCCATCCTATGATGGAGGGTATAAAAAAAATTAAATGCATTCTACACGTACGAAAAATACTGTTTTTATACCTTCCACCATAGGATGCGCGGAATATTCATGGAAAAATTGGTCCTTATCGGTCCATAATTATATATAGCCCACATATAAACCGATCCCCAGATGTGGCTTGCGGAGCCTCTTGGAGGAACAAAGTTCATTCGATAGGGTTAAAATTTGGTGATGAAAGCAAAATTTGGCCTGTATCGGTCCATAATTATATATAGCACCCATATAAACCCTGGGGATCGATTTGGCTTTTCGAGCCTCTTGGAGAGATGAATTTCATGCAATTCGGTGGAAATTTGGTGTGGTCCACATCGGTCCTTAATTATATATAACTCCCATATAAACCGATTCCCAGATTTGACCACCGGAGCCTCTTGGAAGAGCAAATTTTATCCGATTCCATTGAAATTTGGTACATTGTGTTAGTACATGGTCGCTAACAACGATGCCAAAATTAGTTCATATCGGTCTACAGTTAACAGGTTGGCTGATAAGTCCCCGGTCTGACACTAAGATGGCGTCGCTAGTATTAAATGCATATTATTTTTACACTCAGAAAATTTAACGTCGTAACTACATGTAAATTCCATAATATTGATGAGCAAAATGAACTCAGTAGAAGTAAATTGAACTTACGGCCATTACCAGCAAAATGGTTAAGAACTCCCAATGAGTTCGTAAATGGACTGAAGCAAAAAAAATAATAGGGAATACGTATTTTCTCGATCGCACGAAGAAGTTTCTCAGCGTTACTGAACTTTTACTGTGCAATACTACGAAGTCTAGTTGGACACGAAATTTCCATTTTTAGTATAAATAAACTAACGATGAATGTCAATTCTAACTACCGTTGAGTGAACCTACTTCTAGACAATAGTTCGTCTCCGAAACATGTGCTCGTGTGGTGTTTCTAAAAATAGACACCCTTGACTGTATGTGTTAATGAATACATGCAGCCAAGCAAGAAAAGAATAAACAAATTCTCATTTGGTTGTTGATGAGTGTAAGAGCTAAGTGGCCCAGTGGATAGTGTGTTTAGTTAGAAAACTGATGGTACGCGGTTCGATCCTCCATCCGGACAAATGGTAAAATTTTCTAAAATGATAAAAATAAAATCTAATAAATGATTCTAAAGGATTTGTACTACAGAAGAATAAGTGATTTGTACTAAATATAATATGACATGTAGAAATTGGGATCCTCCCCCTTGGTCTCCTTGCTCCAAGTCACCAGGTGGTCTAGGAAATCTGGAACATTATTTTTTTCGTTTTCAAAAAATTTATTATTTAGTTAATTTTTTACTTCTGAACAGTTAAATTTGAACTTGACAAAAGTTAAAACAAATTACTAACCTATAGGAAAATGTTGAACTTACTATGGGTACATGCTTCTTTAGCGACATACGAAGTTCAATATTAACACTGGTTAGTTAAAAATAACTCGCTAATGGGTTCACTCTTCTCTGAGTGTATATAGTACCAACCTTCAAATGATTCGTGTCAAAATTTGACGTCTGTAAATAAGTCAATTAGTTTGTGAGATAGAGCGTCTTTTGTGAAGCAATTTTTGTTATTGTGAAAAAAGGAATTTCGTGTTTTGATAAAATACTGTTTTCTGAAGGGAAAAAATACGGTGGAATCAAAAAATTGGCTTGATAATGAGTTTCCGGACTCTGCCCCAGGGAAATCAACAATAATTGATTGGTATGCAAAAGCGTGGTTAAATTAGCACGGAGGACGGTGGACGCCCGAAAGAGGTTACCGACGAAAACATCAAAAAATCCACAAAATGATTTTGAATGACCATAAAATGAAGTCGATCGAGATAGCAGAGTCCTTAAAGATATCAAAGGAACGTGTTGGTCATATCATTAATCAATATTTGGATATGCGGAAGCTCTGTGCAAAATGGGTGCTGCGCGAGCTCACATTTGACCAAAAACAAGAACGTGTTGATGATTCTGAACGGTGTTTGCAGCAGTTAACTCGTAATACACTCGAGTTTTTCCGTCGATATGTGACAATGGATGAAACATGGCTCCATCACTACACTGCTGAGTCCAATCGACAGTCGGCTGAGTGGACAGCGACCGGTGAACCGTCTCCGAAGCGTGGAAAGACTCCGCTGGCAAAGTAATGGCCTCTGTTTTTTGGGATGCGCATGGAATAATTTTTATCGATTATCTTGAGAAGGGAAAAACCATCAACAGTGACTATTATATGGCGTTATTGGAGCGTTTGAAGGTCGAAATCGCGGCAAAACGGCCCCATATGAAGAAGAAAAAAGTGTTGTTCCACCAAGACAACGCACCGTGCCACAAGTCATTGAGAACGATGGCAAAAATTCATGAATTGGGCTTCGAATTGCTTCCCCACCCACCGTATTCTCCAGATCTGGCCCCCAGCGACTTTTTCTTGTTCTCAGACCTCAAAAGGATGCACGCAGGGAAAAAATTTGGCTGCAATGAAGAGGTGATCGCCGAAACTGAGGCCTATTTTGAGGCAAAACCGAAGGAGTACTGCCAAAATGGTATCAAAAAATTGGAAGGTCGTTATAATCGTTGTATCGCTTTTGAAGGGAACTATGCTGAATAATAAAAACGAATTTTGACAATTTTTCTTTGTTAGACCGGGGACTTATCAGCCAACCTTTTATATATAGGCTCCAGATTAACCGATCACCAGATTTTACTTCTTGACCCTCCTGGATAAGCAAATTTCATTTGATCTTGCTAAAAGTTGGTAGTAATCACACAACTTTTGGTCCATATCGGTTCATAATTGTATATAGCCAATATATAATAAACCGACCTCCGCGCAATAATTCAAATTCTACTAGAGGAAATAAGCCGAAATTTACGACAAACGATCCAACGATTATCTGTAATAGTTTTCATTTGCTTTAAAAGAAAAATTTGTTGGACCAAAATTTCGTTCCTCAGAAACGAAACCTATTCTTTCGGTAAAAAATCAAGTATGCAAAAAAAGAAATTTAATTGAGAATTGCGTCTTAAATGCATTCTTAGTTCAATTCTCCGATCGGAATCAATACGAAAATTATTAGTGTAAATAAGAAAACGTTGGGACCGGGCAAGCTTTTTTTGTCAGTGTACATACATTACTCAAGTTTTTCATTTAGTTCAACAAAATTGAAAGAACACTTTTTTATGAGCAACGAAATTTTAGACAAACAAAGTTTCCTTTTGAAGCCAAAAATGTTTTCTTTAACAGCAATTAAAACATATTAGGGGTAATCGGTCCTTCGTTCGTCATACGTTCGGTTTTTTTGTTGCTTCTACACCCTCAAAAAACCGCTTCTGTAACATATGCCACATTTTGCTTCAAGCATATATATTTTCAGGGTTGGTCCAAAAAATATTGTTTGTATTGTTCAAATATATTATGTTTCACTTTAGGGCATCCACTGGTAGAAAAAATTTTTAATGACATTTTCTTTGTGTGGATATATTTTTAAGGCTCCAATTTGTTACTTCCATTATTTTACTTGCAGCATACTCTCTAGGTCACTTCTTTCTAAACACATACATGTTTATAAGCTATTTTCAAATTAATATATTTGCATCTAAGCATATTATATTTACAAACATAATATGTTCTAACATATTAACATATATGTCCCAAACATCTTAAGCTAGTTTAAGAACATTATATGCTTGCACTTTAAAATATTGTGTTAAAAAATTTGAGTTCCAAACATATAATTTTTACACCCAAACAAATTAAAAACAGTCTTTTTCGTCCGTGTATAGAACATACTTTATATTAAAGGAAATTTAGTTTGTCTAAAAATTCGATCCGGTGGAATGTATATTACTTTGGGTGTATAGCTGCTTTTAAATATTTATGCCAAATAAGAAAACTATATATTGTCTGAGTGTATCAAACAGCACATTATTAATCTGTAGTTAAAATATTCACAATGTACTACCTAAATGCTGGCACCGGATATGCTTGAGCTGGGCATAAGATAGCAAAACTGCTGCCCCATTTACGCTCTATGCCAGACCATTTAACATCACCAGACAGTGTGGGGGCTTTAGCACTAACAGGTTCTGCAAAAGAAAAAACAAAATCAATTTTTTGTTTTTCCATCGTGTTTTGGCTTATAAATCAGCCGAAAATATCTAGTTCTGTCTTTTTAAGGCAAAAACTACAATTACAGCATCATTTCAAAAAAAATTATATACAATATAAAAAAAGATAATGCAACTGAAAAAAAAACATCTCATAAACTTAACCTGAATGCTGGTACTGGAAATGCTTGAGCTGGACAAAATAATGCAATATCATGAGCTAGCTGACGTTCAATCCATGAACGTTTTATGTCAAGCGACAAAAGAGTAGGTGCCTTACCACCCACAGGTTCTATGTGGTGTGTCATTGAATTTTGGAAGGGAAAAATACAAAATTAATGTTGTACGGTTGATATGGAAATATAATTTTAGTATTTATATTACAATTCTATTGAAAACTGCCTATTGTTGGTTTGTCATTGATTTAATGAATGCCAGATATCTTACCTAAAATAAGGTGCTGGATAACCTTGAGCTGGACATAGTAGTGAAATATCGTGGTTTTGTTTTAATTCTAAAGGTTTTTGCTGAAGAGCAGGTGTTTTGGGAGGACTACTGGAAATGGGCTCTAGAAAGGAGAATGAGTCGTTTGAAAATGTTTTACAATTATATTGTTATGAAATCTGCCAGAATGTTGAGACTTTTGAGAAATTATACATAAAAAAAGCTTAGCCAGATCTAACGAATTTGGTTTAATAATTTTGGCATTGATTCCGAGACAAAGACGTAAGGTACATTAATTTTTTTGGTTGTTGATACTAAGAAATTAAAATTTGGTTGTTGATACTAAGTATTAATAGTACTGACAGATTGAATTCAAATCCAAGAAGAAGATTGCTTTATGATACCCTACACAAAGATGTGTTTTGAAGTGATATTCGATCGAAGTTTTTAAAAAATTGTTTATAGTAATAAAATTTTGACAGAATTTTCTACAGAAAAAAAAATTTAAAAAAAATATTGAAAATATTTATATAAAAATAAAATTTTGAAAAAAAGATTCTATGCAAATAAAATATTGACAAAAATTTCTATAGAAATTAAATTTTTATAAAATATTCTACAGAAATAAAATTTATATAAAATATTCTATTGAAATAAAATTTTGACAAAATTTTCTTAAGGATCGAAAAAAAATTCCTATAAAAATAAAATTTTGAGAAAATTTCTATAGAAATAAAATTTTAAGAAAATTTTGAGAAAATTTTATTTCATACTGAAAGTTTGATAAAATTTCCTATAGAAATAAAATTTTCTATAGAAATAAAATATTGAGAAAATTGTCTACGTTAATAAAAATTTGAGAGAATCTTCGACAGAAATAAAATTTTGAAAAAATTTCCTATAAACATAACATAAATTTTTGCAGTTTTCCGTAAGATGTAACCTGCTTTCTAAAGTCTAACATCACTTTAAATATAAATAATGATATGTGTCAAGAAAAATACTTCTTAAAACAATTCTTATTTTTGAATGACTTTCATCTTTAAAACCAAGATACAAAAAAAAATTTTTTAATGTATTTATGACAAAGCGAGTTGATGTGATTTCAACAGAATTTTCTTTGGTGGTCATACACAGATTTTTTTTTATGATTCTATTATGAATTTAGTTGTTCTGTAGTTCAATCAATCTTTTAATTGTTAATTGTTTCAATCTCAGATTTTATTAAACATAAAAATATACTTCATAAAAGATTAACTGATTTAGATTAAACTTTTATTTAATTTAATTGGAAATTTAATTGATTGTCAAAGCAAACCTCAATCAATTTTTAAACAGAACAGAAAAAAACTTATTTTCAATCATTTATCCAATTAGTTCTTAATATGAATTAATCACAAAAACGATAGTATCAATTTCCAACAATAAGTAAAAAATAATTTAATACAATTAAAAAAATTACTAAATCATTTATATTTTTAATTAAACAATTTTTAAAATTCAAATAAAATTTTATTTGAAAATTTTTGGTAATTTTATTTTTGCTATGTTTTTTGGTTTCAACTTTAATTTTAATTAGGTTTTTGATTGATTCAATTAAAAATTATTTTTTTTTTAATAATTTCAATAAAATAGTTATGATTTTTTTTCTAACATTTAAAAACCAGCATATTCAATTACATTTTAATTTCATGATAGTTTTATTTAATTCAATTTTATTTTTTTTTAATTGAAAAAGTAGACATTTTCAGTAATTTCCTTAAGTACACAGAAAACTGTTTTTTTTAATTATATTTTTCTTTGAATTTGAAAAAGTAGTTAATTAAATTATATACGGCCGTAAGTTCGGCCAGGCCGAATCTTATGTACCCCCCCCCATGGATTGCGTAGAAACTTATACGAAAGACTGTCATCCACAAATTTCAACTCACTCGGATGAAATTTGCTTCTCCAAGAGGCTCCAAAACCAATCTCGAGATCGGTTTATATGGGGCCTATAAATGATTATGGACTGGTATGGACCACTTTTGGAATGGTTGCTAAATATCATATACTACCACCACGTACCAAATTTCAACCAGATCGGATAAATTTTGCTTCTCCAAAAGGCACCGGAGGTCAAATCTGGGGATCGGTTTATATGGGAGCTATATATAATTATGGACTGATAGGAACCAATTTTTGCATGGTCTTTTGAGGCCATATACTAACATCACGTACCAAATTTCAACCGAATGGGAAGAATTTTGCTCTTCCAAGGTGCTCCGTAGGTCAAATCTGGGGATCGGTTTATAGGCTCCGTGCCTATATATAATTATGGACCGATATCGACCAATTTTTGCATGGGTGTTTGAGTACATATATTAACATCACGTACCAAATTTCAACTGAATCAGATGAATTTTGGTCTTCCAAGAGGCTCCGGAGGTCAAATCTGGTGATCGGTTTATATGGGGGCTATATATAAATATGGACCAATTTTTGCATGGTCTTTTGAGACCATATACTAACACCATGTACCAAATTTCAGCCGGATCGGATGAAATTTGCTTCTCTTAGAGGCTCCGCAAGCCAAATCGGGGGATCGGTTTATATGGGGGCCAATTTTAGCATGGATGTTAGAGACCATATACTAACACCATGTACCAAATTTCAGCCGGATCGGATGAAATTTGCTTCTCTTAGAGGCCTCGCAAGCCAAATTTGGGAGTCCGTTTATATGGGGGCCCATTTGCAATACCATCCGACCTACATCAATAACAACTACTTGTGCCAAGTCGATAGCTTGTTTCGTTCGGAAGTTAGCGTGATTTCAACAGACGGACGGACGGACGGACATGCTCAGATCGACTCAGAATTTCACCACGACCCAGAGTATATATACTTTATGGGGTATTAGAGCAATATTTCGATGTGTTACAAACGGAATGACATAGTTAATAGGATGGGGGTATATCCTATGGTGGAGGGTATGAAAATAAATTTCAATTAGAAACTAATTAGTTCAAATAATTTCGTGATCACTATGATATAATTTAAGTTCTTAAAGGAACTTACCAATATTAAATAATAAATTTTGCATACCTAAAAGCTGGTGCAGGATAGCCTTGTGCAGGACATAGCAATGAAATATCGGAAGCTTGTTTCAATTCAAATGGTTTACTCATTATCGATGGTATACGAGGAGCCGTACTGGAAACAGGTTCTAAGTACGAGAAAAAAATTTACTTCTAACTAAAAAAAGGCTACTTCAAAATACTTAATTGAAAACTGCCTCGAAAATATTGGTGGATTTGGGATATTAATTTTGGATCTATATAGAACACTTTTATTTAACCTTGTGCACTTTTTCACGTGCGGGTTATTATAGCGGATTATGAAAATATTTTATTTTTATTATTATCTTCTAAAAATGTCCATTTCATCCCTGTAATGGATAAATAAAAGTTTCAAACAAATATCCAATAACTAAAGGAATAAAATCAATGTTGGGTCAAATTAACCCAAGGAGTGCATAAGGGTTAAGATCTATTAATTTTGACAAGGTTACAATTATAAATTTTATAATTATAAATTTTATTATTAATTCAAGAGGAAAATGTATTCAAAAATCTTGAAAACAAAAATATTTACTAGGATGTAAATATTTTTGTAAACATGGCTTTTAAAACAATTTGACTTTATACTATCACATATTTGATGAATAGTTAAATTAAACTTTAAACCTACTTTTTCCCATACAAATTCGTTTCATAAACTCTTTATATTTTTTTTTTGGAAAAGGTGATCATTAAAATCCAATTTATTCGAAATAGGAAGAGTTTACTCGTAAGACAATACCTAAAACTTGGTGCAGGATAGCCCTGAGCTGGGCACAAAATGGCAACGCTTTCATGATGATCAACAACATTCGGTTTATAAGTAAGAGCATTGATTTTCGGTGGACTACTTGATATCGGTTCTAAAAATGGCAATGTTAGAAAATTAATTTTACAAAATGAGAAAAAAATTGTAATTTACGAAAACTGCTTGAATGAGATATGACAAACTTCTATATATAAGATTTATAGATGACCTGTCAAGGAAATGCTTAAATATCCATAGCGATTTGAAGACTAAGAGAAGAGGAGCCAAAATTTAAGACAGTCAAATCTATTAAAAAAAATCGAATCTATATAAAAACACAAACAGTGCCGATATAATACGATATCCCACAAAAAGACCCACTTACTATCTGCCCATGAATAATTTGTAGATAGTTAAAAAAATTACTAACTCTTCTTATTATTTAAATTTTTTCGATTTAAGTGACCTACTTTCGAATAATGATTTTATTGTTTAATATAAAGTTACCTAAAAATTGGAGCTGGATAACCTTGAGCCGGACACAAAAGTGATACACTTGTTTCCTGTTTAATGGTAAGAGGACGAGCGCTTACAGGTGGTACTTTGGGAGCTGTACTGGAAACAGGCTCTAAAAAAGGTTTGTCCAGAATCGAATTTCAAATTTAAAAGGATATAGTAACGCTTGTTGTTAGTACAACTACTACTTACTACTAACAAAATTAAGTACAAAATATTATAAAATCATTGAAAACTGCCATAAGTTTAAACATAACAATTTCTATATATTAAGGTGGGTAAGAACACACAAAGAAAAATACTTTCCTCCGGAGCGAAATTTTAGAAAAATTTTTACGAAATTTACGAATTTTTACGAATATTTGGTTAAGCTACACTTGTAGTTTAGTCAATGCATGGCTTTAAGCTGAGATCAAAAACAACAATAACGAATGAAGAGAAGCCAACAATAAAAAAACAAAACGAATGAAGATAGAGGAAGCACGCTCAAAAACAAACCCAGCCAAATACATTCAAATCGATGATTTGAGTTTGGCAAAGGAAAAGAGATATGCTGGCAAATTTGTTTAGGCAGTAGCCGACTATCAAACCCTTTTTCGGGAGGTTCAAGTGTAGTTCACTTTGGGTTGAGTGAATTACCCGAATTTATTCTGATAATTGGTTGATAGTTTGCTGCAAGTAGAGGATGCTGATGAGGAATGTGGTAATTCCGAAACGTGCGTCCATCCAACCGTCTTGCAGTCTATAGGGCTTTGCCCAAATAAATTTCACAAACATTATTTTCCTCTGTTGGTTAAGCTACACGTGTAGTTTAGTCAATGCATGGTTTTAAGCTGAAATCAAAAACAACAACAACTTTTTAGGAAATTTTTCCATAGTAAAATATCTTTTATAGAAATAAAACTTTGAAAAAGTGTCCTAATTTCTAATTTTGAGAACATTTTCCATAGTAAAAAATTTGGACAAAATTTTTTGTAGTACTCAAATTTTTACGAAATTTTTTATAGATATAAAACTTTTCGAAAATTTTGACAAAATATAGAAAAGCTAACATATTTGATATCTGTCTAAATAAAGAATAAATTTCAAATTGTATACCTAAAAAATGGCACGGGATATCCTTGAGCAGGGCAAAGTAAAGCAAATGTTGAATTGCCAGCATAAGTCTTCATATCGAATTTCAATTGGGAGGCTACTCTAGGTAAAGTGCTGCTAATTGGTTCTGAAATCGTTCAATGGTATTGTTAATTATTTGTATTATTTTTGTTAATTTCTTTGGTATAAAAATAAACTGTCTGTTTGTGGGGGGTAGTATAAGTATGCGTTCAAGTGATCTTCTGATTGAAATAATTCACAATATTCTAGTTTATTGTTTTGTATGACAGTTTCCAATATTCACAATAAGAACCTATTGTGATTGAAAATCATACAATAGAAATACTTATGCAAACAAATTCGAAATGCTGACCATGAAACAATATTTGACGATTGCGAAAATATCAGATCCTAAAACGATGTGATTCTCTAAAATCCACTATTTTTCTTAAGCAGCCTTCGTTTGTGGATTCTTTTATAGATTGCTGATCCTATCAAATTAAAATACATGACATCCATTATTCTCCCGAATTCTCAATAACCCAATCAAACATTTCATTTGATTCGAGTATTGATTTACCTAAAATTTGGTACTGGATAGCCTTGAGCTGGACACATAAGACTAACAGTTCCTTTAATTCGCACAAATTCTATATTGGTTTTCTGAATTAAAGAGACTCTAGGAGCAGCACCACTTATAGGTTCTAGAAAAAAATATTCAATAAGGAAATAGATTTTCAGTATACTAATAACTAAATCAACATCAAATATATATAAATAAACCATCCTGAATGTTGAAATCTGATTACCTAAAAAACGGCACCGGATATGCTTGAGCTGGACATAATAGCGTAATACTTTGATCATAGTTCACATCAATATTACGAGTCTTGTCACCAGAGGTGAGGCGTGGACCAACCGAACCAACGGGTTCTAGAAAATTTATTAAAATAAATTTTTCTCATTGATAATAATAACGGCTTAAAGATTTATTTTGTTTATTAGAAAAAGTGATTACTTTTTTATTATGAGTAATGCATTTAAAGAAAACTGCCTGAATTTTTATGATTCAAATATTACCTAAATCTTGGAACGGGATAGGATTGAGCTGGGCATAACAATGTAAGATCCTGGTCTTTTCTGGAACGCACCATATTTAATTCATCTTGAGCATTAAATTTGGGACCAACACTACCCATGGGCTCTAAATAATTTTTTTTTGTAAGAAAATTAAATTGGGTTATATAAGTTTTGAGATAAACTATTGGCCTAAATATTGGGATTCAAAGGTACCGAATAAATTTCCTCATTTTATGATATAAAACTAATAATAGTTAAACTAAATAATAGTTAAATAATAGTTAAGAATTTTCCTGAATAGCACTATACAAAAAATAAATAAATATGGAAATACACCCAGAAAAAAATATTTTTTTGTGCTCCATCACAAAATTCATCCAACTAAAAATTTTTGATTGATTCCATTAATTGAAATTTTATTTTATTTATTTTATTATTTGAAATTTCTTCAATTCCGGAAATTATAATATCAATAACCAGCGTCAATTAAAAAGTTTATTGATACAATTAAAACTTTGTTAATGTTTGTGACTGATAATTAATTCAACGAAATACATTTTTAATTGATTTTTTATACCCTCCGCCATAGGATGGGGGTATATTAACTTTGTCATACCGTTTGTAACACATCGAAATACTGCTCTAAGTCCCCATAAAGTATATATATTCTGTGTCGTGGTGAAATTCTGGGTCGATCTGAGCATCTCCGTCCGTCCTTCTGTTGAAATCACGCTAACTTCCGAACGAAACAAGCTATTGACTTGAAACTTGGCTGAAGTAGTTTTTATTGATGTAGGTCGAATGGTATTGCAAATGGGCCATATCGGTCAACTTTTACGTATAGCCCCCATATAAACGGACCCCCAAATTTGGCTTGCACCCCTCTAAGAGAAGCAAATTTTATCCGATCCGGTTGAAATTTGGTACATGCTGTTGGTATATGGTCTCAAACAACCATGCAAAAATTGGTCCAGCTCGGTCCCTAATTATATATAGCCCCCATAGAAACCGATCCCCCGATTTGGCTTGCGGAGCCTATAAGAGAGACAAATTTCATCCGATCTTACTGAAATTTGGTACATGGTGTTAGTATATGGTCTTTAACAACCATGCAAAAATTTTTCCACATCGGCCCGCAATAAAGCGATCACCAGATTTGACTTCCGGAGCCTCTTGGAAGACCAAAATTCATCTGATTCAGTTAATATTTGGTACGTGGTGTTAATATGTGGCCTCAAACACCCATGCAAAAATTGGTTGAAATCGGCCCATAACTATATATAGCCCCCATATAAACCGATCCCCAGATTTGACCTCCGGAGCCCCTTGGAAGAGCATAATTCGCCCGATTCGGTTGAAATTTGGTACGTGATGCCAGTATATGGGTCGTGGGTTCGATTCCTGCTACGACCGTGGTGCAATGGTTAGCATGCCCGCCTTGCATACACAAGGTCGTGGGTTCGATTCCTGCTTCGACCGAACACCAAAAAGTTTTTCAGCGGTGGATTATCCCATCTCAATAATGCTGGTGACATTTATGAGGGTTTTCAAAGCTTCTCTAAGTGGTTTCACTGCAATGTGGAACGCCGTTCGGACTCGGCTATAAAAAGGAGGTCCCTTGTCATTGAGCTTAACATGGAATCGGGAAGCACTCAGTGATAAGAGAGAAGTTCACCACTGTGGTATCACAATGGACTGAATAGTCGAAGTGAGCCTGATACATCGGGCTGCCACATAGCATAACCTAACCTAACCTAGTATATGGTATCCAACAACCATGCAGGAATTGGTTCATATCAGTCCATAATTATATATAACCCCCATATAAACCGGTCCCCAGATTTGACCTCCGGTGCCTTTTTGAGAAGCAAAATTCATCCGATCTGGTTGAAATTTGGTACGTGGTGGTAGTATATGATATTTAACAACCATGCCAAAAGTGGTCCATATCAGTCCCGATCCCGAGATTTGGTTTTGGAGCCTCTTGGAGGAGCAAATTTCATCCGAGTCAGTTGAAATTTGGTACATTGGTACGATATGCACTAATATGGACCCAGCAGCCAGAGTTTTATACCGAGTTGCTTGAAATTTTGTGCAAACATAACACTTAGTCGTATAGTCAAGAGTGCAAAATTTGATTGAAATCGGTTCAGATTTAGATATAGCTCCCATATATATATTTCGCCCGATATGGACTTATATGGCCCCAGAAGCCAGAGTTTTGGCCCAAGTTGGTTGAAATTTTGCACAGGGAGTAGATTTAGCATTGTAGCTATGTGTGCCAAATTTGGTTGAAATCGATTCAGATTTAGATATAGCTCCCATATATATCTTTCGCCCGATATGCACTTATATGGACCCCGAAGCCAAAGTTTTAACCCGATTAGCTTGGAATTTTGCACAAGGAGTAAAATTGGTAGTATAGTCATGTGTACCAAATTTGATTGAAATCGGTTCAGATTTAGATATAGCTTCCATATATATTTTTCGCCCGATATGGACTTATATGGCCCCAGAAACCAGAGTTTTGGCCCAAGTTGGTTGAAATTTTGCACAGGGCGTAGAATTAGCATTGTAGCTATGCGTGCCAAATTTGGTTGCCATCGGTTCAGATTTAGATATAGCTCCCATATATATGTTTTTCTGATTTCGACAAAAATGGTCAAAATACCAACATTTTCCTTGTTAAATCACCACTGCTTAGTCGAAAAGTTGTAAAAATGACTCTAATTTTCCTAAACTTCTAATACATATATATCGAGCGATAAATCATAAATAAACTTTTGCGAAGTTTCCTTAAAATTGCTTCAGATATTTCTATTTCCATATTTCTTTACTAAAATTGTGTTCCACCCTAGTGCATTAGCCAACTTACATTTTGAGTCTATAGATTTTGTAAAAGTCTATAAAATTTTGCCCAAATCGAGTGATATTTAAATGTATGTATTTGGGACAAACCTCTATATATAGCCCCCAACACATTTGACGGATGTGATATGGTATCGAAAATTTAGATCTACAGAGTGGTGCAGGGTATAATATAGTCGGCCCCGTCCGACTTTAGACTTTCCTTACTTGTTTTTGTCTAATATATACCACGTATGGACTAACTCACAATTTAGAAAACGATTTAAGATACCACAACCCAAGTAATTCGATTGTGGATGACAGTCTTTCGTAGAAGTTTCTACGCTATCCATGGTGGAGGGTACATAAGATTCGGCCTGGCCGAACTTACGACCATATATACTTGTTTTAATTGAAAAAATTTTGATGATATTTGCTTTTGTGTGCACAGAAAAAAAATATCACCTATATTCTTTTAATTAAAATATTAATAGATTTTGAAAATAATTTCAATTAAAAGATTGTTTGTTTCAGTTCGATTTTTTAATCAATTCTAAGATCAATCACCCAAAAACTCCATCAAATAAAATAGATCAATTAATTTATTTATATTTTGTCTTTTTGATGATTTCAATTAAAAATTAATTGGGACTGAAGCCAAAACATTTTTTTGAGTGTATTCAAAAATACCAATTTTTAGAATATTACGATAAGTATCAATGAAGTTTATATTAAATAGAATTCCTAAGTATTAATTCTAACAAAAAATTATGAAGAAATTGAGATTCTCCACAAAGTTTTTTATGCGGTGCATAAACTTATTTAAATTATTTTGAAAATTTAAAAACGTTTTTTTATAAATATTACCTAAACCATGGTACTGGATAAGATTGACCAGGACAGAATAATGTTATACTTCTTCCCATGCGGTCTTCAGCATTTTTTAAACGATTTTCTACAGCAATTTTTGGTGCAACACTGCCAATGGGCTCTGCAATTGTTACATTGATGAGATAATATTCTAACCAATACAAGAAACTGTCTGAATTTGTAAGAGACCCATTTTTTTATTAAAATATTAAGTATTTTAAATTTTATTCTATTTTTTAAGCAAACAACAACAATCTATATTTTTTGGTTTTCAAAACTTGTACCTGTAATTTGGCATTGGATAAGCTTGAGCGGGACAAAATAGGGAGAAACTTGCTCCCAACTTAGCTCCGGCATCTCTTAAACGTTCACCTATACTGATTTTGGGTCCAACATGACCAACAGGTTCTAAAATATTGAAAATTGATTTTTTTTATATGGAGAGGGAGGTTAAATATATCACTCCTTAAAATTGGCATAGGGTAACCAGAAACTAAATAAATCCAAGAATTCGTGCCAAATAATAGTGCTATATATTTATATTTATTTTGATGATATAGGCACAGGATCTCTTTAAAGACTCTGATAATTTTATCTGATAAGACATATTAATATTTTCTTTAAAGGTTGCAAATATTAGCAACTTACTAATCGAAGACCAGGATTTGGCTTTGGCTTAGGATACACATTTATATCCCTACAAATAGTGTTTTTATTTCAAAGGGAACCTTTTCCAAATCAAATGAATACAAACCAAATGAAACCATCGATAAGATAAAAAAGTCATTTATGATAAATTCATATTAAACCACCTTATTTTTTAACCCACACCCGATTAATTAAAATTTTCCTCTGGAAAGAAATTTTTCACAAACGATTCCCTTTTAATGTAAAGTATTTTTTGATACTTTACAATATTTCTGTTAAATAAAGTTTCTTTAATAGAAATAAAACAGGCTTCATTTAATTTGATTTTCAAAAATCTTTCATATGACCTAAAAACTGACATATTCAGACTTAAAAGTCTTATTTAGTTCAGATAAAAGATATAAAAGATTTTTATAAATTAAAGATATAATCGGTCGTTCTTTTTCTATTACCTAAAGTACGGCACTGGGTATGCTTGTGCTGGGCAAAATATGCTAACAGTATTCCCAATTGCTACTTCGGCATCATTTCGGCGATTTGCTAAATTAATACGTGGACCAACAGTACCCACGGGCTCTAAAGAAAATATAAAATTTAATTTGAATTGATTTGCGATGGAAATATTAGTTAGCACTGAATGTTCGATGAGGGATCCCATATAGACTCAAAAATCTAAACTTCATAAACAACTTTTTAAAAATTACCTGATTTCCGCAGGTGTTTTATATTAAAAAAGAACTACAAACTACAAAATTTTATTTCTGTAGAAAATTTTGTCAAAATTTTATTTCTGTAGAAAATTTTTTATCCATTTTATTTTTATAGACAATTTTGTCAAAATTTTATTTCCATAGAAAATTTTGTCAAAAATTTATTTCTATAGAAAATTTTGTCAAAATTTTATTTCTAATTATTCAATTATTTTTCGAGCTTTATGGACAGATATAGATGTTTTCCCCATAAGGAGTTAGCATAAAGGGCCCAAAATTGAGTTATCTCTCCCAGCCAGATCTATACTAAAGGTTGTGGAAAGGTTCATTCGCCCGAACCGAAACATGTACAGTCCAGGCGTGTATAGATTTGTATCTGGCGTTTTCTTTTCAATGGCTCTATTAACCATGTTCCTTAATCTATATCTGTCCATAAAGTTCGAAAAATAATTGTATAATTAGATATAATGCATTTGGACGTCAGTTGCCTGTTTCGGTATCAGGCTAACATGAAATATAAAATTTTATTTCTATAGACAATTTTGTCAAAATTTTATCTCTATAGAAAATTTTGTCAACATTTTATTTCTGTAGAAAACTTTGTTACAATTTTATTTCTGTAGCAATTTTTTCCAAAATTTTATTTCTGTAGACAATTTTGTAAAAATTTTATTTCTATAGACAATTTTGTCAAAATTTTATTTCTGTAGAAAATTTTGTCAAAATTTAATTACTGTAGAAGATGATTTCAAACTTTTATTTCTATAGACAATTTTGTCAAAATTATATTACTATTGAAAATTTTGTGAAAATTTTATTTCTATATAACATTTTTTCAAAATTTTATTTCTGTAGAAAATTTTGTCAAAATTTTATTTCTGTAGAAAATTTTGTCAAAATTTTATTACTGTAACAAATTTTTTCCAAAATTTTATTTCTGTAGACAATTTTGTCAAAATTTTATTTCTATAGACAATTTTGTCAAAATTTTATTTCTGTAGAAAATTTTGTCAAAATTTTATTACTGCAGAAAATGTTTTCAAAATTTTATTTCTATAGACAATTTTGTCAAAATTATATTACCATTGAAAATTTTGTGAAAATTTTATTTCTATATAACATTTTTTCAAAATTTTATTTCTGTAGAATATTTTGTCAAAAAATTATTTCTATAGAACATTTCGTCAAAATTTTATTTCTGTAGTAATTTTTTCCAAAATTTTATTTCTAAAGAAAATTTTGTCAAAAATTTATTTCTGTAGAACATTTTGCTAAAATTTTATTTCTTTAGAAAAATTTGTCAAAAATTTATTTCTATTGACAATTTTCTCAAAACTTTATTTCTATAGACAATTTTCTCAAAATTTTATTTCTGTAGAAAATGTTGTCAAAATTTAATTACTGTAGAAAATTTTGTCAAAATTTTATTTCTATAGATAATTTTGTCAACATTTTATCTCTATAGAAAATTTTGTCAAAATTTTGTTTCTGTAGAAAATGTTGTTAAAATTTTATTTCTGTAGCAAATTTTTTCCAAAATTTTATTTCTATAGCCAATTTTGTCAATATTTTATTTCTATAGAAAATTTTGTCAAAATTTTATTTCTGTAGAAAATGTTGTCAAAATTTTATTACTGTAGAAAATTTTGTCAAAAATTTATTTCAGTAAAAAATTTTGGTAACATTTTATTTCTGTAGAAAATTTTGTCAAAAATTTATTTCTATAGACAATTTTGTCAAAATTTTATTTCTATAGACAATTTTGTCAAAATTTTATTTCTGTAGAAAATCTTGTCAAAATTTTATGTCTATAGAAAATGTTTTCAAAATTTTATTTCTATAGACAATTTTGTCAAAATTATATTACTATTGAAAATTTTATTTCTATAGAACATTTTATCAAAATTTTATTTCTGTGGAAAATTTTGTCAAAAATTAATTTCTATATAAAATTTTGTGAAAATTTTATTTCTATAGAAAATTTTTTCAAAATTTTATTTCTGTAGAAAATTTTGTCAAAAATGTATTTCTGTAGAAAAATTTGTCAAAATTTTATTTCTATAGAAAATTTTGCCAACATTTTATTTTTATAGAAAATTTTGTCAAAATTTTATTTCTAAAGAAAATTTAGCCAACATTTTATTTCTATAGAAAATTTTGTCAAGAATTTATTTCTATAATTTTTTTTTAATTTTATTTCTGTAAACTTTTTTTTTTAAATTTTATTTCTATAGACAATCTTCTCAAAATTATATTACTATAGAAAATTGTGTGAAACTTTTATTTCTGTAGAAAATTTTGTCATAAATTTATTTCTGTAGAAAATTTTGTCAAAATTTTATTTCCATAGAAAATTTTGTCAAAAAATTATTTCTGTAAATATTTTTTTTAATTTTATTTCTATAGACAATTTTGTCAAAATTATATTTTGTCAAAATTATATTACTATAGAAAATTTTGTGAAAATTTTATTTCTGTAGAAAATTTTGTCAACATTTTATTTCTGTAGAAAATTTTGTCAAAATTTTATTACTGTAGAAAATGACTTCAAACTTTTATTTCTATAGACAATTTTGTCAAAATTATATTACTATTGAAAATTTTGTGAAAATTTTATTTCTATATAACATTTGTTCAAAATTTTATTTCTGTAGAATATTTTGTCAAAAAATTATTTCTATAGAACATTTCGTCAAAATTTTATTTCTGTAGTAATTTTTTCCACAATTTTATTTCTAAAGAAAATTTTGTCAAAATTTTATTTCTATAGACAATTTTCTCAAAACTTTATTTCTATAGACAATTTTGTCAAAATTTTATTTCTGTAGAAAATGTTGTCAAAATTTAATTACTGTAGAACATTTTGTCAAAATTTTATTTCTATAGATAATTTTGTCAACATTTTATCTCTATAGAAAATTTTGTCAAAATTTTGTTTCTGTAGAAAATGTTGTTAAAATGTTATTTCTTTAGCAAATTTTTTCCAAAATTTTATTTCTATAGCCAATTTTGTCAAAATTTTATTTCTATAGACAATTTTGTCAAAATTTTATTTCTGTAGAAAATGTTGTCAAAATTTTATTTTGTCAAAAATTTATTTCAGTAAAAAATTTTGGTAACATTTTATTTCTGTAGAAAATTTTGTCATAAATTAATTTCTATATAAAATTTTGTGAAAATTTTATTTATATAGAAAATTTTTTCAAAATTTTATTTCTGTAGAAAATTTTGTCAAAAATGTATTTCTGTAGAAAAATTTGTCAAAATTTTCTTTCTATAGAAAATTTTGCCAACATTTTATTTTTATAGAAAATGTTGTCAAAATTTTATTTCTAAAGAAAATTTAGCCAACATTTTATTTCTATAGAAAATTTTGTCAAAAATTTATTTCTATATTTTTTTTTTTTAATTTTATTTCTATAGGCAATCTTGTCAAAATTATATTACTATAGAAAATTGTGTGAAACTTTTATTTCTGTAGAAAATTTTGTCATAAATTTATTTCTGTAGAAAATTTTGTCAAAATTTTATTTCCATAGAAAATTTTGTCAAAAATTTATTTCTGTAAATATTTTTTTTTTAATTTTATTTCTATAGACAATTTTGTCAAAATTATATTATATATTGAAAATTTTGTGAAAATTTTATTTCTAAAGAAAATTTTTTTAAAATTTTATTTCTGTAGAAAATTTTGTCAAAAATTTATTTCTGTAGAAAATTTTGTCAACATTTTATTTCTGTAGAAAATTCTGTCAAAATTTTATTTCAATAGAAAAATTTTGTCAAAATTTTATTTCTATAGAAAATGTTGTCAAAAATATTTCTCTGTAGAAAATTTTGTCAAAATTTTATTTCTATAAAAAAATAAAACAGTAAAAAATCTACCGTTTGTGGTAGAATTCTACCAAAATTCTTCATCCGAGCAAATGGTAACATTTATTAATTAAAAAAAATGTAACTATGTTGTGGCAGAAATTAAAACAAAAATAGCTAGTATTTATACATATTGCTGTAAAAGGACTTCGACGTTTATCACAAAAGTAATATACTATTCTTCCAAACAAAATGTAGGTTAGGTTAGGTTAGGTGGCAGCCCGATGTATCAGGCTCACTTAGACTATTCAGTTCATTGTGATACCACATTGGTTAACTTCTCTCTTACCACTGAGTGCTGCCCGATTCCATGTTAAGCTCAATGACAAGGGACCTCCTTTTTATAGCCGAGTCCGAACGGCGTTCCACATTGCAGTGAAACCACTTAGACAAGCTTTGAAACCCTCAGATATGTCACCAGCATTACTGAGGTGAGATAATCCACCGCTGAAAAACTTTTTGGTGTTCGCTCGAAGCAGGAATCGAACCCACGACCTTGTATATGCAAGGCGAGCATGCTAACCATTGCACCACGGTGGAAAGTTTTTTTTTTTTGTGTAAAAAATCTATCGTGCAAAGAAAAAGTTGAAGGACGGATGGACAAATACTGCTAAATCGAATCAGAAAGTGTTTCTAAGTCGACCAATGTTCCTCAGAGGCATATTTTGTATAGACTAGAGTTATTATACCTATACTGAAAGAAGATTTTTCTTTTCTGACAAACAAAATTTTACACGCATTCCATTTTTTTTTCGACACCAAAAAATTTTCTTTAAAAGAGAGAGAGGAATTATTGCAACTCTTATTATAAATTCGGGTTAATTTTGTATGAGAGTATATACTTTATAAGAAAGGTTAATTTCGTTTGTTAAAAAATTTTAATTCCGGAGGAAAGTATGTTTTCTTTGGGTATAGACTCCAGAAGTTATCATCATGAAGATATCAGGTATGAATAGATTCATTGTATCAATGAATATTACTTTATTTATGAATTTTTTCATATTATTTTATTTAAAATTTCTATTATCAACATATAATTCCATACTATTTATTTTATTTGTAAATTCCTACCTATAAAATGGCACCGGATACGATTGAGCTGGACAAAATAAACTCAAAGTTGCCTCCACTCTGGCTTCAGCATCTTTTCGCCTTTCGCCCACACTTATTTTTGGTGGCACACTGCCAACAGGTTCTACAATAAAATCACAAACAAGCCACAAACAATCAAAAACTACCTAAATTACTTAGTTCTTAAGTAGTGCGATGGGGATGGGATATCTACCACCACCATCATCACCACCATCGTGTCATAGACACAAAGGACCTTTTACTACTAAAACTATTATTTATTGAAAACTTTTTAATTTTAGCCTTTTGCCTGTTGGTTCAAGAGAGTACACGCCAATAAGCTTAAGCATGATTAAAGCGTATCAGAAAATCAAAAGGAAAACTTTAAGTTATGAATACCAAAAAAAAAAAAAGGATGCTACCTGTAGGCCGGTACAGGATATGATTGAGCTGGGCAGAATAAAGCCAATGGTGAATGTAAACGAACAGCAGACTTTTGTAATTGCTCAGCCATATTAACACGGGGAGCTACGCTACCAATGGGTTCTAAATTTTTACAAAGAAAAATATGAAATATTTATAGACTGGATAAGGACACTAAAAATGGGATGAGGGTTATTTGTAATTGCTTCGGGAGCAATTATCAACCTGAATGTTGGGAGTGGGAACGCAGAAAAAAATTTCACCAAAATATATCCAATTAGAAAAGCTAATTAAAGCTGAAAACTTTTTCAATTAAAACATTAATTGACACAATTAAATTTTTAATCAAACTCGAAAAATTAAGTCAAGTGGGTCAATGATTGAAAATTTTGAAATTTGCAATTTAAAAAATTAATTGATACAATAAACTTTTTCATAAAACTCGGAAGTCTAAGCCATTTAAAAAAGGCAATTTTTTTTAAATTTTTAATAATCAAAATAAAAACACAAAGTCAATTAAGAAGGTGATTGAAGATAGTTACGTCTTTAATTAAAAAATTAATTTATACTATCATTATTTTAATCAAACAAACAGCACAAAGTTAGTTAAGAAACTGAGTGAAAATTTTCTCTGTTATTATTAAATATTTAATTGGTTTCAATTAACAATTTAATTAAAATGGATGTTGATTGCAACACTCAATTTTTTAACTGATTTAATCAAAAAGTTAATTGGAATTTGGATTAAAGTTTAACTAAATAATTAAAAGAAACAATTAAAAAACTAATTGAGTTTTCCAATTGGCATCAAATAAATTTTTGATTGAATCAATTAAAAACTGAATTGATTTTTGCCATCAACATCAGTCAATAATTTTTTAATTGAGCCAATTAAAAAATTAAGTGAAATTTTCAAATCAAATCAATTAATTTGTTAATCAAATATATTTTTATGTCCAATTAAAATTGTGATTGATACTATAATTTTCGTGATTGAAGACATTTCAATTAAAAACTTAATTGAATCAATTGATTTTGTGATTGAATCATAAAAATGTGTGTGTGTGTGTATTTATTATATTACGTAAAGAGATTAGGTTTAAGTAGCAGCTCGATTTATTTCAGGTCCACTTAGACTATTAAGTCAATTTTATAGGCCCTTATTGCCTAAATGTTTAATTTAATCAATTACAAAATTAATTGAATTGAATGTGGTAGACCGATTTATTTCAGGCTCATATAGACTATTCAGTCCTCAGCCTTGTTACCTGAATCTTGGCACTGGATATGCTTGAGCTGGACACATTAAAGCTATACCCCTTCCTTGATATATATTATCGGTTATAGAGCTTTCTTTTGTATTAACTCTAGGTCCAACACTGCCCACAGGTTCTGAAATAATTGGGTATAACAAAAAGCCTCAACGCTAACTCATTTGATAAGAAAACTGCCAGTTGTTGGGTGGAAGTTGAAAGTTGAAATTTTGTGAATCCTAATTCTAGGAAATTACCTGTAAAATGGTACCGGAAAAGCTTGAGCTGGACAAAAAAGGGCCAATGTTTTGCCTTTATAGATAACATCAGAGCTTAGACTATCTTTTTTATTAACGCGTGGACCTACACTGCCCAAGGGTTCTAAAAATATGATTTTGGAATATAATTAGATTGTTACTTGGCTACATATACTCAAATATCGATATCTCTATAGAAATTGAAAACTGCCTCCCTAAAATGTTGGTGTTTCTTTCAGATTGTCTTCGAATTACCTGTAGACTGGTACAGGATAAGCTTGAGCTGGACATAAAATGGCTAGACTGCCTCCCTTAGATACGCTGTCACTTTCAAAACTATCTTTTTTATTTACTCGAGGACCCACACTAGCTACAGGTTCTGTAAATAATTTTTAGTAGAAATTAAATAAAGAAAGTAGCCTATATATATAAGAAAACTGCCTTCGTCTGGGAGGGTATTGTGAACATTTTCTTAGCAAAGATTAAAAAAGGAAATCTTGATATTGAAAAAGGAAGCGGGAATCTCCATAAAGTATGTCTTATTCCGGCAAATCCGCTGAGATTCAATACAATTATAGTGTTTAGCACATAAGTTTTTCTATCTAAACGGATCTGACTGATATTTTGCCACTACAGGGGATATCTAAGAGGATTGTCTTATCGGTTGCGAAAGAAGGTTAACATAATGCCGAAAGAAGGCGTCGCTTATATATGAGACTGATTCGAATTTTAAGAACTATGACCAAATTTATGAAAAATAGGCCCTAAGGATTCTCACTGACTATGCAAGAGTCCGTCTATTGTTTTAGTTGTTCGAACTTTCATTTTTGTCAAATTCGATCATACACCCTCAAAAAAAATCGCTTCTCTAACATATGTTCCAAACATATTTTGCAGGAAGCACATATATTATTGGATACTGCCGAAACATTAATATGTTCGTTTTATGTGAGCATATTATATGTTTGGAAGCATTTTGAGTCCAAAAATAGTTTATGCTTGGAAGAATTCCCCAAAGAAGATTGAGCTCATTCCCTCACATAATTTTCACTTCCACGAAATTTTTGAGTTCTTCGCATCTTTTTCTGTAATACAAATATGCTGTTTTTTTTCAAATGTCTATTCTCTTGGTTCCGAATATTCATTCTAATATTCAAATTAAATAATATTTAGACTTAAGCATATTACATTTTTGGCTTTATCATGAAACAGTTTTCCGAAACAACAAACAAGCGGTTTCCCAGAAATTGCTCTCATTTCATTCTCTCGCTGTGTTATGTTGATATCTTTTTATTCAACCCTCCCGGTTTCCATCTCTATTTCTTTCTCTATACTAACTATCTCTCTGTCGCTCTCTGAGTAAAGTATCCCAACATATATATGTTTACTCGAAATTTGTAAATTTATATATGTTTACATTCACACATATTATTTTTATGAAATATTCATGCCCCAAACATAATATATTCCAACATATTAACATATGTGTCCCAAACATTTTGTGTTAGTTTAGGAACATTACATGTTTGTACTTAAATGTATTGTGTTTAAAAATTGTGCCCGAAACACATTTTGTTTATATCGGAACATATGAAAAACATATTTTTCTAACAGTGTAGCTTTATCAGATAAACTAAAAAATTTAGAATGCAATTTGTTATATGGAAATGCCCTTCTGATATGAAGGGCATAACAGAAAAATGCGCCGTCAGACTTGGATAAAGCGGCTGGATACGATATGTTAGCATATTCGGTTTGAAAATAGTTTCACTTGATTTGAAAAAGGATTCATATGATTTGAAAAAAGTTCCATTTGGACTGAAAAGGGTTCCATTTGAATTGTAAATGGATTAATTAGACGTGAAAGTTCCGTGTGTATTTTGCCCTTTTTTCCAGGTAGTGGCTACCGGTATTCCTATCAGTTATCAAGGGCATAGCAGAATTAAAATATGCGGGATGAATCAAAACAGTGGCTCAAAGCAACAATTGTCCAAGTATTTGTTGCATTGGTTGCGGCTGAATATCATATGGTAGCATATTCTGTTTGAAAAAAGTTTCGTTTGATATGAAGAAGGATTCATATTTGATTTGCAATAGTTTTCATTTGGTTTGGAAATAATTTCTTTTGAATTGTAAATGGATTTCATTGTGGAGTTTGCAACTTTGTCCAACAATTGGCGATTGCAAACAACGTCGAACTTAGATCGAACGCCTGAATATCACATGTTAGCATGATCGGAAGCTTGCCGTAGGTAACTACATGAAAATTTGACCTTTTATATTTTTTTCGACTTTTTGGCTATGAATACAATCCCTAATATTGATAAACTCCTGGCACTTTATCGACCTAAGCATATACAAGTACTTGCAAAATGAATATATTCTTGATTAAAATTCCCAAAACTATTGAAAATAACTCATTTGTTGACTTAATTACCTATAAAATGGCACTGGATAAGCTTGGGCTGGACATTGAATTGCTAAAGTGCCATGTAATCGAATTTTGTCATGATTAAATTCATCTTTACGATTAACACGAGGAGCAACGCTACCAATGGGTTCTGAAGAATGGGGGGATATTTAGGAAACTTTAAATGCTCGACTATAATAAAACTGTCTGAATATTGATGAATAATAGAGGAACCCTGAATATACTTTTTTCAACAAAATACTTTATTAAATTAATTTTTTTTTACATCAAGAATTGTTATTTTAATAATTTTCATTAAGAATATTCTCACTTTATTTAAAGATTTAAATAATAAGAAATAATATTGTAATAAAGCCTTCAAACTCATTTGTTTTTTTTTCGATTTTTTACGATTAGAAGCAAAATTTTGTAAATTCTCAGCAGATTTCAAAAGATTTTCCTTTCAAACCGCCTAGATCTAAAATCAATGAAAAATTTATAGATAATATGAACGTATCAGACGTTTGCAATTAACCATGTTTTGTGAGAGAAGTTTCTGTAAATGTGCTTGTGTGTGCATTGTACACTGGTCTATAAATTGATCTATTTGGATTTATGCAACTCATAGCAATAATTTTATGAGTTGACTTCACGGTTGCCACAGATGGTAGAATTCTACCACAAATGGTAGATTTTTTACTGTTTGATAGATTGGTAGAATTCGTGATGTTTTGGTTGATTTTGTAAAGTACTAATCTCCAATAAGGAGATACTTAAATTTTCTATAGAAATAAATATTTTACAAAATTTTCTATAGAAATAAAAAATAAAATTTTGACAAAATTATCTATAGAAAAAAATTTTGACACAATTTTCTATAGAAATAAAATTTTAACAAAATATTCCATAGAAGTTAAACTTTGACAAAAATTTTTATAGAAATACAATTTTGACAAACATTTCTACAGAAATAAAATTTTGACAAAATTCTCTACCGAAATAAAATTTTAACAAAATTTCCTATAGAAATAAAGATTTTGACGACATCTTCTATAGAAATAAGATTTTGGAACCATTTTTTATAGAAAAAAATTTTGACAAACATTTCTAAAGAAATAAAATGTTGAAAAAATTTTCCACTGAAATAAAATTTAAAAAAAAAATTCCTATAGAAATAAAATTTTAACAGCATTTTCTATAGATATAAGATTTTAAACCTTTTTTTTATAGAAATAAAATTTTGACAAAATTTTCTATAGAAATAAAATTTTTACAAAATCTTCTATATAAATAAAAATTTTGACAAAATTTTCTATAGAAATATAAAATAAAATTTTGACAAAATTTTCTATAGAAAAAAATTTTAACAAAATATTCTACAGAAATAAAATTTTAACAAAATTTATATAGAAAAAATGTTGACAAAATATTCTATAGATATAAGATTTTGACAACATTTTCTAAAGAAATAAGATTTTTGAACTATTTTTTATAGAAATAATATTTTGACAAAATTTTCTATAGAAATAAAATTTTGATAATATTTTCTATAGAAACAAAATTTTGACAAAATTTTATTCTACAGAAAAATAATTTTAACAAAATTTTCTATAGAAATAAAATTCTGACAACGTTTTCTATAGAAATAAAATTTTGACAAAATTTTCTATAGAAAACAAAAAGTTGACAAAATTTTATATAGAAACAAAATTTTAACAAAATATTCTATAGAAGTAAAACTTTGACAAAAATTTTTATAGAAATACAATTTTGACAAACATTTCTAAAGAAATAAAATGTTGACAAAATTTTCTACTGAAATAAAATTAAAAAAAAAACCTATAGAAATAAAATTTTAACAGCATTTTCTATAGAAACAAGACAACATTTTCTATAGAAATAAAAAATAAAATTTTGACAAATTTTTCAATAGAAAATTTGACAAAATTTTCTATACAAACCAAATTTTAACAAAATATTTTATAGAAGTAAAACTTTGACAAAAATTTTTATAGAAATACAATTTTGACAAACATTTCTAATGAAATAAAATGTTGACAAAATTTTCTACAGAAATAAAATTTAAAAAAAAATTCCTATAGAAATAAAATTTTAACAGCATTTTCTATAGCAATAAAATTTTAACAGCATCTTCTATAGAAATAAGATTTTGTAACCATTTTTTATAGAAATAAAATTTTGACAAAATTTTCTGCAGAAATAAAATTTTGACAAATTTTTCTACAGAAATAAAATTTTAACAAAATTTTCTATAGAAATAACATTTTGACAAAATATTCTATAGATATAAGATTTTGACAAAATTTTTTATAGAAATAAAATTTTGACAAAATTTTATTCTACAGAAATACAATTTTAACAAAATTTTCTATAGAAATAAAATTTTGACAGCATTTTCTATAGAAATAAGATTTTGACAACATCTTCTATAGAAATAAGATTTTGGAACCATTTTTTATAGAAATAAAATTTTAAAGTACAACCCACAATAAAAAAAAACAAAACCTTTTGTCGGAAGGTTCAAGTGTGGTTCACATTGGGTTTGGTGAACTGCCTGAATTTATTCTGATAATTGATTGATGCAAGTAGAGGATGCTGATGAGGAATGTGGTAATTCCGAAACGTGCGTCCATCCAACCATCTTGCAGTCCATAGGGCTTTGCCCAAATAAATTTGACAAACATTATTTTCCTCTGTTGGTTAAGCTACACTTGTAGTTTAGTCAATGCATGGTTTTAAGCTGAAATCAAAAACAACAAATATGATTGAAGTACAAACTTATAATAAAAAAAAAAAACAAAACACGAAATAACATTTTGACAAAACTTTCTGCAGAAATAAAATTTTGACAAAATTTTATATAGAAATAAAATGTTGACAAAATTTTCCATAGAAACAAAATTTTCGATAGAAATAAAATTTTGACAAAATTTTCTATAGAAATAAAATTTTTACAAAATTTTCTACAAAAATAAAAATTTGACAAAATTTTCTATAGAAACAAAAAAAAATTAACAACATTTTCTACAGAAATAAAATGTTGACAAAATTTTCTATAGAAAAAAAATGGAGAAAATTTTCTTTAGTAATAAAATTTTGACAAAATTTTCTACAGAAAAAAATTTTGCCAAATTTTTTATAGTAATAAAATTTTGACAAAATTTTCTATAGCAATAAAATTTTGACAAAATTGTCTATAGGAATAAAATTTTGACAAAATTTTCTATAGCAAAAAAATTTTGACAAATATTCTACAGATATAAAATTTTCTATAGATATAAATTGTTGACAAAATTTTCTATATAAATAAAATTTTGAATTTTGACAAAATTTTCTATAGAAATACGATTTTGATAACATTTTCTATAGAAATAAATTTTTGACAAAATTTTCAATAGAAATAAATTTTTAACAAAATTTTCTATAGATATAAAATTTTGCAAACATTTTTCTACAGAAATAAAATTTTGACAAAATTTTCTATAGGAATAAATTTTTAATAACATTTTCTTCAAATTTTGGTAGATTATTTTTGGCACGAGTGGCAGCCGTTATTGGCTTACAAATTGAATAATCCCTAGTTCCATTCTCCGTAGGGGTAAAATTTTAAATAATTCTTGAAATGTGATATTTGCTTCTACATTCCTTGTATTATAAAAGAGAAAGTAGTGCGATCTAAATATGTGTATTACAATTATTACCTATAGATTGGTACAGGATAAGATTGTGCAGGACACTGTAAGGCAACTGGATGTTGAATTTTAATTTTTTCATGACTAAATTCATCTTTGTGATTCACACGTGGACCAACGCTACCAATAGGTTCTAGGGGAAAGAATTTTGACATGTCCAAATAGTAATGCCTAAGAATAACTCTGTGAAAGAAAACTACCTGAACCAAGTAGGATAATGAAACAATCTTTGTACCCAAATTTTTTTGGAGAATTCTTGCCTTACTTTCTTCTGAAAATATTTTTTACCTCCATCAAAATCTAACATTGTGGACCGCCAATTTTTAGGAATTATGTAATTTGCTTTTTCAGTGAAATATTCCAATGATTACCTATAAAATGGTACAGGATAAGCTTGAGCAGGACATTGTAAAGCTATTGTTCCGTTTATATAAATCTTTTCATGGCGAAATTCATCTTGATGATTTACTTTGGGACGTACACTACCTACGGGTTCTATAAGAACATATTGTAGAATTTCAAAAATATATAAGAAACAAGGTCTGCCAAACTGCCTGAATGTTGTATAGCTTTCTTCGCCAGTATAAAACAAAATCCAATTTTCGTTACAAGTTAATTTACCTATATGCTGGTTGGGGATAAGCCTGGGCAGGACATAAAAGTGCTAATGAACGATAGGCTTCAGCTAAAAATATGCCCGCTTTATCTTTTATTTCAACTTTGGGACCCACTGAACCAACAGGTTCTGCAAACAAATACAAGTTTGTAAATACTAGTCCAAGATTGTATAAAAAGAAAACCTGCCGTCATTGAATGCTGAGATAGTTATATATAAGTTGGTACCCCTTTTCTAGAGGAATTTACCTAAATGCTGGCATTGGATAACCCTGAGCTGGACACACCAAACTTAAGGATGCTTGAGATTTTATTATAGACATTTTCACTTTATCATTCAAATCCACTTTTGGAGCTACTGATCCCAAGGGTTCTATACATACACAATAAAAAATAGGAAATTTTAATAAAACATAGCCTTAGAAAATTGCCTGAATTATGAGAATAATTTACCTAAAAGCAGGTTTTGGAAATGCTTGACCTGGACATGTTATACTAAAAGCTGTGCCAGCTTTTCTTGAAGCAAATTTCAATTTATCATCCATATCAATTTTTGGAGCAACAGAGCCAATGGGTTCTATAGAAAAAAAAATGATTTCAAATGGAATTAAAGATTGCTAGTTGCAATTTGAAAACTGCCTGAATTATAGTATAAAAGATCTCCAAATAATCGAATAAAATTCAATTTTTGTAAGATTTCAAAATTTAATTTCGGAATAGACATTGAAGTACGAAATTTGATTTTCGTTATTTCATACGATATAGAAGAAAGGATGTTTAAGACAACTTCCTTGTTATAGCCTAATTCGAACCGCATGCCATTAACTACAGGGCACCACTTATGTATGTCACATACATAAAATTTCACCAGTGTTACCTATCATGCCAATTAAAAATTCTTTCTTTGGATTCCAGAGAATTTGTCCGCTATTATATACTGAAAGATCTAATTACTTTTGGGCATACAGTCACGAATAAATGGATTTCTATACTGGTATCGTATTACAATGTATGATTACCTATAAGCTGGCTGCGGATAAGCCTGAGCTGGACACAATAGAGCAAATGATCGATTTGATTTGGCAACAAATATTCCAAGTTTATCCTTGATTTCAACTTTAGGTCCCACGGAACCTACAGGCTCTGGAAAATTATGGAGAAAAGTCTTTTGTAATAGTTCACAAGAAAACACTACTACCTTGGGAAATGTTAGGATAGAGTGTTTCAAACTCGCAAATATTGCAATTTTTTATAAAATGTCATTTTTTTGATTCACAATAGCACGTTATTGTGAATTTCAAGTGAACTAAAATTTATACAAACGTAACAATACGATTTATTGAAGTTTTTCTTAAATGCTGTGATTTTATTTACTCAGGTAATGACAGTTGCATATTATATAATTCACAATAATACGCTTTTGTGATTTGTGGGAATACACATTTCACAAAATTCTTTTGTGATTGCTTGGTGAAAATTTCATTGGCTTTGCTAGGTTGAACTCGCCAATATAGCAAATTTTGATAGAATGACATTTCTACGATTCACAATAGGAATTTATTGTGAATTTCCAGTGAACTAAAATGTACACAAATGTAATGTAGCACTGTAAAGTAATTAGATTTATAATTCACAATAATACGCTTTTGTGATTTGTGGGAATACACACATTTCACAAAATTCTATTGTGATTGCTTGGTGAAAATCTCATTGGCTTTGCTAGGTTGTATTCGTAAATTTCTGCTGAACTAAGATGTATGCAAACTTAGCAACATGAAGTAATGAAAGTTTAGGAACGTGCTGTTATTTTATTTACACCTGATGACAGTTACACATTAATTGTTTATTTGATTTACTTTTATATTTCGCAAAAATAGTCTATTGTGATCTGTGGGAATACACATTTCACAAAATTATATTGTAGTTGATTTGTAAAACTCTCATTGACAGGGCTAGGTTGAACTCGCAAATATAGCAAATTTTGCTAAAGTGTTTTTTTAATCACAATAGCAATTTATTGTGAATTTCTAGTGAACTAAAATGTATGCAAACGTTGTAATGTCCAGTAATTAGATTTATTGATTTAATTTTATCAGCTGATGACACTTGAAAGTTGAACTAGCAAATATTGCAATTTTCAATAGAGTTTAATAGACATTTCTCCGATTCACAATAGCACAATAGTGCTGTTATTTTATTTACACCTGATGACAGTTACACATTAATTGTTTATTTGATTTACTTTTACATTTCGCAAAAATAGTCTATTGTGATCTGTGGGAATACACATTTCACAAAATTATATTGTAGTTGATTTGTAAAACTCTCATTGACAGGGCTAGGTTGAACTCGCAAATATAGCAAATTTTGCTAAAGTGTTTTTTAAATCACAATAGCAATTTATTGTGAATTTCTAGTGAACTAAAATGTATGCAAACGTTGTAATGTCCAGTAATTAGATTTATTGATTTAATTTTATCAGCTGATGACACTTGAAAGTTGAACTAGCAAATATTGCAATTTTCAATAGAGTTTAATAGACATTTCTCCGATTCACAATAGCAATTTATTATGAATTTCGGGTGAACTAAACAGAATACAAATATAGTAATGTGATTCAGTTGCACATTGATTGTTTCTATATTTGATTTTATAATTCACAAAAATACGCTACTGTGAGTTTTGGAAACACTCATTTCAAAAAATGTTATTCGCTTGATTTTTGGTACTGGAGTTTGTTCCCAATTCATGACAAAACAAATATCGTTAAGTAACAATGTTTTTTTCTCTTATTACAACACATGTTGTTGTGAATATACTGTTATTGTGACTAGAGCTAAAACTACTTTAATAATTAAACAATCTCAATATTACCTAGAAAAGGGCATAGGATACGACTGAGCTGGACACAATAAACTTAAGTCCACACCTTGGGGTTTGTCAACCCAGCTAATACGATCCTTAACGTCAACTTTGGGAGCCACACTAGCAACGGGTTCTGAAGTAAAAAATATAGAATTTTAGCCGTAGAAAAAAATATTATCAAAAGAAGAAACTGACTGAAAGTTGTAAAAAAGTACCCTTCGATTTACTTCAAATATATACAAATATTTAATTTTTAGGAGTTTCAAAAAAAACCTATATTCCCAAGTTTAGAAAAGAATACACTATACTAATTTACCTAAATATTGGTACTGGATACGATTGTACCAGACATTGTAGAGCAACACTTTGCTGTATATAAGTCCGGGCATTATTAACTTCATCTTTGATGTCCACTTTGGGTCCAACTGAACCCACAGGTTCTAGAATTTTAATTTATAATTCTTGAATAAGTTTTTTTCTATAAATAAGACCTGAATGTTGTTCTAGGATCCTATATATCTGTAATATTGTTATGTCTTACCTAAAGAATGGTACCGGATATGATTGAGCTGGACAAATGAGAGCTTTATCTTCTTGCAAACGGACACGAGCATATGTAAACTCATCACGTGTATCAACTTTGGGTGCTACACTACCCACAGGTTCTAAGAGGGGAAAGTCATTGGAATTTTTAAATTATAGACGGAATCGGAAAATAGCCTGAATATTGAGAGGTTTCCATTAATTGCGAATAATCCGATTAATTTAATATTCCTCACAAACAAGGACACTAAACATTATGCTTTTGTGCATCATTGAAAATGTGGCATAAATTTGAGCAAAATTGGAATGAAACTGAATTTGCCTTCATCATTTATCATGACTGAGGAGAAATGGCAGAAGAATAATTGCTCTGAGGTAAATTCTTAAAGGATAGAAGAGTCGAAAATCTTCTTTGAATATCAAAATAACAAAATTACTGAATATCCCAGCCTTGACGTACTACAAAAAAAAAAAACAGAATACTCGTTTATCCATGATATGTCTAAAACTATGCAACACTGGCATCAGCTGTGAAAAATCAATCACAGAAAACAAGTGAAATCTTATATTTTTACTATACGACGTGCTCGAATAGTAAAATATATTTACTACTGTGATTATTTATGATGTTTTACATCACTTTTAATTTCATGTTGTTCGACAAATCAATCACAATAAATTGCTATTGTGAATGGAGGAAATCTAACTTCATCAAAACGTTATCTGGCAACACCAACGCGATTGGCTATGATCAGATGGTCTAGAGGGAATAACACTGCAACGATGTTTTGGATAGCTCATACAAACATAGACCAACAAATGTATAGACGTCTCCTGTCCATTCACAATTATTGCCAATTTTTCCATAGAAATAAAATTTTGACAAATTTTTCTAAAGAAATAACATTCTGACAAAATTTTCTATAGAAATAAAATTTTGATAAAATTTTCTATAGAAATAAAATTTTGATCAAATTTTCTATAGAAATACAATTTTGACAAAATTTTCTATAAAAATAAAATTTTGACAAAATTTTCTATAGAAATAAAATTTTGACAAAATTTTCTATAGAAATAAAATTTTGACAAAATTTTCTATAGAAATAAAATTTTGACAAAATTATCTATAGAAATAAAATTTTAGGAAAATTTTCTATAAAAATAGAATTTTGACAAAATTTTCTAAAGAAATAAAATTTTGGAAAAATTTTCTATAGAAATAAAATTTTGACAAAATTTTGTATAGAACTAAAATGTTGACAAAATTTTCTATAGAAATAAAATTTTAGGAACATTTTCTAAAGAACTAAAATTTTGGAAAATTTTCTATAGAAATAAAATTTTGACAAAATTTTCTATAGAAATAAAATTTTGGGAAAATTTCCTATAGAAATAAAATTTTGACAACATTTTTTATAATTAAATAAAAATTTGGCAAAATTTTCTAAAGAAATAAAATGTTGGGAAAATTTTCTATAGAAATAAAATTTTGACAACATTTTTTATAGAAATAAAATTTTGACATAATTTTTTATAGAAATAAAATTTTGACAAAATTTTTTATAGAAATAAAATTTTGACAAAATTTTTTATAGAAATAAAATTTTGACAAAATTTTCTAAAGAAATAAAATGTTGGGAAAATTTTCTATAGAAATAAAATTTTGATAAAATTTCCTATAGAAAAAAATGTTGACAAAATTTTCGATAGAAATAAAATTTTAGGAAAATTTTCTATAAAAATAAAATTTTGACAAAATTTTCTAAAGAAATAAAATTTTGACAAAATTTTCTATAGAAATAAAATTTTGACAAAATTTTCTATACAAATAAAATTTTGACAAAATTTTCTATAAAAATAAAATTTTGACAAAATTTTCTATAGAAATAAAATTTTGACAAAAATTATCTAAAGAAATAAAATTTTGACAACATTTTCTATAGAAACAAAATTTTAGGAAAATTTTCTATAGAAATAAAATTTTGGGAAAATTTTCTAAAGAAATAAAATTTTGGGAAAATTTTCTATAGAAATAATGAGTGACAAAACAATCGGAGACCGAAGAGGTTGATAAATAAACTTTAAGTTTTGTTTGTGTTTTTTGTCCATATTGTTAATGTCGTCTTGAAAATGCCTTACAGATTAAGGCGAAATATCGACAAATGAATAAATAAATAAAAACAAATATAAACACAAAGACCTCCAGCTTGATTAATCATTTCATTATAGAAATAAAATTTTGACAAAATTTTGTATTGAAATAAAATGTTGACAAAATTTTCTATAGAAATAAAATTTTAGGAAAATTTTCTAAAGAAATAAAATTTTGGGAAAATTTTCTATAGAAATAAAATTTTGACAAAATTTTCTATAGAAATAAAATCTTGACAAAATTTTCTAAAGAAATAACATTTTGACAAAATTTTCTATAGAAATAAACTTTTGACAAAATATTCCATAGATATAAAATTTTGATCAAATTTTCTATAGAAATAAAATTTTAGGAAAATTTTCTATAAAAATAAAATTTTGACAAAATTTTATAAAGAAACAAAATTTTGACAAAATTTTCTATAGAAATAAAATTTTAGAAAAATTTCCTATAGAAATAAAATTTTGACATAATTTTCTATAGAAATAAAATATTGATCAAATTTTCTATAGAAATAAAATTTTGACAAAATTTTCTATAGAAATAAAATTTTAGGAAAATTTTCTAAAGAAATAAAATTTTGGAAAAATTTTCTATTTGTACAAACATCTCTCTTTTCCTTTTGCCACTGTCAAACCGTCGATTTTAGTGCAGTTGGCTGGGTTTATTTTGAGCGTGCTTCCTCTTACTTCATTCGTTTTTGTTTTGTATAGTTGGTTTGTACTTCAATCATATTTGTTGTTTTGATCTCATAATTTTATTTCTATAGAAATAAAATTATCACAAAATTTTCTATAGAAATAAAATTGTGACAAAATGTTCTATTGAAATAAAATTTTGACAAAATATTGTAAAGAAATAACATTTTGACAAAATTTTCTATAGAAATAAAATGTTGATCAAATTTTCTATACAAATAAAATTTTGACAAAATTCTCCATAGAAATAAAATTTTGATCAAATTTTCTATAGAAATAAAATTTTGACAAAATTTTCTATAGATATACAATTTTAGGAAAATTTTCTAAAGAAATAAAATTTTAGGAAAATTTTCTATAGAAATAAAATTTTGACAAAATTTTCTATAGAAATAAAATTTTGACAAAAATTTTTAAAGAAATAAAATTTTGACAAAATTTTCTAAAGAAATAAAATTTTGGGAAATTTTTCTAAAGAAATAAAATTTTGCGAAAATTTTCTATAGAAATAAAATTTTTGACAAAATTTTCTATAAAAATAAAATTTTGGCAAAATTTTCTAAAGAATTAAAATTTTGGGAAAAATTTACATAGAAATACAATTTTGACAACATTTTCAATAGAAACAAAATTTTCCTTTTTGCTTTTTATTGTTGGTTTGTACTTCAATCATATTTGTTGTTTTGATCTCAGGTTTAAAATCATTGCGTTGACTAAACTACAAGACGAGCTTAACCAACAGAGGAAAATAATGTTGGTTTGACAGTGGCAAAAGGAAAATAGAGATGTTTGTACAAAGATTTATTTAGGCAGAGGCCAACTATCATAAACCTTTTTTTCGGAAGGTTCAAGTGTGGTTCACTTTGGGTTTAGTGAACTGCCTGAATTTATTCTGATAATTGGTTGATAGTTTTGCTGCAAGTAGATGATGCTGATGAGGAATGTGGTAATTCCGAAACGTGCGTCCATCCAACCATCTTGCAGTCTATAGGGCTTAGCCCAAATAAATTTGACAAACAATCTTTTCCTCTGTTGGTTAAGCTACACTTTTCAATAGAAATAAAATCTGTAAAAATTTTCTATAGACATAAAATTTTGATAAAATTCCTTATTTTGTAAAGTTTTCTTCAAATTTTGGTAGATTATTTGTTTAGTGTCAACCGTGTCTATGATACAAATGTTGCTTTGAGTGCTCTTTATCAAAGAATTGAAATCAGCTGTTTCAGAGATTATTACGTCAAGAATATACAACAACGATTTCTACTAACCGCACAAATGGTACTGGATATGCTTGTCCTGGACATTGCATTGAATAGTCTTCTCCTAATTTTACTTGAAGAACTTGAAATTTATCGTGGAGACTTGTAATTTTTGGAGGAACCGAGCCCAAAGGTTCTGTAACAGATATGAAGAATGCATTTTTTGAAGATTTTGGAACACAAAATTATAATATTGAAAACTTTCTCAAAATGCTGGGTTTGGGGTTTTTCTATTTTCCTATATATCAATTTAATTACCTTACAATTGGTACAGGATAAGCTTGACCTGGACATTGCATGGCATATGTAGAGCCCATGTTGACCATTATAATTTGTGATTTATCATTTAAATTAGGAAGTTTGGGAGCTACCGATCCAAGTGGTTCTACAAACAAATATTAAGAAAATTCTTATTTAGTGGTAGCTGGGGAATTTCGAACCTGAATGTTTTGAAGGTTGTACTCCAGATATTTTTTGCTTTAATATTTCATATATAAAAAAAGTTGACACAGACCTCGGAAAGGACTTGTCAACGTTTACTTTATTTTGGAGATGGTTTCGATAAGGTCAAATATCATATATTCTTTTAACCTCAACAATAGGTTAAGTATAGTGGCAGCCCGATATTTCAGGCTCACTTTGACTATTCAGTCCATTGTGATACAACAATGGTGAACATCTCTCTTATCACTAAGTGCTGCCCGACCTCAGCAATACTAATTTGCCCTAAAAAATCAAACTTAATTGGGTTAAAATTTCATAACGGGGAGAAAATATATTTTTGGAACAAAATGAAGTCACCTATCTAATTTTTCAAGTGCGATTAACTTTTGACAAACAAATTCATATTACTTGTTTTGAAGTAGAAACTTGAAACTCGATTTGTCTTTTTTCATAAATAAGAAATATTCTTAAAATATTCCTCTATTGGAAGATTTTTTTATGGAACAATTGAACCACTTCCTGTGACAATTGATTTCTCAAGATAATCCCCTGGAACAAATTCAATTATGGAACTGGATATGCCTGACCGGGACATTGCATAGCATATGTTTGACCTAGAGCTACCACGGTAACTTGAAGTTTGTCATTAAGATTTGGAATTTTTGGTGCCACTGAGCCAAGTCGTTCTGAAATACAGAACAATTTCTTCTTTAAGTGCGAAATTAAAAGAGCCTGAAATGCCGTAGGATTAGGACACTTTAATTTATGCATACGCCTAATTCCGAAAAATCTCAATAAAAAATCAATATGTATGTGTGATTATATCTTGTGTTTCCAAAACATGTTAACAATTTTACTACTGAATACCGAATTTACTGTAAAAAACTTTAACTTGAAAAACTTTAACTTGTAATATTAGAACTGATTTTTTTGGTAGACAAGAGCTATCTATCTCTTTTTCCAGAAAACAATCACAGAAAGAAAGTAAAGTTACAATTTTTAAAATGCTCAAATAGTAAAAATATTTCCTTGTGCGATTATTTATCTCATTTTACCAATTCTCAATTAGAAATTCTCTATTTGAAATTCTCAATCTGAATAGAAGAGAAGTCACTTAGTAGTACTCTGGCAGCATTTAACAGTTGGATTTAATCTCCATTGCAACATAGACTGTATTAAGAGTAAAAATTGCCAACTGTGATGGGAAATTTTTGAAACACCAGGAGTAAATATCTTCTAAATTATTTTGAAAATCAAAATATATTCGCTGAAAAAAATGTTATTACGCTTAAAATTGGTTAAGGTATATTGGAGAAACTTGTCGAACTTCAAAATAGAATAAAGTGATATTTTTCAGATTTTTCACTGGCAGAAAAAACGAAAATTATTGTTATAGATTTTGAAGAGATAAGGACATTCTGGTCTGTAGCATTTGTTAAAAGAAACAGAATTAATAAATGGCAATCCGATGGAAGAAACTTAAACTTGTACGTTTATTATCTTAAAATGTTGGACTACGCCCAAGAAAATATTCAAAGTTTCGAACTTATTCACAATAAATAGACTGCATACTTTTCTCTCCTCTGAAGCTCCAAAATGTCTACTATGATTATGAGCACGGTTGCTACTCGAGCCAAAAAAAAATCTACCAAAATTTGGAGAAAATTTTACCAAAAAACTACCAAACAAAAAAATCTTCTTTTGTTAAAATTTTATTTCTACAGAAAATTTTGTCAAAAATTTATTTCTATAAAAAATTTTTCACAAATTTATTTCTATAGAAATTTTTTTCAAACATTTATTTCTGTAGAAAATTTTATACAAAAATTTATTTCTATAGAAAATTTTGCCAAAACTTTAGTTCTATACAAAATTTTGTCAACATTTTATTTCTATTGAAAATTTGGTCAAAATTTTATTTCTATAGAAATTTTAACAAAATTTTATTTTTATAGAAAATTTTGTCACAATTTTATTTCTATAGAAAATTTTGTAAGAATTTTATTTCTATAGAAAATTTTGCCAAAAATTTATTTCTATACAAAATGTTGCCAATATTTTATTTCTATAGAAATTTTGGTCAAAATTTTATTTCCATAGAAATTTTGTCAAAATTTTATTTTTACAGAATATTTTGTCAGAATTTTATTTCTATAGAAAATTTTGTCAAAAATTTAGGTCTATACAAAATTTTGTCAACATTTTATTTCTATTGAAAATTTGGTCAAAATTTTATTTCTATAGAAAATTTTGTCAAAATGTTATTTCTATACAATGTTTTGTCAAAAATTTATTTCTATAGAAATGTTTGTCAGAATTTTATTTCTATATAAAATGTATTCATAATTTTATTTCTATACAAAATTTTGTCATAATTTTATTTCTATAGAAAATTTTTTCAAAATTTTATTTCTATAGAAAAATTTGTCAAAATTTTATTTCTATAGAAAATTTTGTCATAATTTTGTCAAAATTTTATTCCTATACAAAATTTTGTGCAAATTTTATTTCTATAGAAAATTTTGTAAAAATTTTATTTCAATAGAAAATTTTGTCAACATTTTATTTCAATAGAAAATTTTGTCAAAATTTTATTCCTATAGAAAATTTTGTCAAAATTTTATTCCTATAGAAAATTTTGTCAAAATTTTATTTTTATAGAAAACTTTGTCAGAATTTTATTTCTATAGAAAATGTTGTCATAATTTTATTTCTATACAAAATTTTGTCCAAATTTTATTTCTATAGAAAATTTTGTCAAAAATTTATTTTTATAGAAAACTTTGTCAGAATTTTATTTCTATACAAATTGTTGCCATAATTTTATTTCTATAGAAAATTTTGTCAAAATTTTATTTCAATAGAAAATTTTGTCATGAGTTTATTTCTATAGAAAATTTTGTCAAAATTTCATATCTAAAAAAAATTTTGTCAAGATTTTATTTCTATAAAAAATTTTCTCAAAATTTTATTTCTATAGAGAATTTTGTCGAAATTTTAATTCTATAAAAAATTTTGTCACAATTTTATTTCAATAGAATATTTTGTCAAAATTTTATTTCTATAGAAAATTTTGTCATAATTTTGTCAAAATTTTATTTCTATAGAAAATGTTGTAATAATTTTATTTCTACAGAAAATTTTATTTCAATAGAAAATTTTGTGAAAATTTTATTTCTATAGACAATTTTGTCAAAAGTTTATTTTTATTTTTATTTTATTTCTATAGAAAATTATTTCAAAATTTTATTTCTATAGAAAATTTTGTCATAATTTTATTTCTATAGAAAATTTTGTCAAAATTTTATTTCTATAGAAAATTTTGTCAAAATTTTATTTCTATAATAAATTGTGTCAAAAGTTTATTTCTATAGAAAATTTTGTTAAAATTTGATTTCTATACAATGTTTTGTCACAAATTAATTTTTATAGAAAATTTTGTCAAAATTTGATTTCTATAGAAAATTTTGTCAAAATTTTATTTCTATAGAAATTTGGGTCAAAATTTTATTTCTATAGAAAATTTTGTCATAATTTTATTCCATTCGTTTTGTTTTGTTATTGTTGGTTTCGTTCTTTAAGCATTGTTGTTGTCTTTTATTGCAGCTTAAAACCATACATTGACTAAACTACAAGTGTAGCTTAACCAAAAGAGGAAAAGAATGTTTGTCAAATTTATTTGGGCAAAGCCCTATAGACTGCAAGATGGATGTGGTAATTTCGAAACGTGCGTCCATCCAACCATCTTGCAGTATATAGGGCTTTGCCCAAATAAATTTGACAAACATTCTTTTCCTCTTTTGGTTAAGCTACACTTGTAGTTTAGTCAATGTATGGTTTTAAGCTGCAATAAAAGACAACAACATAATTTTATTCCTATAGAAAATGTTGTCAAAATATTGTTTCTATAGAAAATTTTGTCAAATTTTTATTTCTATCGAAAATTTTGTCATAATTTTATTTCAATAGAAAATTCTGTCACAATTTTAGTTCTATAGAAAATTTTGTCAAAATTTTATTGCTATAGAAAATTTTGTCAAAATTTTATTTCGATAGAAAATTTTGTCAAGATTTTATTTCTACAGAAAATTTTGTCTAAATTTAATTTCTATAGAAAATTTTGTCAACATTTTATTTCTATAGAAAATTTTGTCAAAATTTTATCAACATTTTATATTTTAAAAAATTCTGTAAATTCTATAAATATCCCAATAAAATGAATGGAGGAGTTTTTGACAGTAACTACTAACATTGAGAAAAAATCGGAAGTGTAGAATATGAAGTAGTTTTAAATAGCCTATTTAAATTACCTTACTATAGGAACTGGAAATGCTTGTCCAGGACATTGCATGGCATATTCATGACCCAAGCTCACTTCCATAGTGCGTACTTTTTCCAATAGATTCATTTTGGGTGGAACACTACCCAAAGGTTCTAAAATTTTTAATTGAAAATTTGTGAATTGAATAAATTCATAATGTTTTTGTTTCGAAATCGAATCGAAATACTGATAATCAATATCAGTATTTCGATTCTTATAATCAAAAATTGGCAATCTGAATGTTGTTCAAGGACATATTCTTTATTTCAACCGTTTAATTTAACAATCTCAAAATGCATCATTTGAGCGATCGTTGACTTTAAGAGAGAAAATAATATATACACCCTCAATCCAAACTAGCTTAGATAAACTACCTAAAGGTATATGTTTGCCAGCTGGATATTGAAGTCCATAATGAAAAAAGAGTAGGTTCCCTTTAATGGGATTTTTAATTTCTGATGATATTATTATGATATTTTTTCAAATATACTCCCTCTCTCATAGAAAGTGTAAGAAATGGGAAAAGAATATGGTTTCTCCGGTTTGTTTTACCAATTTACCTATAAATTGGTACAGGATAGGATTGAGCAGGACACTTCAGACTCAAACTTTGATTAATATAAGCACGAGCATTCGCTATTTCATCATCGATACTAACTTTGGGTGGTACACTTCCAATAGGTTCTAAAATACAAAATTATGAAAAACTAGAGAACAAAAAGCGAACCATGAACATGCCTGAAATATGAGATAGGGCTACCATTTTTCGAAGGTCTTGTATATAGCTCAGGAGCTATCCTAAAAAATTTCGTTATTGCTCTAAAGGATATAAAATTTATAGAGTATAAATTTACTTAAGAAAATGCGTATTTTTAAAGAATTTTTATAATAATAATAATAATACCTTTGCTCCGGCTTCAATGATATAAAATACCTAGTGAGTCAGGAGTAACTTCTTCTCCTTTTAAAAAAATATTGTGGTTTGAATCTCAAGTCTGGATAATTTAATTTTAAACTTCGCCTATTTTTAGCCCATAATTATCACGAATTATTTTCATTCCTTCCCTTTGGCTTAGAACCTTACCTATAAGCGGGCATTGGATACGATTGAGCAGGACAAAGTAAGGCGAAATCAACGCCTTGTTTAATTTCTCTAGTCTGCAATTTATCCTGAATATTGATTTTAGGTTTAACACTACCCAAAGGTTCTAAGGAGTATAAATTTAAATTAAAATATAAAAGGATAAGCCATCAATTTGCTGAGGCGAGATGAGAAAACTGCCCTTGTGTTGGTTTAAGGTTATTTTTGTTTTTCTTTAGAATTTACCTAAAAGCTGGAGTTGGATACGATTGAGCCAAACACATTAAAGCATAATTTTGACCAAGATTGACATCTATAAATTGATGTTTGTCCTGTACATTAACCTTGGGACGGACGCTACCCATGGGTTCTGAAATATGAATTAGAAGTAGAAGTAATAGTCGTAGCTTGAATTTTTGATCGTCCAATAGAAAACTAATACCGAATGTTGGGTTAGTTACCTAAGGGCGTTTTCGTTTCGCAAAAAATATGTTGCCTTGGTGTTACACTACTTTTTCCCTCATTGTATTTTCGCCCAAATGATAGTGTCATTCCAAAGTTATTATTAATTCATCACATTTTGAGGGATGCAGGATCCAAAATCTATGACAGTGTCCTTCATATGTGGCAATCAATTTCGAGAATGTTGCACCTTTTTTCCCAATCGAAATCGCCATAAGTTAATCGAGAAAAGTTGTTGTACTAAACTGAGTTTGAAATCTTATTTCTTATTAATGTCTGAAATCCGGAAAGTCTAAAATCCATAACAAATCAGTAGAGGTTATGTATAATGGCAGCCCGATATATCAGGCTCACCCAGACTATTAAGACGATTGTAACACCACATTGATGAACTTCTCTCTTATCACTAAATGCTGCCCCTAATTCTATGTTTAGCTCAATAACTGAATGATCCCACCAATTGATATCCTCCCTTTAAGTTGGTTGGAAATACTCAGTTATCCTCTTTTTTTGTGGATTTTAGACTTCATTCTTCCTACTTCAAAACCGATTCCATCGAGTATATTAGTTTTTGTATTCTATTTAAATTTTATAGAATTTTAACATTCACCTGAAATATGGTTTTGGATATGCCTGGGCAGGACATATTAAACTGAGACTCTCTTGTAAAGCAACCTTGGTGTGTTTTACATCTTCTCCAGTAGAAATTTTAGGACTCACACTGCCAACAGGTTCTACGAAATTGAGATACAATACAACTTTCAGTTAATTTGCTATCTAATGATATTCTTTTTGAAAACTGCCAATATGGAGTAGGTGCAAACCAAACATTCTGTATATTTTAATAATAAAAACGAACAATCACAGGATATTTCATGTTCCCTTTCCAATATTATATGCGGATCCCAAAATGGTTTATTGAGATTTTAGTCTGCTGTATCTAATTTGCTTGAATTTGTTGGTCATGTCTTAGAATCATACTATATAAGATGTCATACAAGATGTCAACTGGATGTAATCTATATGGATTTCAGCAAGGCGTTCGACATGGTGAATCATAGGCTGCTACTGTATAATTTAGATTTTTTTTGGGGATTTCCACCTATTCTTCTCCGCCGGACCGATTCCTACTTACATGGTTGCACACTAGGACAAGCAAACATACAAAGGTATGTGAACAGAGGCACTCCCCAAGGAGAAGTTCTATCACCTCTTCTTTGGAATGTTGCTATAAACAACCTTCTGGTTTCCCTAGAAAAAGAAAGGATAAAAGTGGTGGATGATATGGCGCTAGCTGTCAGGGGAAATTCGCATCCACAATCAGAGATATTATACAGAGAACCCTCCGGATGACTGGGAAATGGGCGAAAGATAATGGTCTTGGGGTAAATCCTGCAAAGACAGAACTAGTCATGTACACCCACGGTTAGGCCCATTTCCTTAGGGGGTATTGAAATTCCCTTTAGTGAGTGTGCAAAATACCTTGGCGTTATTTTGGACAGGAAGCTGAATTTTAGGCTTAATATTGAAGAGAGGGCGAGAAAAGCCACGGTAGCTTTGTACTCGTGCCAAAAGGCAATAGGGAAAAAGTGGGGACGGCAGTAGTTAGACCTATAATGCTTTATGGTGTTGTAGTCTGGTGGCCGGCACTTGAGAAACCGACTTGTTTAGATAAAGTTCAGCGTATGGCGTTCTTGTGTATCTCAGGCGCATTCAGCAAGACAGGAACAAATTCCCTTAATGTCATGCTGCATCTATTGCCTTTAGACATTTTTGCCAAACAGTCAGCTGCAACAACGGCTGTGCGGTTGCGCGAGCTATCGCTGTGGTCGGAAAAAAGTTACGGTCACAGTTGGGTCCTCAAAATAATTCCAGATGTGCCTAACGTAGTGGATTACACTCTGGCGAGTCCACTTTTCGACAAAAAATTTGAATCTCGAATCCCCAACAGTGAGGCGTGGTGCACACAGACGCCGGGGAATAAAGAATATATAGATGTCTACACTGATGACTCCAAATTGGATGGACAATTGGGTTTCGGAGTATATTCTAATGATCTGGAACTTCGAATAGCGAAAAGATTACCTAATCACTGTAGTGTTTTGCAGGCTGAAATATTTGCAATAATAGAGGTGGCGAATTGGCTGAGAAGTAATGTTCCAAAAAATGTGGGCATTAATATATACTCAGACAGTCAACCTGCAATAAAATCCTTGGACTCTGTGTTCCTCAACTCGAAATGGATGTTCCAAAAAATGGAAATGGAAGTAATGTTCCAAAAAATGTGGGCATTAATATATACTCAGACAGTCAACCTGCAATAAAATCCTTGGACTCTGTGTTCCTCAACTCGAAAACGGCCATCGACTGCCGCAAATCTCTCAATGAGATGGCTGAGCAGTACAATATTCACCTAATATGGGTGCCTGGCCATAGGAACATACCGGGGAACTGCGAAGCGGATGAGGGGACTACCTTACATATTCCAGGGGAACTAGAATCTGTTGGTATGCCACTGGCTACCAGCAAGCTCATGCTGCGTGAGAAGGCTGTTATGATGGCAAATGTTCGATGGGAGAATTGCAAGGGTTGTTAGGACACCAAGCAAATAGTTCTCGAGACGTCAGATATCACTCCTGATATAACGGGTCGCTGCCTGATAGGCGATTTTGCAAAAACTATTGGTGCGAAGTATAATGAATATTGTATGAGCTGTCATGATGCAGAGGAAAAGGAATCAATAAAACACCTCTTGTGTGAGTGTCCTGCATTTCGTGTAAGGCGTAAGCAAATTTTAGGGGCATATAGCTTCAGATTACTGGCGGACCTGGAAAACGTTAACTTAAGCAGTCTGCTAATGATTTTGGAACAATCTGGTTGGTTCAACAGAAGAAAACAATCGAGAAAGTTCAGCGGTTAAAACTAGAAGTGTCCATATGTAATAGGTACTTTTAGTTAATGTGGTATCACAATGGACTGAATAGTCTAAGTGAGCCTGAATCTCAATCGGGCTGCCACTTTAACCTAACCTAACCTAGGACGCACTGTGATCGATAATGGATCAGCGCAAATACGAAACCAATAGGGATGAATAGATTGAGCGGACTGGTATACAAAATGACGATTAAAGATTAATAGGGATACAATATGATTCGTATCATTTTCAAACTATCAAATGCCTGTGAAGGTCATATTTGATCGATATCCATGCCGCAGTGGTAGGAAACTTGCTGTTGAACTAAACATATTGCTAGAACAGATGCAACTCATATTAACAAAAATCGATTAAACGCATTAAAGTTCCAAAAAGAGCAAGAGCTCACCAATGCAAAAAAAGAGTTAGACTAGATGTTGCTTCCAAAATACCGTATACAGTCGACTCCGCTTTAGCGCAATGCGCTTTACTGAAAAACCTCGGATAACTGAAATCGATCGCATTCCCCAGTTGTTTTTTCTGTCCATTTCATTTAAATTACTCCGCTTTAGTGAAACTCCGCTTAACTGAAAAAATCGGATTACTGAAAAGTTTTTTGTGTTCAAATGAGTTTCGTCACATTAGTATGACTTCGCTTTACTGAAAATGCCACATTCTCGCTATTGAGAGAGAGTACATTTTCTTCTCCGTATTGAGAACGCTTTATTTCAAGTGAAGATGGCACTTTCAAAACAGTTTAAATCACTCTAAATCACAAATAAATGAATTCCAATTTTCCTACACAAACCTGTGACGGAATCAAACACCTTGTTTTTATTATTTTACGTACATAGCATTGGTCATAAGTTCGGTTAACTGAAATTGAGTGGATTTTTTTCCAGTTATACGGAGTCCGCTTTACTGAAACTTTTTCAGTTATCCGAAGTTCGCATTACTGGAAGTTTTTTTCAGTTATCCGTAGTCCGCTTTAGCAAAAACTTCGGATAACTGAAATTAAATGGCTGCATTTTTAACGTTTCAGTAAAGCGGAGTCGACTGTAGACACTTTCACGCAGCGTAGAATGGCTTCGTCGGCCTTTTAAAGGTAAAATATAGCGCCTTACTTTGTTGCATTTATTATTAAGCACACCGCACGATTCGCATCATTTTAGGACCAGAAAATACCTGTGTCAATAGTCCAGGTAGCTATAAAATGCAAGGTCGACCGAATCCATACGGAATGAGTGGCTACCACTGAGCGCTAGGATGGACGACTAGAGTTTGAGGAACCGAATGAAACCAGTACAAGGGATCTATTGAAGGAACATAGGAAGACAATCACTATGGACATCAGAATTCAGATGGGATTAATAGAGTTGAGTGCGTATTAGCACATGTGAAGAGGATTTGGAAACATAAGAGCACGTGATTAGTATTTATCTTGGAATTCGAAGAAACTAAGGGTATATATTGAGTTTCTGATTTAAGCAAATAGGTTGAAGACAGGAGAGTACAACCTAGGAGTGCCTAGAACAAAATACTGCAAAATACTCCTTAGACATCATTCGGTGCACAAAATACCTCAAATTACATATACTGACGCCCAAGGTTGTCCTACAGTACCAGGCTTTCACTAATCCTCCAAAAAAAGTTTGAATCCGGAATCAAAATCGGATCAGATGCAATGGACTTGTAATAGGACTGCAGTCATTTTAAGCGCTATTAAATAAATTCTTATTTTTATCAAATATTACCTAAAATATGGTTTTGGATAAGCCTGCGCTGGACACAATAAATTTAAATCATGAGCACTTTTGCCTTTGATGTGCTTAAATTCATCGCCTGTTGAAATTTTAGGGCTAACACTTCCCACAGGTTCTAGAGAAATAATAGAAATAAGGTTGACAAGGTTAAAAAAATCATAAAAATTTTGAATGTTAATGCCTAAATTTTAGGATGGGGCACCCGGAAGCTACTAACATATTTTGTTATATTATAAATTGCAATGCGAAAAATTACCTAAATAGAGGAACCGGATATGCTTGAAATGGACACAATAGAGTTACACTTCTCTCCAAGTAGACTTTAACTGTTCGTGAATCATCGCCTGAGGTTAGGCGGGGAGCTACACTAGCTATGGGTTCTAAAAGGAAGTTTGGCATAGATTTTAGAAACAAAAATTTAAATAAAATCCATATAGTTTGCCTTAAACTGGGATAGGATATCTTACACTGGCAGAAAACTTCGTTAAATTTACGAAATGTGTCATTAAAATTGAGCCAAAGAAACAAATTCATGAATATAACGAACATTTTCATTATTATTACGATTTTGTTTCTAAACAACGTAATATTTCAAACTATCTTGACGAACATTTTTCGTTATATCAATCAAAAATATCGTTGGCTAAATTTTAGTGAAATTTTCTTTGTGAGTAAATTGGGCTTATTTTAAAAATTTACCTAAAATAAGGCATCGGATATGCTTGAGCAGGACACAATAAAGTTGCACTATTATCCAGCATTACTTTAGGAGTTTTGATATTATCATCACCTCCTGTTATCTTGGGACTAACACTAGCCAAGGGTTCTAGAAAAATCAATAACGAAGAATTTCATAATCATCATTATTGGGAGAATATTTGAAAGAAAACTTTTTGAATGTTGGTTTCAGGGGAGTTTTCAGATTTTTCCTTTTATGTTAAATAGACGAAAAATATTTGATTTTAGGGATCTATTAATATTATACATCATTTTTCCTTAATTTACTCATAAATCATAAGATTTGATAAAGTGTCAATGAAAAAATGTAATTTTTGCTTACATTACCTAAAAAATGGCACCGGATATGCTTGGGCCGGGCATAGCAATGTTGCACTTTTCCCGGAGAAAATTCTAACTATACGCGATTCATCGCCAGAAGTTAAACGAGGGGCCACACTAGCAACTGGTTCTTTAAGGGTAAAAGTTTAGTGTTTAAAATGACATATATCGATATAGTTTCAATGCCAAATGTTGGGATAGGACGGCATAGATAAAATTATAAGAGATCACGAAAGAATATTATTTGACCGATACCAAATACAAAATAATGACTTTTTAGTTATAAAAGAACAATTTAAGAGAAGTTATACAATATTTTTGTTGTAGTTTTTAGCAATATCTAGCAAAAACCAATCGAAAAACAACTTCTTAACAAAGACCAGAATATTAAGAACGAAAAAGAGCTAAATGTGGTAACTTTGTGTGTCATACCATCACGGTCACAAAATTTTCTATAGAAATAAATTTCTGACAAAACCTTTTATATAAATAAAATTTTGACAAAATTTTCTATAGAATTGAAATTTTGACAAATTTTTCTATAGAAATATAGAAAAAAAATTGACAAAATTTTCATTAGAAATAAAATTTTGACAACATTTTTATAGAAGTAAAATTTTGGCAAAATTTTTTATAGAAATAAAATTTTGACAAAATTTTCTATAGAACTAAAATTTTGACAAAATTTTCTATAGAAATAAAATTTTAACAAAATTTTCTATAGAAATAAAATTTTGACAACATTTTCTATAGAAATAAAATTTTGACAACATTTTCTATAGAAATAAAATTTTGACAAAATTTTCTACAGAAATAAAATTTTTGACAAAATTTTTTACAGAAGTGAAGTTAGTACAAAATTTTTTATAGAAATAAAATTTTGACAAAATTTTCTATAGAAATAAAATTTTGACAAAATTTTCTATAGACATAAAATTTTGACAACATTTTCTACAGAAATAAAATTTGGACAAAATTTTCTATAATAATAAAATTTTGGCAACATTTTCTATAGAAATTAAATTTTGACACAATTTTCTATAGAAATAAAATTTTGACACAATTTTCTATAGAAATAAAATTTTGACACAATTTTCTATAGAAATAAAATTTTGACAAAATTTTATATAGAAATAAAATTTTTACAAAATTTTCTATAGACATAAAATTTTGACAAAATTTTCTATAGAAATAAAATTTTGACAAAATGTTCTATAGAAATAAAATTTTGACAAAATTTTCCGTCGACATAAAATTTTGACAAATTTCTACAGAAACAAAATTTTGACAAAATTTTCTATAGAAATAAAATTTTGACAAAATTTTCTATAGAAATAAAATTTTGACAAAATTTTCTATAGAAATAAAATTTTGACAAAATTTTCTATAGAAATAAAATTTTGACAAAAGTTTCTATAGAAATAAATTTTTGAGAAAATTTTCTATAGTAATAATATTTTGACAAAATTTTCTATAGAAATAAAATTTTGACAAAATTTTCTATAGAAATAAAATTTTTGACAAAATTTCCTATAGAAATAAAATTTTGACAAAATTTCCTATAGAAATATTTTTTATAGAAATAAAATTTTGACTAAATTTTCTATAGAAATAAAATCTTGATAACATTTTCTATAGAAATAAAATTTTGACAAAATTTACTATAAAAATAAAATTTTGACATAATTTTCTATAGAAATAAAATTTTGACAAATTTTTCTATAGAAATAAAATTTTGACACATTTTTCTATAGAAATAAAATTTTGACACAATTTTCTATAGAAATAAAATTTTGACACAATTTTCTATAGAAATAAAATTTTGACAAAATTTCTATAGAAATAAAATTTTGACAAAATTTTCTATAGAAATAAAATTTTGAAAAAATTCTCGATAGAAATAAAATTTAGATACAATTTTCATAGAAAAACAAGTACATACGGCCGTAAGTTCGGCCTGGCCGAATCTTATGTACCCTCCACCATGGATTGCGTAGAAACTTCTACGAAAGACTGTCATCCACAATCGAATTACTTGGGTTGTGGTATCTTAAAACTTCCTAACATCGTTTTCTAAATTGTGAGTTAGTCCATACGTGGTATATATTAGACAAAAAGTTATGTATAGTTATGTCTACAAATAATTACGAATCGATATGGACTTTTTGCACGGTACGTAGAGAGCCAGAATTGAAATATGGGGGTCGCTTATATGGGGGCTATATACAATTATGAACTTGATATGGACCAATTTTTGTGTGATTGGAAATCGATTTATCTGAGGGATATATATAACTATAGACCGATATGGACCTAGTGAGGTATGGTTGTTAACGACCATATACTAGCACAATGTACCAAATTTCAATTCACTCGGATGATTTGGCTTGGTACATTGGCTCCTCCAAGAGGCTCCAAAACCAAATCTCGGTATCGGTTTATATGGGGCTATATATGATTATGGACTGATATGGACCACTTTTGGCATGGTTGTTAAATATCATATACTATCACCACGTACCAAATTTCAAGCAGATCGGATGAATTTTGATTCTCCAAAAGGCACCGGAGGTCACATCTGGGGATCGGTTTATATGGGAATTATATATAATTATAGACTGATAGGAACCAATTCTTGCATGGTTGTTGGATACCATATACTAATATCACGTACCAAATTGCAACCGAATGGGAAGAATTTTGCTCTTCCAACGGGCTCTGGAAATCAAATCTGGGGATTGGTTTATATGGGGCCTATATATAATTATGAGCCGATACCGACCAATTTTTGCATGGGAGTTTGAGGCCATATATTAACACCACGTACCAAATTTCAACTGAATCAGACAAATTTTATTCTTCCAAGAGGCTCCGGAGGTCAAATCTGGTGATCGGGTTATATGGGGGCTATATATAATTATGGACCGATTTGGACCAATTTTTGCATGGATGTTAGAGACCATATACTTACACCATGTACTAAATTTCAGCCGGATCGGATGAAATTTGCTTCTCTTAGAGGCCTCGCAAGTCAAATCGGGGGATCGGTTTATATGGGGGCTATATATAATTATGGACCGATGTGGACCACTTTTTGCATGGATGTTAGAGACCATATACTTACACCATGTACCAAATTTCAGCCCGATCGGATGAAATTTGCTTCTCTTAGAGGCATCGCAAGCCAAATTTGGGGGTCCGTTTATATGGGGGCTATACGTAAAAGTGGACCGATATGACCCATTTGCAATACCATCCGACCTACATCAATAACAACTACTTGTGCCAAGTTTCAAGTCGATAGCTTGTTTCGTTCGGAAGTTAGCGTGATTTAAACAGACGGACGGACGGACGGACGGACGGACATGCTCAGATCGACTCAGAATTTCACCACGACCCAGAATATATATACTTTATGGGCTCTTAGAGCAATATTTCGATGTGTTATAAACGGAATGACAAAGTTAATATACCCCCCATCCTATGGTGGAGGGTATAAAAATTGACAAAATTTTCTATAGAAATAAAATTTTGACAAAATTTTCTGTAGAGATAAAATTTTGACAAAATTTTCTATAGAAATAAAATTTTGACAAAATTTTCTATAGAAATAAAATGTTGACAAAAATGTTTATAGAAATAAAATTTTGACAAAAATTTTTACAGAAATAAAATTTTGACAAAAATTTTTATAGAAATAAAATTTTGACAAAATTTTTATAAAATAAAAATTTTACACAATTTTCTATAGACATACAATTTTGACAAAATTTTTTATAGAAATAAAATTTGGACAAAATTTCTATAGACGATTTTATGTTTGGTGGTGGCAACCGTGATTGTGTGTCATACCATATGTAAATATCTCCACTATTCTTCCCACGTCTTCGGTATTTTAACAAAGAATACTTCTCAAGATTTATTTTGCGATAACATGACTTTGCATTACAACCATAGATAAAAATGTGTCCTTGCATATTTAAAGCGCCACACTTGGCTGCTTAATAACAAAGAGAAATATTTGGCAATGAACGCCCTAGTCAGATTTGATATTAAAACAAATCATATCCGTAATTTTAAAGAGATCCATGATAAAAATTTACGAAAACTAGTGAACTAAAAAGAAATCAATTAAAGAGTGGCACAGCATGACAAAAAGGTGTCACAAAAATGTAAAAAGTATGGCATTTAGTGGCACAAAAGTTTCAACCTTAAAAAGATGGCAGAAAACTAACACTGATTGTATCAACAAATGCAAAGAACTTAAAAGCTGGTATGAAATTGTGGCATTGTTACCAGATGGTAACAAATGCATAGTCTGCCGTTGAGGAATATGAGATCAAGCATTTATTATCTGAGTCAAACAGTTTGGCCAATACAAATCTGAAGGCAATGGATATAACATGGCATTGAGTAGCAGCGATTGAGACACCATTTTCAAACTTTGACTATAAAAAATAGTTATTTTTGTCTTAAATAAAAAATCTTTTTATTCCAAAAAAACTACAAACGAGTTCAAACGGCCTGATAGCCATAACAAACCAGAGACAAAGTTAATTTTTCGCTCGAACCTCCCTTAAAAAATTCCGAGTTCTTGTTCTAAAACTTGCTTCTTGTCATCATTACCCACCTAAATAAAGGAGCAGGATATGCCTGAGCAGGACAAATTAAAGTAACACTTTGATCGGCGGAGGAAGTAAAACTGCTGCTTGTAGTTTGACTGGAAAACTTAGGAGCCACACTAGCAACGGGTTCTATAGTCAAAGGATTTTTATATACTTTATTAAGAGAAATTTTATTATAGCCAAAAACAAAACCCTGCCTTTCGTAACCGAAATAAAATGTTGGGATAGTATAAAATTTGACAAAAAATAAAACTATTACCTAAAAAATGGTACCGGATAAGCTTGAGCGGGACACAATAAAGTTATGGTAAATTCTGATGGGACATCTATAACTTTTATATCATTGCCTGACAAAAGGCGAGGGCCTACACTGCCCACAGGTTCTAGAAGAGGGGAATATTTTTTTTCATTTGGTTGTAGATCGTAATTTTCGAAGAGAAAACGAAAAACTCACTAAAAGTTGGGACAGGTTTTCGCTAGACATAAATCTAAGAATTTCTAGAAACCCACCTAAAAACTGGTGCCGGATAGGCCTGGGCCAAACATAGCAATGTTAGACTTTGATAGGCAGCTGCCACAAAAGTACTGCTTATTTGTTGGGAGGGAAATTTCGGTGATACCCTACCAACTGGTTCTGTAAAATTTTTTTAATCAATAAGAAACAACTTTTGAGAAAAAATCGCAAAATTTCTAAATATGTTTAATAAGCTAATTTGTATTCATTTAATAAGGACTTACCTTGAAAGAGAATATAAATTTATTTTAATTTTGGAAAAGGGCTCATAACATATTTGATTTTATTACAAATTTATAAATAATTTGGAAAAACGCACCATTTTACTCAAGCTCAAGTCAAGCATTTCGATTTGTTTAAATAAAATATTAATTTTTTTTTTTGATTTATTTGAAGTCTTTAATACATAATTAATTTACAAAATAGCGTTATGTTAATTTGATTTTACTTTAATTTGATTTAATATATTTTTCTTTTAAGAAAAATATTTTGCAAAAAACGCGCAAAAATTTAGGGTACCCTATCCCAACATTCAGGCAGTTTTCAATAAATTTATATAAAAATATAGGAAAAAGCAAGAAACTCGTAATGAATTAACGCGATATTAAAAAGAATATTAATTAAGAATAATAAATTTAATTAATCTTAACGGTAATATTATCTTAAATATATAAAAAAATATATATTTTTATAATTTATAAACTTTTTTAGATAATTTGATTTTCTCGATCTTTTTTTTTTTTTAGTATCATTATTTTGTATTTAAAAAACTTTTTTATTTTCATTTTTATAAAATTAAATACAGCTTATTTTGTCTTTTTATTTTTATTAACTTTTCTACTTTTTTATTGTATTTTATTGTAAGGAAAAAAAAAATAAAATCGTTCAAAGAAAAAGATTTTAAGCTAAAAACCTTTTTGATTGCTTAGAACTCATTAGAAATTTTTTGCTTTTTCCTTTTAAAAATATTTAATAACTTATAGACTACAATGAATGACAAAAAAAAATAAAAACAAAATCACTTAATTTATCTTTTTGTTTTTATTTTTTTTTAACAGTAAATATTTCCCCACAAAAAGGAAATATTTACTTTTGTTATAAGAAACCGTTTCCGTTTTTTATGGAATTAAATTAAGCCGATTGCCGATTTGTAGCAAGTGCTTTATTAATTATTAATTTTTTTTAATTTTAATAAAATATAAAAACAAATAAATAAATTTATTATATAATTTTTGGAAACGTTTTCTTATATGTGATAAGAGAAAAGTGCTTTGTAATTATGTTTATATATGATAATAAAATGAGTTTATATGAATATAATGATTTGGATATTATCAAAACACTTTTCTTTTTCATGAAAATATTTCAAAAGGTTAAATTTTTTATTATTATATTTTTTTATGACAATATAAATAATTTTATATGAGGTTGAATTTTTTTTTAGAAATTAAGCGTTAAGTTTTATTATTAATTTTTTAACTTGAAATATATAGATACATACAGTGGCTCAAAGAGCATAAATTGATAATTGGTAATTGTTCCACAATCATGGCCTCTTATACACAGAAAAATATCAGTAATGTTTATGTGTGTGAAGATAAATTCGAATTTAAAACAAGTATATACGGCCGTCAGTTCGGCCAGGCCGAATCTTATGTACCCTCCACCATGGATTGCATAGCAACTTGTACTAAAGACTGTCATTCATAATCGAAGAAATTGCGTTGCGGTAACACTTGCTGATAGCAAGGTATCTTAAAACTTCTTAACACCGTCTTCTCAATTGTAATTTAGTCCATACGAGGTATATATTAAACAAAACAAGTATATACGGCCGTAAGTTCGGCCAGGCCGAAGCTTATGTACCCTCCATCATGGATTGAGTAGAAACTTCTTCTAACCACTGCCATCCACAATCGAATTACTTAAGTTGCGGTAACGCTTGTCGATGGCAAGGTATCTTAAAACCTCCTAACACCATCTTCTAAATTGTATGGAAGTCCATACGTGGTATATATTAAATCAAAAAAGATCGATCCAATACGTATATAATTCAGTTTGACAAAGTAGACATAAAATTTTGACAAAATTTTCTACAGAAATAAAATTTTAACAAAATTTTCTATAGAAATAAAATTTTCTATAGAAATACAAATTTTGACAAAATTTTCTATAGAAAGAAAATTTTGACAAAAATTTCTACGGAAATAAAATTTTAACAAAATTTTCTATAGAAATAGACTTTTGACAAAATATTCTATAGAAATAAAATCTTGGTAGATTATTTTTGGCTCGAGTGGCAACCATGATTATGAACCGAATAAAATTTGAACAAAATTTTCTATAGAAATAAAATTTTGACAATGATGAAAATTTTATTATGAACCGAATAAAATTTTAACAAAATTTTCTCTAGAAATAAAATATTGACAAAATTTTCTATAGAAATAATATTTTGACAAAATTTTCTATATAAATAAAATTTTGGTAGATTATTTTTTGCTCTAGTGGCAACCATGATTATGAACCGATATGGACCAATTTTTGTGTGATTGGACCAATTGTTGTATGGTTGTTAGCGACCATATACTAACACCACGTTCCTAATTAGAACCGGATCGGATGAATTTTGCTCCTCCAAGAGGCTCCGGAGGTCAAATCTGGAAAACGTTTTATATGGGGGCTATATATAATTATGGACCGATATGGACCAATTCTGGCACGGTTGTTAAAGATCATATACTAACACCATGTTCAAAATTACAACCGGATTGGATGAAATTTGCTTCTCTTGGAGACTTCGCAAGCCAAATCTGGGGATCGGCTTATATGGGGGCTATATATAATTATGAACCGATGTGGACCAATTTTTGCATGATTGTTAGAGACCATCTACCGACACCATATACCAACTTTCAGCCGGATCGGATGACATATGCTTCTGTTAGAGGCTCCACAAGCCAAATCTGTGGGTCCCTTTATATGGGGGCTATACGTAAAAGTGGACCGATATGGCCCATTTTCAATACCATCCGACCTACATCGATAACAACTACTTGTGCCAAGTTTCAAGTCGATAGCTTGTTTCGTTCGGAAGTTAGCGTGATTTCAACAGACGGACGGACGGACGGGCATGCTTAGATCGACTCAGAATTTCACCACCACCCAGAATATATATACTTTATGGGGTCTTAGAGCAATATTTCGATGTGTTACAAACGGAATGACAAAGTTAATATACCCCCATCCTATGATGGAGGGTATAAAAAGGCCGATTAAATACGTATATAATTCAGTTTGACAATATTTTCAATAGAAATAAAATTTGACAAATTTTTCTATAGAAATAAAATTTTGACAAAATTTTCTACAGAATTAAAATCTTGACAAAATTTTGTATAGTAATAAAATTTTGAGAAAATTTTCTATAGAAATAACATTTTGACAAAATTTTCTTAGAAATAAAATTTTCTACAGAAATAAAATTTTGACAAAATTTTCTATAGAAACAAAATTTTGGTAGATTATTTTTGGGGATCGGCTATATATAACTATAGACCGATACGGATCAATTTTTGCATGGTTGTTAGCGGCCATGTACTAGCCCAATGTACCAAATTTCAACACGTACCAAATTTCAACCGGATCGGATGAATTTTGCTCCTCCAAGAGCTCCGGAGGTTAAATCTGGGGATCGGTTTAAATGGGGGTTATATAATTACGACCGGTATGGATCAATTTTTGCATGGATGTTAGAGACCATATACTAACACCATGTACCAAATTTCAGCCGGATCGGATGAAATTTGCTTCTCTTAGAGGCTCCGCCAGTCAAATCTGGGGATCGGTTTATATGTGGGCTATATATAATTATGGACCGATGTGGACCAATTTTTGCATGGTTTTTCAAGACCATATACCAACATCATGTACCAAATTTCAACCGGATCGGATGAATTTGGCTCATCCATGAGGCTCCAGAGGTCAAATCGGGGGATCGGTTTATATGGGGGCTATATATAAGTATGGACCGATGTGGAACAATTTTTGCATGGTTTTTAAAGACCATATACTAACACCACGTACCAAATTTCCACCGGATCGGATGAATTTTGCTCCTGCAAGAGGCTCAGGAGGTCAAATCTGGGGATCGGTTTATATGGGGGGCTATACGTAAAAGTGGACCGATATGACCCATTTGCAATACCATCCGACCTACATCAATAGCAACTACTTGTGCCAAGTTTCAAGTCCATAGCTTGTTTCGTTCGGAAGTTAGCGTGATTTCAACAGACGGACGGACAGACGGACATGCTCAGATCGACTCAGAATTTCACCACGACCCAGAATATATATACTTTATGGGGTCGTAGAACAATATTTCGATGTGTTACAAACGGAATGACAAAGTTAATATACCCCCCATCCTATGGTGGAGGGTATAAAAACAATTTAAAAGATCATTTATTTAATGAACATTTTAATCAAAACAAAATACAATCACAAGAATATTTTGAATCATAAAAAATTTAAATTAGATTATTTAATTGATGTCAGTGATTGAAATTATCATTGTCATGATTAAAGCAATTTTAATTAAAATGTAATTGAATCATTTAATTTCGTGCTTGAAATTTAAACAATAAAAATATTTTTCTTCTGTGTGTGATACCATTTTTAGTTAAATGCATACTAGTTTATTTATTTAATTTAATGTTCAAAATCTTTATATACAAACATTTAATATTTATCGAAATTAAATTTATTTGATGTTTTTTTTTTTGATACTCTTGTAAAATATTTTTGATAATAATTCGCGATATAAAATTAAACCTTTTTGAAATATTTTCATAATTAAAAACTATGTGGGGAAAAACAAATCATATTATAACATATTACAAAAGCATTGTAGATTGCCATAGATTAATTGGATTGGCCCGTTTAAAATTACTCAAATTTTATTGTAAATGGAAAATGAAAAATTGAAAGTTTGTCTTGTTCAAAATTACTCAAATTTTATTGTAAATGAAATATTCAATCATTTTGTTTATAACATTTAATTATTTAATTCAAGATTTTAGTCCATGTCCAATGTTTGGTTTATTTTGTATTAATTAAAAAAAAAATAATAAAATATATATATATATTTAGGAATTTAATAAGTTAATAAATTTGTAGACCGTTTCAGTCTTCATTTCATATTTGAGTTAAGCCTCTTATTTTTTTTAATGCTATACCAAATAATTATTTATTTAATTTTACTATGAAAAAAAATTATGGGATTTTTTAATATTATAATTTCAAAACAAAAACTAATTTTTTAAGTATATCCTTATTTTAATATGATTTGTTTTTCTTTTGCAAAAATATTAATTTATTCTATTATAAAAAAAAATAAAATTATTTTCCAACTTACCTGTAATTACCAAACGTCCCTTGGTAGCACTCAATCTAGTTTCACCAGTTAATCTATGTTTGGTGCGGCATTGATAACTTTTGTAGCCATCTTCGGGTCCAACTTCGCGTATGTGTAATTCTCCAGAGGGTAAAACCAAATATTTTCCATCTTTTTTGGTTTAATCAAGAAGAAAAAAAATATATAAAAAATATATACATTAATAATTAATTCAACAATTTTATTAGGGAAAAGTAAACAAAACTAGCTACCACTACCGAAACCAGCAAAATAAAGAAAAATTTTGTTTTAAAACAAATCAATAAAAATTTTGTTTTTTTTTTAATTACAATTGTTTTAGATTCTCTTTAAATATTTTTTTTTTATATATTTAGAAATAAAAAAACTTTATAATCATTAAATTAAACTTATTTAAATATTCTTTTCTAATAGGATTCCTGTTTTTCCAATTAAATTTAAACAAAATTTTTCTTTATTTATTTTTTTTTTAATTTAAATAACAAAAAACACTATTATCTCTTTTTTCAATTATTTTATACAAATATACATTTTTTACAAATTATTTTAATATTTTTTTACGTTAGTATATGATCATACAAATTTATATACAATTTTATTTTTATTTTAGTGTTTTTTGTTAGTATTAGTAAATGCTAATAACTATTAAAAGCATGCAATGGGTTACTGTATTTTATAAATTAAAAAAGAAAATCTATTAAATATGTATAACTTAAATGCATTTGAATTTTTTATGCGCATGAACGTATTTAATTTTAGATAATAATTTAAGAAGTTTTCTTCAAACAACACTTAGAGATTGAATAATATACAAACAAAGAAATCGAATAACAAAGAATAAACACCAAAAGGTTTTGTTTTGTGTTTTTTTTTTTTTTTTTTCTTTACATATATTCCAGATATATTCGGAAGATTCCGAAAGGATGTTCAACATTACATACTACTATATTAAATTTTTACTATGAACTATAAAATGTGTCTTATTAAAGACTTAACGCCAGAAAAGAACAGTGCTTGATATAAACGAAATGGACTGTGTCGTTGGTATATTTTTTTATTAAAAAATCGATTTTTTGGAGGTAAAAGTTTAAAATTTTCGAAGCAATTCAAAAAAAATCTATATATATAAAATTCAATCTATGTTTGTTTATTTGTTTGTTTGTTTGTTTGTATGAACCGAGTTGGCTCCGAAACGGCTGAACCGATTTACTTGAAACTTTCAGAGATCATAGGGGACGTTCATGTGGTGAAAATAGGGTACCTCATTTTTTGACACCTGGCCGCGGAGGGGGACCTCCCCTTTGTCGGACTTTTTGAAAATTGGACCAAAGTTGACCGATTTGCTTGAAATTTTCATTGAAGGTTGGGGTTGGCAACTAGACAAAGATCCGCTACTTTATATTTCGATATTTGGTAGCGGAGGGGGACCTCCCCTTTGTTCGACTTTTTTTAAAGTACAGTGAAAAAACTAAAATTCTCTAAATTATCTGAGATTTAAAGAGAACATGCGGTGAGGTTATGGAATTATTATGGGGTACCTGATGATTTCATATGCGGACGGGGAGGGGACCTCCCCCTTGCCTTACTTTTTGAAACTTGGAACAAAATTATGCGATTTGCATGAAATTTTCATTGAATGTTGGGGTTGGCATCTAGACAAAAATCCGCTACATTATTTTTCGATATTTGGTCGGGGAGGGGGCCACCCCTTTGCCCGACTTTTTTTTAAAGTACAGTGAAAACAAAACTAAACTCCCCCGACTGAAATTTTACGGAAAAATGGGTGAGGTTATGAAATTTATATCAGGTTCCTGATTTTTTAATAAAAATAAAAGGGCATAGGGAGACATCCGCTTCTCTTAAGTACATACAGAGAAACAATTAAACTTTACCGAGTTACTTGAAATTTACAGAGGATTGGGGAGAGATCGTAACCTCTGTCAACCGTAATAGTTGATACCTGATTTAGTGATTTTTGGACGGAAGAGAGGCCGCCCCTTTAGGCTTATAATTTGCTTGACATTTTCTGGGACGTTTACAAAAGATACGCTTTTCGACATTTGGTCGGGGAGGAGGTCCTCCTCTAAAACTGCAAAAAAATGGCTCTATTAACCATGTTCCTTAATCTATATCTGTCCATAAAGCTCGAAAAATAATTGTATAATTAGATATAATGCATTTGGACGTCAATTGCCTGTTTCGGTATCAGGCTAACATGAAATATAAAAAAATTTAAGTTTTCTTGAAATTTACAAAGGAAGCGGGGGAAATGTTATAAATGAAGAAGCAACCTTCATTGCCCCACACTTGAAGGAAAGTTTCAAGAATTTTCAGGGAAGGTTAGGGGTGCTATTCACTACGGTGTTTGTCGATATTGTATCGGGGAAAGTGACGTCCCTTTAAAACAATAGAGCAAAAATTAAACATCTCCGATCTACTTGAAATTTACAGGGAACGTGGGAGGAGGTGATGAAATTTATACATGATTTTTAAATTAATATATGATTTTTCGATATCTGGTTGGGGAAGGGGAAAATTGAAATAAACTTTGTCGATTTACTTCGATAGACTTTATAGGGACCATTGAGTAGTTGCGAAATTAATATAGGGTACGTGATAGTCCGATATCAGGTCAGAGTGGAGCGAAGGTGGGGAGAGAGTTCCCTTTTGTCGGTTTTTTCTCTTAAATTGAAAGTGGAGGGTTGTCCGTAAATGGGAACTCGGTATATAATTTTATGATTTTTGCACAGGCTTCTTTCTTCCAGACTTCTTATTAGTAAAGAGAGGGTTCCCTTTTGTCCGTTTTTTTTTTCTTAAGTTGAAAGTAGAGGGTTGTCCGTAAATGGGAACTAGGTACATAATTTTATGATTTTTGCACAGGCTTCTGCCAGACTTCTTTTTAGTCAAGAACTTAAATTTACATGAAATTGGCAGCCAACGTGGAGGGTGCATTATTTTCCAACATTTTAGCAAATGTTAATGTGGTACAATTTTTTACTACTTTTGCCTTTTCCGATTTATTGGATGGGAAACAGTAATTCTTTGTATGTTATTATAATATAACGCTTAATTTTCAGATATGTTGAGGAGAAGGATACCTTTCCTTGACAAACCACACTTAAAATTCACAAGAAATATAGAAGAAGGTACACCCTCTCCCGCCGTATTTGTACCTATAAACGAAAAATCAAGTAGTCCGATTTGTTTAAAAGAATTCAAATCTTTTCGAATTTGTTTTCAGCACGCTTCGGAAGGCGCAGCGAAGCGGGCCGGGTTACGCTAGTCTAACATAAAAAAAACGTTTTCGGTACACGTTTTCCAAACTTTTTTTTGTTTGCGTTTACAAAACCCACAAAAAATTTCATATTTATATTTTATTATACAAAATATATGAATTATTTTGAAGTCTCAGTTGAAGTATCTGCGCATTTCTAAAACTTAAATTAAAATTATCGATCTTTAAGATGTTTAAATATTTCGTAGGTACCTTCAAAACTTTGATGGCCACCAATTTTTTTTTTAAATCAATTTTCAATGTGGGTTTTACAAAACCCAAAAAAATGTCATATTTGTTTTTTATTATACAAAATTTATTAATTATTTTGAAGTATCTGGACCTATTTAAAAATTATTATTAAATATTTCTTTTCAAGAATTCATCTAATATTTGTGTTTTTTTTTAGTTATACAAATTTAATAGATTTTCTGAGTATAGTCTAAAGGATTTCATTTTATTAAAATTTCTATACAAGCTATATTTACAAATTTTTAATTACAGAAATTTCGTTGTTACTAAATCCTTTAGACTTTTGATTAAAAACTGTATTAAAAATATATATCTGTAAAAAAAAGCATGCATTAATGTAAGAAATGCTTTAATTTTTTTAATAATTAAAATATTATTTTATATTTTTTACTTTTTTACAAAATTATTACATTTTTTTGTTTTTTTAAATAAGTTTCCACAACAATTAAAGCACTTTTTACAAATAAAAAAACTATATACAAAATATTTACATATACAATAACGAAAACTCTACTACACTACAAACATGAAGGGGGATTTTTCTGAGGGATTTAAGGGCAGGTCGGGAATGACCCTTGGAATTTTGTGGATCATGGAATATGTAAAGGAAAGGATTAATAATTTGTTTTTGCAATCAAAAAAATGAAAAGGAAATGATTTAAAAAAAATGACGTTTTTTTAAAATAATAAAATTTACAAAAAACCTAAATGAAATGAAGGAACCTAAAATTAACCTAAATTTAACCTGAGACATAGAGAAATCAGATATCTCTCTAACCCAATAAAAAGATATTTTAAAGAAAACAACGACCTTCATTATAGTTTTATTTGAAAAAGTAAAGAAGTATTTTTTTTTTAATTAAAATTATGATTTCATTGGAATTGCATGGATTATAGCAAAGGATTTGATTTTCTTTGATACGGAGGAAAAAACCTTAAACACATATTTTATAAACTTTACACAAAGGGCAGGGTGAAAGGGGAGAAAATTACCACTTTCTATTTGCTGATTGGAAGAGGGTAGAATTTCTCTTTCTTCATCTTCTAGCCAAGAGGCAACTTGTATGAAATCAGCCACAAAGCTGGGTATGTGACACTTCAATATGGCACTATTGCCTCGAAGGACAGCTTCGTCCATAACATTAACCGTATAGGATTGGGGAACAACTGGAATTGGTTTTGATAAGAAAAATAACCACAAATTATATATTTTATATAAAATTAAAACAAAAAAATAGGAAATGAAAAAAAAACCAAGGAAAAAATCCCCTTTCAAATCTACTGCTAAAATTTTGGTTTTTCAAAAAATTTGAGTTTTTTGTAAAATTTTGTTTTTAATACCCGTTTCATTTTTGGTATAAACACCACCCTCGGTATCTAGCCAATCGGTGACCTCTAAATGATCGGCCACAAAAGAAGGAGTTTGACATTTAAATATGGCAGCATTACCCTTTATGACGTACTCATCATAGACCTGAGATTCGAAAAATTGTTTAACAACTGAAATATAAGAAAAGGAGGGACAAAAACAATGTCAAGCATATTAAAGAATTTTCTAACAAAAAAAATCCCCTGCGGAGAAAATATATAGGATAGGGACCCCTAACCGTATTCTTTATTTGTTAGGAATGTTTAAGGATTTTATTTAATTTAATTTTTTTAACATATAACCCATTTTTTTTTTTGTTTTTACCCATAGAATCCTCTTTATTTGGTTTAAATATCTCCATACCCTCCTCATCAACCCAAGATTCTACCTCTATAAAATCAGCTACAAATGAGGGCACTGCACACTTTAAAATTGCCGAATTGCCACGTAGAACAAATTCATCAATGACTCGTGTTTGATAGAATTGATGAACAACTAAAGTGAAATAAATTCAAAAAACAAAGTTTATAAGACAAAAAAATATATAAATTTTTTTTCTAATAAAAATCTGGGATTAATTTAAGGTCTCTCTAAACAAAATTACTGTAAGGCATTCATGACATCATTCTCAAAACCCCTACCAATTTCTTCACTATTTGGATAATAATTTTGTCCCTCTGAATCCATCCATAAATCAACGAAAACAAAATCGGCCACATAAGAGGGTATTTCACATTTCATTACCACCGAATTGCCTCGTATAACATATTCATTATCAGCCTCCGATTCATAGGTTTGTATAACAACTTTAGAAGAGAAGGAGAAGAATAAGATAATAAAAAAAATATAGGTCAAGAAATACTTAGAAAAAAAAATATAAGTTTCTAATATTTATGGGATTTCAAGGTTTTCCAAGGAATTTTCCAGAATATTCCCCCTTCTTTGTTTTATTTTTCTGTTTTTTGCAACTTTCTATTAACTTCTACAAATTTGTTTACAAAAAAAATATTTTGCTATACCATAAGCCTGTGTGGAATTATTACGCCATAATTCAACTCCCTCATCATCTACCCAGGCCTCGATTTGTACAAAATCTGCTACAAATGAGGGAATTTTACATTTCATCACAGCCGAATTGCCTTTGATGACATATTCGTTTTCAGCTTCGGTTATATAGAATTGAGAAACCACTAAAATACAAAACATATGAAAATGTGAAAAGTCACAAATAAGGAACATAATGGAAATGAAACAAATATTTAGGTGTTGATAGCAAAAATACCAAAAATATAATTGAGAACCTGGAAATAACCACCCATGAAAACAGAGAAATTTGGAACGTAATGGAATTGAAACAAATCGTGATTACGAAACAAGACGATCGGCATATTTGAGACTCAAATTTCGGTTGTATAGAATTGAGAAATCACTAAAAATCACAAATATATGGAGAGTAGGAACATTATGGAAATGAAACAAGTAGATATTGAGGGCCATCGATCTGTTTGAAATTCAATTAAAGTTTTACAGAAATGAGAAACCGGTATTTAGGGCCCACGAAAACATGAAAAAACTACAATTAAGGAACGTAATGGAATTGAGAAATATCGGGGCCATCAGAAGATGATCGGTTTGCTTCAGTTAAAGTTTTACAGAAATGAGAAACCGGTATTTAGGGCCCACGAAAACATGAAAGAACTACAATTAAGGAACGTAATGGAATTGAGAAATATCGGGACCATCAGAAGATGATCGGTTTGCTTCAGATAAAGTTTTTCCGAAATAAGAAACCGGTATTTACAGCCCACTAAAATATGAAAGAACTAGAACTAAGGAACGTAATGGAATTCAAAAATATCGGGGCCATCACTAGACGATCGGTTTGCTATGTTATGGAAGGCCAATTTTATATGGAGAGTAGGAACATTATGGAAATGAAACAAGTAGATATTGAGGGCCATCGATCTGTTTGAAATTCAATTAAAGTTTTACAGAAATGAGAAACCGGTATTTAGGGCCCACGAAAACATGAAAAAACTACAATTAAGGAACGTAATGGAATTGAGAAATATCGGGGCCATCAGAAGATGATCGGTTTGCTTCAGTTAAAGTTTTACAGAAATGAGAAACCGGTATTTAGGGCCCACGAAACCATGAAAGAACTACAATTAAGGAACGTAATGGAATTGAGAAATATCGGGACCATCAGAAGATGATCGGTTTGCTTCAGATAAAGTTTTTCCGAAATAAGAAACCGGTATTTACGGCCCACTAAAATATGAAAGAACTAGAACTAAGGAACGTAATGGAATTCAAAAATGTCGGGGCCATCACTAGACGATCGGTTTGCTATGTTATGGAAGGCCAATTTTATAAGGAAATCAATGAAGCAAAAACACAATACTAAACGATCTAGATTTTGAGTCTTGGCCATTATATTGAAAATATAAAAATTAAAATAGAACACAATGGAAATGTTTCAAACATTGAATTGAATTGAAAAACCGGTATTTATGACGTATACATAAACACAAAATGAAAGACATAAGGTATGAAATGGAGTCTTGACCATTATATTGAAAATATAAAAATTAAAATAGAACACAATAAGGTTAAAAAGGTTAAAGTGGCAGCCCGATTAAGATTCAGGCTCACTTAGACTATTCAGTCCATTGTGATAAATGTTTCAAATATTGAATTGAATTGAAAAACCGGTATTTATGGCGTATAAATAAACACAAAATGAAAGAAATAAGGTATGAAATGGAATTGAAATATATCGTGATTAATATAGAAAGACTATCGGTTTCATCGATTTAAATATGTTATATAGAATTTAAATCACTTTTCAAGATTTCAATAACATAGAAAATGGAGGCCCAAATTGATGAAGAAATCAATTGGAATGAAACAAAAACACAATAACAGACGGACATTTATTTATGTTTTGAAAACTATTTGGAAAATCTGAAAATAATAATAGAAAATGATGAGTGAAATTGAATTAAGAAATACCGGTTTATGACTTATAAATAAACATGAAAAGAAAGAAATAAAAAACGTAATGGAATTGAAACATATTGTGACTACTATGAAAAAACACTTGGTTAGCTTCAGATTCAGCTTGGTTTATATGGACTCCTCCTGATAGAAAATGAAGGCCAAAATTAATAAGGAAATATGGAATATGGAATTGAAACACCATTATATTTAAAAATAGAAAACAATATAAATGAACCAAAAAAAGTTTTATTAAGAAATCCATATTTTATGGATTAAAAATAAACATGAAAAGAGAAAAATAAGGAACGTAATGGAATTGAAACATATTGTGATTACTATGAAAATACCATCGGTTTAAATCTTATTCATCGCATGGATTATACAGAATTTAAACGTCTCTTCAAGATTCTAATAACAAAGAAAATGCAGGCCCTTACAAATAAATCGATTGCAATGAAACAAAAACCCCATAAGAGACGGATGGACTAGTTTTGGTATTGGAATATCATTATAATTATAAAATATCAAAACAAAATAGAACATAATTAAAATGACCCCAAAATAACATAGATATTGATTATCCCTCAGTAATAACAAAAATGGAAAAATCTTCGTATTAATTTAGAAATAATAATTAATTATTAATATTTAATATACAAAAAATAAATGAAAAATTCTATAATAAAAGGGATTTTCGGTCTTTTTAAGCAGGAGGCTAGAGTTTTCGTTGTCTACAACAATATCATCACTACTGCAAAAGCCAATAAAATATCGTAAAGAAAAGAACACGTGAATAAAGCCAACCGTAATTATCGGAGAAAGTTAAAACTTCGCCCTCTTCATCTATCCAGGATTCAACGCGTACAAAATCTGCTACAAATGAAGGTATGGAACATTTTAAGACAGCAGCATTGCCTTTAATAACATATTCGGTCATTATTTCAGCTTCATAAAATTGATTAACAACTAAAAGAGGACAAAAAAAAATCAAGAGCATAAGTAAATTGAAGCCCTTTTCAATATTTTTTTATTTCAATGTGGAATAGAAAATGGCTTGGAGGTATATATTCGTGACACTATTCCAAGAACAGACTTCGTTTTTAAATTTTTGTCAAAATTTTATTTCTATAGACAATTTTGTCAAGACTTTATTTCTATCGAAAATATTGTCAATTTTTTTCATAGAAAATTTTCTCCAAATTTTATTTCTATAGAAATTTTTGTCAAAATTTAATTTCTATAGAAAATTTTCTCGAAATTGTTTTTTTATAGAAAATTTTCTCCAAACTTTATTTCTATAGAAAATTTTCTTACATTGTTTTTCTATAGAAAATTTTCTCCACATTTTATTTCTATCGAAAATGTTCTCGAAATTGTTTTTCTATAGAAAATTTTGTCAAAATTTTACTTCTACAGAAAATTTTTCTATAGAAATTTTTTTTCAAAATTTTATTTCTATACAAAATTTTATAAAAAAATTTATTTATATAGAACATTTTGTCAACATTTTATTTCTATAGAAAATTTTCTAAAACATTTTATTTATATAGAAAATTTTGTCAAAATTTTATTTCTATAGAAAAATTTGTAAAAATTTTATTTATATATACATTTTTGTAAAAATTGTATTTGTAATAGAAATTTTGTAAAATATTGAATTTTGTAGAAAATTTTGTGAAAATGTTTCTGTAGAAAATTTTGTCAAAATTTTATTTCTATAGAAAATTTTGGCAAAATTTTATTTCTATAAAAAAATTTGTAAAAATTTTATTTATATAGAAATTTTTGTAAAAATTTTATTTTTATAGAAATTTTGTCAAATATTGAATTTTGTAGAAAATTTTGTGAAAATGTTATTTCTGTAGAAAATTTTGTAAAATTTTTATTTCTATAGAAATTTTGTCAAGACTTTATTTCTATCGAAAATATTGTCAATTTTTTGCCATAGAAAATTTTATCCAAATTTTATTTCTTTAGAAATATTTGTCAGAATTTTATTTCTATAGAAAATTTTCTCGAAATTGTTTTTTATAGAAAACTTTCCCCAAAGTTTAGTTCTGTAGAAAATTTTGTCAAAATTTTATTTTTATAGAAAATTTTGTCAAAATTTTATTTCTATCGAAAATTTTGTAAAAATTTTATTTCAATAGAAAATTTTGTCACAATTTTATTTCTATAGGAAATTTTTTCAAAATTTTATTTCTGTACAAAATTCTATACAAAAATTCATTGCTATAGAACATTTTGTCAACATTTTATTCTATAGAAATAAAATGTTGACAAAATGTTCTATAGAATTTTTTTTTTATAAAAGTTTGTACAGAAATAAAATTTTGAAAAAATTTTCTATAGAAAAATTTTCTGTAGAAATAAAATTTTGACAAAATTTTTTATAGAAATAAAATTTTGACAAAGAAAAATTTTGTCAAAATTTTATTTTTACGAAAATATTGTAAACATTTTATTTCTATTGAAAATTTTATCAAAATTCTATTTCCACAGAAAATGTTGTCAACATTTTATTTTTATAGAAATTGCTGTCGAAATTGTATGTTTTAGAAAAGTACCTAAGTGTCGTTCATCTCAAAGCGGAGCTTCGCCGGAAATGGGTCAATATATCGCAGAGCTACTTTTGGGCAGCGTGTCATGGCTTTGCCGGCTGTTTGAAGGCCATAATTCGTCGGTTGATCGCTTATTTCGATATTAAAATTTTCTTACTTGATAATCAGTTAATTAACTTTTCATTGAAGAAGTTTGTTTCTTAAAGTTAGAAGAAAGTTCCACTTGCTTTGAGGACAACTTGGTTTTAATAAATCTCAAAAATTCTTCAATATTTAGGAAATCAGATTGAAAGAACGCAAATCTAAATTTGTAGCTGGGTAAACCCTTTTTTGTGTATGAAACACTCCCAAAGTAAATAATATAATTTTATTTAATGAATTTAAATAATAAAAAAAGATGCTATGGAATGGGATATGCTGTTATGCTTTCGAAGAATCCATTGTCCTTGATATTGAAATTTCTTATGTGGTTTAAATTTAAGCTAAATTACATACAAAAATAATGTTAAACAATATTTATATTTAAAACATAATTAAAATACTAAAAAAGGATATCATAAAGGATCACAATTTAGCAGAAAATCTACCCCTTCACATAATCCTAAGGATATTGCACTAATTTTTTTGTATATAGTATCACATATAGCACACCATAATTTTCTGAATGTCTTAGTTCGGTTCCCTCTTCATCTATCCAGGATTCCACCTTAACAAAATCGGCAACAAATGAAGGTATTGAACATTTCAATACAGCTGCATTACCCTTGATAACATATTCCATAAGAATATCGGCACCATAAAATTGATTGACAACTAAAACAAAAATTAGTAGGGGCAAAAATTAATCACAAAGGAACATAATGGAAATGAAACGGGGGGATATAGACAAGAAGGTATGTAGTACATATTTTTTAAAATGAAGTAAAAAAGCCATAACCAGAAGTGGAGTATATTGTTCAAGTGTCTTATATGAGGAAGGAATCTGTTTCACAGAAAATATATCACCAATATTTTTTTGTCAACTGAAATCTTAACCCTTAGGTTAGGTTAGGTGGCAGCCCGACGTATCAGGCTCACTTTGACTATTCAGTCCATTGTAATATCACAGTGGTGAACTTTTTTCAAATTCAATTAACCCTTAAATGCACAAGAAGACCTTTTGTGGAAAAATAATGGTTGTATCTTAAAAGATGCAGTGGCCATTTAAGGGTTAATTGAATTTGAAAAAAAAACATTCAATTAATCAAAATACAAAGCAATCACAACATAATCCATTAATTTTTTATTGGAACTTTTTTTGATATCGGTAATTGATTTTATTAATAATAATATTTCACAGCCATAGCCATATTATATTCTTGTCAAAAATATGTGGCGGTTACCATAATACTACATGATTGATTGCTTTATAGAAAATTTTATATTTCACTCTCTATGAATATGATTTTCTTCGACTATATATCGTCTTTACGTATAGTTGTAGTTGGGTTGTTATAACATAATACAAATTTTAGCCAAATCTATACACGCACAAAAAAAAACATTATCACTTGTCCTACACGAAATTAAAAAAAATCCCTTATGCACGGTTGCCACTAAAGCGAAAATTAATCTACCACAATTTGAAGATAATTTTACCAAAAAACTGCCAAATAAACAAATCTTATTTTTATACCCTCCACCATAGGATGGGGGTATATTAACTTTGTCATTCCGTTTGTAACACATCGAAATATTGCTCTAAGACCCCATAAAGTATATATATTCTGGGTCGTGGTGAAATTCTGAGTCGATCTAAGCATGTCCGTCCGTCCGTCCGTCTGTCCGTCTGTCCGTCCGTCCGTCTGTCCGTCTGTCCGGCTGTCCGTCCGTCTGTGGAAATCACGCTAACTTCCGAACGAAACAAGCTATCGACTTGAAACTTGGCACAAGTAGTTGTTATTGATGTAGGTCGGATGGTATTGAAAATGGGCCATATCGGACCACGTTTACGTATAGCCCCCATATAAACCGATCCCCAAATTTGGCTTGGGGAGCCTCCCGGAGCAGCAAAATTCATCCGATCCGGTTGAAATTTGGTACGTGGTCTAAGTATACGGTCTCTAACAACCATGCAAAAACTGGTTCATATCGGTCCATAATTATATATAGCCCCCATATAAACCGATCCCCAGATTTGACCTCCGGAGCCTCTTGGAGGGGCAAAATTCATCCGATCCGATTGAAATTTGGTACCTGATGTTAGTATATGGTCTCTAACAACCATGCAAAAATTGGTCCATATCGGTCCATAATTATATATAGCCCCCATACAAACCGATCCCCAGATTTGACCTCCGGAGCCTCTTGGAGGGGCAAAATTCATCCGATCCGATTGAAATTTGGTACCTGATGTTAGTATATGGTCTCTAACAACCGTGCAAAAATTCGTCCATATCGGTCCATAATTATATATAGCCCCCATATAAACCGATCCCCAGATTTGACCTCCGGAGACTTTTGGAGGGGCAAAATTCATCCGATCCGGTTGAAATTTGGTACCTGGTGTTAGTATACGGCCTCTAACAACCATGCAAAAATTGGTCCATATCGGTCCATAATTATATATAGCTCCCATATAAACCGATCCCCAGATTTGACCACCGGAGCCTCTTGGAGGAGCAAAATTTATCCGATCCGGTTGAAATTTAGTACGTGGTCTTAGTATACGGTTTTTAACAACCATGCAAAAATTGGTCCATATCGGTCCATAATTATATATAGCCCCCATATAAACCGATTCCCAGATTTGACCTCCGGAGCCTCTTGGAGGGACAAAATTCATCCGATCCGGTTGAAATTTGGTACCTGATGTTAGTTTACGGCCTCTAATAACCATGCAAAAATTGGTCCATATCGGTCCATAATTATATATAGCCCCCATATAAACCGATCCCCAGATTTGACCTCCGGAGCCTCTTGGAAGAGCAAAATTCATCCGATCCAGTTGAAATTTGGTACATGGTGTTAGTATGTGGTCTCTAACAACCATGCAAAAATTGGTCCATATCGGTCCATAATTATATATAGTTCCCATATAAACCGTCCCCAGATTTGACGTCCGGATCCTCTTGGAGGAGCAAAAGTCATCCGATACCGTTGAAATTTGGTACATTTTGTCAATATATGGCCTCTAACAGCCACGTAAAAATTGGTCCATATCGGTCTTTAGTTATATATAGCCGATGACTTATTACACAAAAATTGGTCCATATCGCCAAAAATAATCTACCAAAACTTTATTTCCATAGAAAATTTTGTCAAATTTTATTACTATAGAAAGTTTTGTCAAAATTTTATTTCTATAGAAAGTTTTGTCAAAAGTTTATTTCTATACAAATGTTTGTCAAAATTTTATTTCCATAGAAAATTTTGTCAAAATTTTATTTCTATAGAAAATTTTGTAATCTACCAAAACTTTATTTCCATAGAAAATTTTGTCAAATTTTATTACTATATAAAGTTTTGTTAAAATTTCATTTCTATAGAAAGTTTTGTCAAAAGTTTATTTCTATAGAAATGTTTGTCCAAATTTTATTTCTATAGAAAATTTTGTAAAAAATTTATTTCTGTAGAAAATTTTGTCAACATTTTATTTCTATACAAAATTTTGTCAAAATTTCATTTCTATACAAAATTTTATCAACATTTTATTTCTATAGAAATTTTTGTCAAAATTGTATTGCAATAGAAAATTTTGTCAACATTTTACTTCCATAGAAAATATTGTCAACATTTTATTTCTATAGAAAATTTTGTCAAGTTTTTATTTCTATAGAAAATTTTGTCAAATTTTTATTTCTATAGAAAATTTTGTCAAAATTTTATTTCTAAAGAAAATTTTGTCAAGGTTTCATTTCTATAGAAAATTTTGTCAAAATTTTATTTCTATAGAAAATTTTGTCAAACTAGATTATATACGTATTTAATCGGCCTTTTTTTGTTTAATATATACCCCGTATGGGCTAACTTACAATTTAGAAGACAGTGCTAAAAAGTTTTACGATACCTTGCCATCGGCAAGTGTTATCGCAACCCAAGTAATTCGATTGTGGATGACAGCCTTTAGTAGAAGTTCCTACGCAATCCATGGTGGAGGGTACATAAGATTCGGCCTGGCCGAACTTACGGCCGTATATACTTGTTATTAATCAATCAAATCAATTTTTTTGTGGTTATTATAAAAAAAAAAAAAAACAATTCAGAAAAATTTGTAAAAAATTTTATTTGTAAACAAAATTTTGTCAACATTTTATTCTACAGAAATTTTCGTAAAACTATTTATTTCTATAGAAAATTTTATCAACATTTTATTTATATGGAAAATTTAGTCCAACTTTTTTTTCTCTAGTCAAAATTTTATTTCTATAGAAAATTTTGTAAAAAGTTTATTTCTATAGAAAAATGTGTCAATTTTTTGTATAGAAAATTTGGCAAAATTTTTTTCTATAGAAAATTTTGTCCAAATTGTATTTCTATAGAAAATTTTATTTCTATAGATAATTTTATGAAAATTTTACTTCTATAGAAAATTTTGTCAAAATTTTATTTCAATACAAAAATTTTGTCAAAATGTTATTTCTATAGAAAATTTTGTCAAAATGTTATTTCTATAGAAAATTTTGTCAAACTTTTATTTCTATAGAAAATTTTCTCCAAATTTTATTTCTATAGAAAATTTTATCCAAATTTTATTTCTATAGAAAATTTATGAAAATTTTATTTCTATAGAAAATTTTATTTCCATAAAAAAATTTTGTCAAAATTTTATTTCCATAGAATATTTTGTAAACAATTTATTTCCATAGAATATTTTGTCAAAATTTTATTTCTATGAACAATTTTGTAAAAATGTTATTTCTATAGAAAATTTTATCAAAATTTTATTTCAATGGAAATTTTTTTTCAAAATTTTATTTCTATAAAAAAATTTTGTTAAAATTTTATTTAAAATTTTATTTCTATAGAAAATTTTGCAAAATTTTATTTCTAAAGCAAGTTTCATCAAAATTTTATCTCCATAGAATATTTTGTCAAAACTTTTATAGAAAATTTTGTCAAAATTTTATTTCTATAGAAAATTTCGCAAAATTTTATTTCTATAGAAAATTTTATCAAAATTTTATTTCTATAGAAATTTTTGTAAAAATTTTATTTCTATAAGAAATTTTATCAAAATTTTATTTCTATAGAAAATTTGGCAAAATTTTATTTCTATAGAAATTTTTGTAAAAATTTTATTTCTATAGAAAATTTTGTCAAAATTGTATTTCTATAGAAAATTTTATCAAAATTTTATTTCTATAGAAATTTTTGTAAAAATTTTATTTCTATAAGAAATTTTATCAAAATTTTATTTCTATAGAAAATTTGGCAAAATTTTATTTCTATAGAAATTTTTGTAAAAATTTTATTTCTATAGAAAATTTTGTCAAAATTTTATTTCTATAGAAAATTTTATCAAAATTTTATTTCTATAGAAAATTTGGCAAAATTTTATTTCTATAGACATTTTTGTAAAAGTTTTATTTCTATAGAAAATTTTGTCAACATTTTATTTCTATATAAACTTTATGAAAATTTTATTTCCATAGAATATTTTGTCAAAACTTTTTTCTATAGAAAATTTTGTCAAAATTTTATTTCTATAGAAAATTTTGTCAAAATTTTATTTCTATAAAAAAATTTGCCAAAATGTTATTTCTATAGAAAATTTTGTCAAAATTTTATTTTCTATAAAAAAATTTGTTAAATTTTATTTCCAAGACATTTTTTTCGAAATTTGATTTCTATAGAAAATTTTGTAAAAATTGTATCAAAAGTTTATTTCTATAGAAAATTTTGTAAAAATTTTATTTCTTTAGAAACTTTTATTTCATTAGAAAATTTTGTCACAATTTCATTTCTATAGAAAATTTTATCAAAATTTTATGTTTATAGAACATTTTGTCAAAATTTTATTTCTCTAGATAATTTTGTTAAAATGTTATTTCGGTAGAAAATTTTGTAAAAATTTGTTTCTATAGAAAATTTTGTCAAATTTTTATTTCTATAGAAAATTTTGCACAATTTTATTTCTATAGAAAATTTTGTCAAAATTTTTTCTTTTGAAGAAAATTATGTCAAAATTTTATTTCTATATAAAATTTTATCAAAATTTTATTTCTTTTGAAAATTTTGTCAAAATTTTATTTCTTTTTTTAATCATTGTTGTTGTTTTTGATTTCAGCTTATAACCATGCATTGACTAAACTACAAGTGTAGCTTAACCAGCAGAGGAAAATACTGTTTGTCAAAATTATTTGGGCAAAGCCCTATAGACTGCAAGATGGATGGATGGACGTACGTTTCGGAATTACCATATTCCTCATCAGCATCCTCTACTTGCAGCAAAACTATCAACCAATTATCAGAATAAATTAAGACAGTTCACTAAACTACACACTGAACCGAAAACCGAAAAAAGGTTTTACATGATAGCCGGCTTATGCCGAAATAAATTCGTACAAACATATATTTTCAACTTGAGTGCAAATCATCAATTTGAGTGCATTTGGCTGGGTTTATTTTGAGCGTGTTTCCTCTTTTTTTCATTCGTTTTGTTTTGTTATTGTTGGTTTTTTATGCTACACTTGTAGTTTAGTCAATGCATGGTTTTAAGCTGAAGCCAAAAACAACAACAATAATTAAAGAAAAAAAAACCAACAATAACCGAATGCAAATTTTATTTCTATAGAAAATTTTTGAAAAAAAAAAATCAATTTTATAATTTTTTTGAGAAACATTTTATTTCTATAAAAATTTTTTGAAAAATTTGTTTTCTATAAAAAATTTTTGAAAAATTTTATTTCTAATGAAAATATTGTCAAAATTTTATTTCTATAAACAATTTTGTGAAAATTTTATTTTCATAGAATATTTTATCAAAATTTTATTTCTAAAGGAAATTTGAGAAGTACCTCTTAGTGGAATATTTTGCAAAATCTATCAAAACATTAAGAATTCTACCAATCTACCAAATAGTAAAAAAATCTACCATTTTTGGTAGAATTCTACCAACTGTGGCAACCGTGCCGTCATATTTTAAATACGTTTTAAGGACAAATAAAAATGATCTCTGCTGTAATCACCACACATTCAAAGTTATTTGCTTTAATAAAATTATTTTGTGACAAAAAGATTTTTTTGTAATTTAATTTTGGCAAGGAGTATTTATTCTAACTAATGTTTTATAATTTTATGAATAAAAAATTAAAGGTTATTTTATCAATCCACATAATCTACTATATTTTAATATAAGCACATATATTACAATATTCCGAAAAAAAACAAATAAATGTATTCTTCTAACCAAAATCTTCTGTGGGTAAATACTCAGTGCCCTCACTGGCCAACCAAGCTTCAACCTTAACAAAATCTGCCACAAATGAAGGTATGGTGCATTTTAAAACGGCTGTATTGCCTTTGATGACATATTCGGAGACAACTTCAGCTTCATAATATTGATTAACAACTACAAAATATTTATAAGAAAAAAAATAATAATAATAAAAACAGAATTATTATTAATATAGAGTAAGTAACAAAGGATTAAGGACTTGTGTAAGGAAGAAAAATTGCAGTAAAATCCCCCTACCATGTCAATACTAAAACCAAAATTATTTTATTTATGAATACCAGTTCCCTGTTGTTCATCCAGTGTGGCATAGAGTTCACCACTTTCATCTTGCCATGAAATGACTTGAACAAAATCGGCCACAAATGAGGGAATGGAACATTTCAATACAGCTGCATTGCCTCTAATCACATATTCGTTATTAACTTCAGATTCATAAAATTGTTGGACCACTAAATATAAAATAAAAATTTAAAAATAAATGAAGTTTTATAATTTTGAAAGCTTATTGAGAACTCACAACAGAATTAAAGTTCTTAATAAAAACCATCATCTAAGTTTAAAATGGAAATTCAACGCCTCACAGATTGTATTAAAATCAGTTTTCACTATCTCACTCAACATTTCAGAAATTTTTGTGGGAACATCCCTATTACATAATACACTAATTAACATCATATTTCACTTTTTTTCTTCAAAGCTTATGGGAATACATTAATGAGATGGAAAAAAATTAAATAACCTTTGTCGGGAACAGTGGGAGAACAAAAATATATATTTTTAGTGAACTCTTTGTAAGCCAACAAAGAGTAAGTAGTGCAGCTAATTACTTGACACGCAATGAATTTTTTATAAATAATCACTTTTGATGTTGTATTCAGATAATTCTGAAGTGCAATGAAAGTCATTGAACCGATGATGTTGTTGTAAAGCAATGAAGGGAATAAATTCATCCATTCCAAGAGAGTTGGGAATAGTTTCACATCTATTTTTTTTTTGTGTGAAAAAATATTGCATGCCTTCTTAATCGAGGTTTCCTAGGAATAATGAAGAAAAACAACCACAGATTATGAGGTTCATTTATAATTTAAAATGTTGCTAATTTTGTATGTGAACTCTGTATAATTATACTGAAGTTATGGTCTAATGAATGCACATATAAAACAATTTGTAGGAAACATAAAAGATTGGGTGTGTAACCTAAAAACAGTATCCTTAATTGAAAAACTTGAATCGTTTTCTTCATCTTGGTTATATAGTAGGTACAAAAAAATTGAAAATGAATACACAAAAAAACGATTGAGAAGATAATGTAATGATCAACGAGGATCATTACATTTTCTCAGGAACCTAACACCTACACGTACAAACATTATTCCTTTCCATTTTTATTATTCAACATAGTTCCCTTCAAGAGCCGTTCTGAAGTTAGTCGAGAAGAAAATCGTACCGGCAGGACTTAAAGCACATGCATGGATGAATGCAAACCTAAAGGAATGTACCTCAGATCTTCCAACCTCTATTGAACATTCCGTCTTTTTCACATTCCAAGTCCCAGGGTCGTAACAGGTTGGCTGATAAGTCCCCGGTCTGACATGGTGTCGCTAGCAAAATGCATATTATTTTTATATAGTACCAACCTTCAAATGATTCGTGTCAAAATTTGACGTCTGTAAGTCAATTAGTTTGTGAGATAGATCGTCTTTTGTGAAGCAACTTTTGTTATTGTGAAAAAAATGGAAAAAAAGGAATTTCGTGTTTTGATAAAATACTGTTTTCTGAAGGTAAAAAATACGATGGAAGCAAAAACTTGGCGTGCTCGTGAAATGAGCACGGAGGACGGTGAACGCAGTGGACGCCTGAAAGAGGTGGTTACCGACGAAAACATCAAAAATATCCACAAAATGATTTTGAATGACCGTAAAATGAAGTTGATCGAGATAGCAGAGGTCTTAAAGATATCAAAGGAACGTGTTGGTCTTATCATTCATCAATATTTGGATATGCGGAAGCTCTGTGCAAAATGGTTGCCGCACGAACTCACATTTGACCAAAAACAACAACGTGTTGATGATTCTGAGCGGTGTTTGCAGCTGTTAACTCGTAATACACCCGAGTTTTTACGTCGATATGTGACAATGGATGAAACATTGCTCCATCACTACACTCCTGAGTCCAATCGACAGTCGGCTGAGTGGACAGCGACCGGTGAACCGTCTCCGAAGCGTGGAAAGACTCAAAAGTCCGCTGGCAAAGTAATGGCCTCTGTTTTTTGGGATGCGCATGGAATAATTTTTATCGATTATCTTGGGAAGGGAAAAACCATCAACAGTGACTGTTAAATGGCGTTATTGGAGCCTTCGAAGGTCGGAATCGCGGCAAAACGGCCCCATATGAAGAAGAAAAAAGTGTTGTTCCACCAAGACAACGCACCGTGCCACAAGTCATTGAGAACGATGGCAAAAATTCATGAATTGGGCTTCGAATTGCTTCCCCACCCACCGTATTCTCCAGATCTGGCCCCCAGCAACTTTTTCTTGTTCTCAGACCTCAAAAGGATGCTCGCAAAAAATTTGCTCGGGAAAAAATTTGGCTGCAATGAAGAGGTGATCGCCGAAACTGAGGCCTATTTTGAGGCAAAACCGAAGGAGTACTACCAAAATGGTATCAAAAAATTGAAAGGTCGTTATAATCGTTGTACTATGATGAAGGGAACTATGTTGAATAATAAAAACGAATTTTGACAAAAAAAAATGTGTTTTTCTTTGTTAGACCGGGGACTTATCAGCCATGAGTTACACGTGCCGCTCGTCGCTCAAAATTTCAAAAAAAAAAAAACGAATGTTTTGGCCAAAAAGTTGACGTATTGAGCCATAACTCGAGAATGGTAAATAATAAAAATACGCACGATATCACAAACGATAGCTCATTTTGTCCTTAAAAATTTATGTTATGAACAAAATTGTTGTAACTCTGAGTTAAACAGAGTTACGCCAGCCTTTAGCTTCTACTAGGAGCATTCGCCACAACCCCACAAAACGAATCTCCTTTCCAGATATTGAGATAGCCAACATTTGAGCCCGATTAACACGTACCGCCAAACTTTTTGGCCAAAAAAAATCGTTTTTTTTTTTAAATTTTGGGCAACGAGTGGCACGTGTTATCGTCATTTAATCGGGCTCAAATTTTGGCTATCCCAATATCTGGAAAGGGGATTCGTTTTGTGGGGTTAAGGCGAACTAGATTCCGACATTTTTTTTGCCCCATATAAGTTGCGGTCACTCTAATCCACATAAAGGTATACAAAAGCGATCAGACCAAGGATTCCAAACAAGACAGCTATTTTTCGCAATCAAAGTGGGTACCAAAGATGTAGACATGGGAAAACATCAAATGCGAGAGATACTTCCTACAGCGTCAAAAATCACCACAGTGACACCGAGGGTTGTTATGAAAATCACTGAAATCTTTGATGACTCTACCACAATAGCCGATGTGATGGCAGTTAATGGTTCTACGGTTCCTCCTGATAAATCTTCACCATAGTAAGCCAGATTGTGCTGACTTAAAGGTCCTCCTGAAGAAAGGGGATATAGATGAATTTCATATTCAAGAACCAGTTGTATATAAGAACAGAATCTGTGAATCGAACTATAAGAGTTGTGCATAATTGCTGAAACTGAACTAATTTTATTTCTGCTTCCTTCAGACTGTCGTAGCCAGTCGAGAAGTACCCAATTGCAAATATTGGGTGTCTTTAGTCTGCACGGGATATGTGAGTGTTGAGATGGACCCATGTGCCATGATCAGAACTTAGTTGAAGAGTTATTGATAACAAGGACAAAGCCACAGTGATGCAATGGTTAGCATGCCCGCCTTGCATACACAAGGTCGTGGGTTCGATTCCTGCTTCGACCGAACACCAAAAAGTTTTTCAGCGGTGGATTATCCCACCTCAGTAATGCTGGTGACATTTCTGAGGGTTTCAAAGCTTCTCTAAGTGGTTTCACTGCAATGTGGATCGCCGTTCGGACTCGGCTATAAAAAGGAGGTCCATTGTCATTGAGCTTAACATGGAATCGGGCAGCACTCAGTGATAAGAGAGAAGTTCACCAATGTGGTATCACAATGGACTGAATAGTCTAAGTGAGCCTGATACATCGGGCTGCCACCTAACCTAACCTAACCTAACAAAGACAAAAATTCATTATGAGATGTGAGATAATATAAGGGGATGTAGTGACAATAATACAAGAGGGGAGTCACTCATAGAGTTTGTTTTGAGTACTAACTTGGTAGTTTGCAATAAAGAAGTTGCACGAATCTTCGTCACTAAAAACGGTCAAGATATTTTGGACTTTACTTTTGCCTCGCAGAAACTGAATGATAAGATATCTGGGTGATATGTTTTACTCGAATATAGCTTCATGGCTACATCAGTATCAAGTTGGCAGCACTACCAGAGAACGCAAACCGGTATGCATATCACAAAATACTCATGGATGAGTACTGATATGTTTGCTACTCATGTAAGTCATAGATTATAGACTGCATAGACGATCCGTTTCTCTCCGCGAAAAAAAAAATATTGTAAGCTCCAAAATTAATTTTTTGACATTTTCTGTTAATTTTTTTGTAAATAAAATGGAACATCGGATATGAGAGCATTGAAGGATTTTCTCCCTAGTGGGACCTTAGTGCGATATAAGTAGGTAAATGTAAAAGAAGAGAGCAACTGGTTATTCTCTCCAAGGAAATATTTTTTTATAGCTACATTAAACCTACTCTGTTAACGATATTAATTTTATTTCTAAAAAAGCATAAACAAAAGAAACTCGCCTGGTAAGAAAATTTACAAATCAAGGGTGAGCATTTCTTTGATGGGAAAGGTGAAGAAAAAATATGGAAAATTTATGGTAACAAAAAAACAAATTAATCAAAACAACCATATTATCAATAAAATAAAATATATATACTTTTAGGGTAGATAATATTCCCCCTTCCTGTTATGAAAAACTACATCTTGTATAATCACATTCTTATATTATTTCTATAGCAAATTAATTTTTCTATTTGAGACAAACCATATTCGGTTCCAGGCATAAAATCCTCTTCTTGATCCGTATGCCAGGAGACAACACTAACAAAATCGGCCACAAATGAGGGTATCTCACATTTTAGAACGGCTGCATTGCCTCTTATAACATAAGCCTTATTTACATCTGTATCATAATATTGGGCAACAACTATTGAAGAAGCCAAAAAAAGATCAGAACAATCAAAGAAGATCGAAGAACTAAAAAAATTTTTTAATGTACATATTTAAAAGGAAATTCTTCCCAATTTATAGATATAGAAAAACAACGAAAATGAAACGAGATATAAGAGATAAAATTCCTCATCTTTTCATTAGGAATATAAATTTAAAAAAAATATATATAAATTAAAGTAATATTCAAAAAAAAAAAAAAATCATTGAAAATATTTTCAGTTTATGTAGTAGTGTCATTTCAGTAATTGTCATTTTTTAGAATTTGAGTTATGTGTTATGTGGTCAATATTGATCAGTTTGTGTGAGAGTATTTTTCTGTTTGTGTTAAAATTTGGAAGTGATTTGGTTTTTTTTTATTTAGTGATATCGTAAAGAATTAAGTTTAAGTTGATATATGAATTAAAGCATCACTTTTTTTTGGAATATAACAGATTGATATTCACAATCTGAACCAAAGTTATATATTTTAATCCTGAGCCAGATTGAGTCAAGTCACAATAATTCCATAAAGAGATGAAACAATGAGTATTTCGATTTTATCGTTATACATATTATGAGTTTTTATACCCTCCACCATAGGATGGGGGTATATTAACTTTGTCATTCCGTTTGTAACACATCGAAATATTGCTCTAAGACCCCATAAAGTATATATATATATATATATATATATATATATATATATATATATATATATATATATATATATATATATATATATATATATATATATATATATATATATATATATATATATATATATATATATATATATATATATATATATATATATATATATATATATATATATATATATATATATATATATATATATATATATATATATATATATATATATATATATATATATATATATATATATATATATATATATATATATATATATATATATATATATATATATATATATATATATATATATATATATATATATATATATATATATATATATATATATATATATATATATATATATATATATATATTCTGGGTCGTGGTGAAATTCTGAGTCGATCTGAGCATGTCCGTCCGTCCGTCCGTCTGTTCAAATCACACTAACTTCCGAACGAAACAAGCTATCGACTTGAAACTTGGCACAATTAGTTGTTATTGATGTAGGTCGGATGGTATTGCAAATGGGCCATATCGGTCCACTTTTTCGTATAGCCCCCATATAAACGGACCCCCAAATTTGGCTTGCAGACCCTCTAAGACAAGCAAATTTCATCCGATCGGGCTGAAATTTGGTACATGGTGTTAGTATATGGCCTTTAACAACCATGCAAAAATTGGTCCACATCGGTCCATAATTATATATAGCCCCCATATAAACCGATCCCCCGATTTGGCTTGCGGAGCCTCTAAGAGAAGCAAATTTCATCCGATCCGGCTGAAATTTGGTACATGGTGTAAGTATATGGTCTCTAATGACCATGCAAAAATTGGTCCATATCACCAGATCACCAGATTTGACCTCCGAAGCCTCTTGGAAGACCAAATTCATCTCATTCAGTTGAAATTTGATACGTAGTGTTAATATATGGCCTCAAACGCCCATGCAAAAATTGGTCGAATTTGGTCCATAAATATATATAGCCCCCATATAAACCAATCCCCAGATTTGACCTCCGGAGCCCCTTGGAAGAGCAAAATCCATCCGATTCGGTTGAAATTTGGTACGTGATGTAAGTATATGGTATCCAACAACCATGCAAAAATTGGTCGAAATCGGTCTATAATCATATATAGCCCCCATATAAACCAATCCCCAGATTTGACCTCCGGAGCCCCTTGGAAGAGCAAATTTCATCTGATTCAGTTGACATTTGGTACGTGATGTTAATATATGGCCTCAAACACCCATGCAAAAATTGGTCGATATCGGTCCATAATTATATATCGGCCCCATATAAACCGATCCCCAGATTTGACCTCCGGAGCACCTTGGAAGAGCAAAATTCTTCCCATTCGGTTGAAATTTGGTACGTGATGTTAGTATAGGGTATCCAACAACCATGCAGGAATTGGTTCCAATCAGTCCATAATAATATATAGCTCCCATATAAACCGATCCCCAGATTTGGCTTTCGGTGCCTTTTGGAGAAGCAAAATTCATCCGATCTGGTTGAAATTTGGTACGTGGTGGTAGCATATGATATTTAACAACCATGTGAGTTGAAATTTGTGGATGACAGTCTTTCGTAGAAGTTTCTACGCAATCCATGATGGAGGGTACATAAGATTCGGCCTGGCCGAACTTACGGCCGTATATACTTGTTTTATAATAATAAAATTGAATTGTTATAAAAGATTTGATTTTTTGAAGAAATCATAAACTTCTCATCTAAGCGTGCACGAATATCCAATGAAATGTAAATTCTGTCCACTTCTATCCCCATTATTCGAATGAGCACTTGTAGTATAAGGGAACTAAATTAAAGTCTTAACGACGCACAGTATTTCCAAATCGCTTTTTTGGAAATAATTCTGCCACTACTTTTGAACGGATGAAGACATCCACATATTTTCGAAAAAATTGCTCAAAATTCGGTATTTTTTGAAATTCTAATTTGTGCAGTTTATAACTTTTAATCTAAAGCACATATGTTATGTTTGGCAATAAAGTTGAGTTTCTTAAGCTCCTGAAAGTCTAATCCTAATTTTTGTATCAATTAATCTTAATAATGTTCAAAAGCAAAACAGCACCAAAAGCACTAAATACCAGAAAGCACCAAGTTGGGCTTTTTTGAAAAGGCACAAAAAAGGCAATTTGGTGCTTACAAATCAAAAAGCACTAAATTTGGTGCTAAAAGCACCAAATTGGCATCACTGGGATTGGCCCTCCGGCTATCTCTGAAGATATTGACATTTTGTGGCCTCGATTTTTTTCCGAGCCAATTAACCCATTCCATTGTCAGGATTGGATTGGTGGTCCGGTAATCGGAATAGGTTCTCGGATCTTCGATCCTTTTATGTAGCAGTTGGTGGTTGGAGTAACAGTGTCCATTTTACTGGCGTCAGAATATCACACTCGGGAGCTATGACCACCTCAGGTATACGATCATGGATTGTTGCGGCATCCGCTATTACACCCACCGTATCCCCTATTATCCTTTGATGGTTCGTCATGTTTCGTGTTCCTGTATACAAATAAATTCTTAAAATTTTGTAAGGAATGTAGTTAAAACAAGTATATACGGCCGTAAGTTCGGTCAGGCCGAATCTTATGTACCCTCCACCATGGATTGCGTAGAAACTTCTACGAAAGACTGTCATCCACAATCGAATTATTTGGGTTGTGGTATCTTAAAACTTCTAAGCATCGTTTTCTAAATTGTGAGTTAGTCCATACGTGGTATATATTAGACAAAAACTGTATGTATAGGTAAGTCTACAAATAATTACGAATCGATATGGACTTTTGCACGGTACGAAGAGAGCCAGAATTGAAATATGGGGTTCGCTTATATGGGGGCTATATACAATTATGAACTTGATATGGACCAATTTTTGTGCGATTGGGGATCGATTTATCTGAGGGCTATATATAACTAAAGACCTATATGGCATGGTTGTTAACGGATATATACTAGCACAATGTACCAAATTTCAACTGACTCGGATGAAATTTGCTCCTCCAAGAGCATATCTCGGGATCGGTTTATATGGGGGCTATATATGATTATGGACCACTTTTAGCATGGTTGTTAAATACCATATACTACCACCACGTACCTAATTTCAATCAGATCGGATGAATTTTGCTTCTCCAAAAGGCACTGGAGGTCAAATCTAGGGAACGGTTTATATGGGGGCTATATATAATTATGGACTGATATGAACCAATTCCTGCATGGTTGTTGGATACCATATACTAACATCACGTACCAAATTTCAACGGAATCGGATGGAGTTTGCTCTTCCAAGGGGCTCCGGAGGTCAAATCTGGGGATTGGTTTATATGGGGGCTATATATATTTATGGACCGATTTCGACCAATTTTTGCATGGGCGTTTGAGGCCATATATTAACACTACGTATCAAATTTCAACTGAATGAGATGAATTTGGTCTTCCAAGAGGCTTCGGAGGTCAAATCTGGTGATCTGGTGATATGGACCAATTTTTGCATGGTCATTAGAGACCATATACTTACACCATGTACCAAATTTCAGCCGGATCGGATGAAATTTGCTTCTCTTAGAGGCTCCGCAAGCCAAATCGGGGGATCGCTTTATATGGGGGCTATATATAATTATGGACCGATGTGGACCAATTTTTGCATGGTTGTTAAAGACCATATACTAACACCATGTACCAAATTTCAGCCGGATCGGATGAAATTTGCTTCTCTTAGAGGATTCGCAAGCCAAATTTGGGGGTCCGTTTATATGGGGGCTATACGTAAAAGTGGACCAATATGGCCCATTTACAATACCATCTTACCTACATCAATAGCTACTACTTGTGCCAAGTTGCAAGTCGATAGCTTGTTCCGTTCGGAAGTTAGCGTGGTTTCAACAGACGGACAGAATTTCAACACGACCCCCATCCTATCTTCTATTAATCTTCTATTTAATTAAGTTGGAATAAATAATTTAGTTTACTTAACAAATGTTGACTTATTTTATTTAAATTAAATTCATATAACCGACTACTTCATTTATTTTAACTTAAGTTGTTAAAAACATAATTTAATTTAATATGATTAAATTAATTTAACTTAGTTCGTGCTAATTTAGTTAAAATTAAAAAATGTATCTTAATCCCGTTAGTTGTTTAGTTGGGCTTATTTTTGTTTAAATTAGTTTAATTAATAATTTCATTGAAATAAATTAAATAATCTAATTTAACAATTTTAATTAAGTTAGTTTATTTGTTTTAAGTAAATTTAAAATTAATTTAAATAATAAATCATTTTTAGATTAACTTATTATTATAGAAAAATATTTTGTTTTAATTTTATCTAGTTAATTAAGTTGGAATAAATAATTTATTCTATTTAGCACATGTTGACTTATTTTATTTCAATTAAATTCATTATAACCGACTATTCTTATTTTAATTTAAAATTGTTTATGCAGATTAGTTTACTTGATCTAACAAAGAATAGAAGAAAATAAAAAATGTAACCAAATTGAAACTACATTTTATAACTTATAATTTAATATAAATTAAATTTATTTATATTTTTTAATTTAATGTAGTAAAAAAATAGTTCAATTTTAATAATTCATATTAATTTTGTTCATGGTAATTTAAGTTGGAATAAATAATTTATTCTATTTAGCACATGATGACTTATTTTATTTCAATTAAATTCATTATAACAGACTATTCTTATTTTAATTTAAAATTGTTCATACAGTTTCGTTTACTTGATCTAACAAAGAATAGAAGAAAATAAAAAACTTAACTAAATTGAAACAACATTTTATAAGTTATAATTTAATATAAATTAAATGTATTTATTTTTTTTAATTTAACTACATTAAAAAAATAGTTCAATTATAATAATTCATATTAATTAAGTTCATGATAATTTAATTTATCTTAATTCCGTTATTTTTTTTTAGTTTGGCTTAATTTTATCTAACTTACTTTTTTATTTAATTAATAGTTTCATTGAATTAAATTAAATAATCCAACTTAACCAATATAACTAATTTAATTATATTTATTTAGTTTTAGTAAATTTAAAATTAATTTAAAAATATAAATCATTTTTAGATTAATTTATTTTTTTATTAGAAAAATTGTTTGCATTTTAATAAAAAAAATACTTTTCATTTATACCATTTTATAATTTTGTTAAATTTAATTTTCTAAAATTTAATAAATTTTTTAATTGCATTTAATTTCCTTTAGCTAAATTTATGTGGTTGTATGTGTGTTAAGTTGAGGTAAATGAAAATTGCGGATGCTCATACACCCTCCAAAAAAATCGCTTCTGTAACATATGCCCCAAACACATTTTGCTTCAAGCATATACATTTTCAGGATTGGTCCAAACAAAATATTGTTGGTATTATTCAAACATATAATGTTTCACCTTAGGGCATACACTGGTAGAAAAAAATTTTAATGAAATTTTCTTTGTGTATATAAAGGGTGGTTAAATTTCAAGGGCCGATATTGAATGTGAACCACACCTAAACGCCAAGTTTTTTAATTCAAGAGCTAAAGGATGAGATAATTCGGCACATTAACGGTATAGAACCTCCATTATGCCTCAGCGTCATCGAAAATTTGGACCGTCGGATGAAGGTGTGCCACCGAGTTCGCGGCGCCCATTTGGCCGATATTTTGTTCCATACATAATTGAATAATACCAATATATCATAATAAAATAAAATTACAATAATTTCCTAAATAGTTTGTGTTTTATTCAAAATCAACATCGGCCCTTGAAATTTTAACCACCCTTTATATTTTTAAGGCGCCAATTGGTTACTTCCATTATTTTATTTGCAGCATACTCTCTAGGTCTCTCTTTCTATTTCTGCTATTTCTAAATTAATATATTTTTTCATCCAAGTATATTATATTTACAAACATTATATGTCCCAAACATAATATGTTCTAACATATTAAGATATATGTCCCAAACATGTTATGCTAGTTTATGAACATTATATGCTTACACTTAAAAATGTTGTGTTGAAAAATTTGAGTTCCAAACATATAATTTTTACACCCAAACATATGAAAAACAGTCTTTTTCGTCCGTGTAGTAAACTGACTCAGGATTTTTTTTCAATTTTTTAAAATGTAACTTTGGTTCAATTTAAATGCATTAATATGTTTATATACACGTTGTTTTTACATTTTAAAATATATATTCAAATTTCCATATATTACATTTGGAATTAATTTTGTGCTAGTGTAATCTGCATTTTGTTTTATTATTATTATCAAAATATTTTGTCAAATATTAGAATTCGGTGGTAGTGTATATTGTGAGGATTTTGTTGTATAAATTTTAGTTTTTTTGTTTTTTTTTTTAATTTTGTTTGCAATTCGTATTGTGAAGGATTAAGGATTATTGTTTTTTTGGTAAAATAGTTTAGTCTAAATAATAATACACACAATATTACTGTGGTTAAATATCGAATATAATTAAATCTTGTGCATATTTTGTTGTTGTTGTTGTTGCTCTAAAACACACCATATTCAGTGCCTGGGAAAAAGTTCTCTTCCTGATCGGTATGCCAGGATATGACATTAACAAAATCGGCCACAAACGAAGGTATATCACATTTCAAAATGGCCGAATTGCCACGAATTACAAAAGCCTTATGGATATCCTCTTCATAGTGTTGAGAAACAACTGCAATAATGTGAAATTGTCGTAGTAAAATTCAAATTTAAAAATACAAAATAAAAAAAAATATGTTTGAAAAATGAATCAAAAAATATGAATTAACAAAAAAAAAATCCAAAAAATACTTTTTTTTATGATTATACCAAAAATAAATGATGATGATGATGAATTTCCAAAAAAATTGAATGAATTTATGAGGGAGGAAACAATGGTATTGCCTTTTCTGGGCAATGAGATGAGAAGAGGAGGCAGCCATTTTAGTTTGAATTTCTAACTAAAATTAATTTCAGTATCATCGTGCTTGGGGTTTTAATTTCAAATTTGGTTTAGTAGAGTACCGTACTCATTGTTTTTTTTTTTTATTCTAAAACGTATGCATTAACCACTACACATATGCAGTTTAGCAAAGGACAACTGTGTACTACATCGCACCATATTCAGATCCTGGATAGAAATTCTCCTCACTATCCGTATGCCAGGAGACCACCTCAACGAAATCAGCCACAAATGAGGGTATAAGGCATTTAATTACCGCTGAATTGCCACGTATAACATGCTCTTTATTAACATCAGCTTCATAGTATTGGGCAACCACTAAAAAATAATGGCAGGATCAATATCTCTATCATTTTTGTTTTTTTTTTTTTTTTTCAAAACAAGAAAATACATTTTACAAAGACCTCAAGTATATAACAATGATGACAATTTGCACACAAAGACACACACACACGCGCCTATACTTTAATTGGTTTAGAGGCTACCACACCATATCAAAATCTAAATGCAATATTACACCAATCTCCATTGAAACAAATAATAAGAAAACACTACCATTATAAATTCTCAGTCATTCTTGAACAATACCTCTATGGTTTAATTTGATTTTAATGCAATTACTTTCAATACAATTTCAATTAAGACCATTTACACTCTGCTTAATTGAAAGAGACTAACATAAGCCTAAGGAATTTCTTCTTTTAATAGGATCGACCATCCCACCAACTTCCGTTTCGTTTAAATACAACGTTAAACTAGCGTTAAATTGTTAAAATTTTAGCTACGTTTTTATCTAATTAAAAGACAATCATAATTTCTGACAAAGTTTATTACTCCCCCTGCTGAACAAAAAAAAATATAAAATAAAAAACCAAAGATGTGGTTTAGATCTTTAGTCTCTTGAAGTCTAGTGTTGATAATTTTAACACCAAAAGTGTAGTACACGCAAAAAATTTAATTTCTATTGTGAGAAAACGAAATTTTAGACCAATGAAGTTTTCTTTCGTTGTTAAAGTTTTTTTTCGGCTAAACCAATTTCGTTTAGGACATACGTGGCGTATCATAAACAAAGATTTATTCACCGCTACAGAGCACAAAAAAATATCACCAAAAATTTTTCCCATTAAAATTTTATTTGATTTTTAAAAAAAAATATTCAATTAATTTAAATTTTTTTTCCAATTCGTCTTTATTAGTCTTCATTTCTCTTTATATTGACAATGTTCGAATGAATGATTTTTTAAAAAATATTCAATTAAAAATTAAATTGGTTCAACAAAATGTTTAAATAGTTCAACAAAAATCAATCACAGAAATTAATTGTATCAATTAATTATACCCTCCACCATAGGATGGGGGTATATTAACTTTGTCATTCCGTTTGTAACACATCGAAATATTGCTCTAAGACCCCATAAAGTATATATATTCTGGGTCGTGGTGAAATTCTGTTGAAATCACGCTAACTTCCGAACGAAACCAGCTATAGACTTGAAACTTGACACAAGTAGTTTTTATTGATGTAGGTCGGATGGTATTGCAAATGGGCCATATCGGGCCACTTTTACGTATAGCCCCCATATAAACCGACGCTCAGATTTGGCTTGCGGAGCCTCAAAGAGAAGCAAATTTAATCCGATCCGACTGAAATTTGGTACTTGGTGTTAGTATATGGTATTGGTTAGTATTGGGAGCCACCGTGGTGCAATTGTTAGCATGCCCGCCTTGCATACACAAGGTCGTGAGTTCGATTCCTGCTTCGACCGAACACCAAAAAGTTTTTCAGCGGTGGATTATCCCACCTCAGTAATGCTGGTGACATTTCTGAGGGTTTCAAAGATTCTCTAAGTGATTTCACTGCAATGTGGAACGCCGTTCGGACTCGGCTATAAAAAGGAGGTCCATTGTCATTGAGCTTAACATGGAATCGGGCAGCACTCAGTGATAAGAGAGAAGTTCACCAATGTGGTATCAGAATGGACTGAATAGTCTTATACTTTGTCTGTAGTTATTTTCATAATTTATTATTATGATTATAAACAAATTAATATATAACAAGTATATACGGCCGTAAGTTCGGCCAGGCCGAATCTTATGTACCCTCCACCATGGGTTGCGTAGAAACTTCTACGAAAGACTGTCATCCACAATCGAATTACTTGGGTTGTGGTATCTTAAAACTTCTTAACATCGTTTTCTGAATTGTGAGTTAGTCAATACGTGGAGAGCCAGAATTGAAATATGGGGGTCACTTATATCGGGGCTATATCCAATTATGAACTTGATATGGACCAATTTTTGTGTGATTGGGGATCTATTTATCTGAGGGCTGTATATAACTATAGACCGATATGGACCTAGTTGGGCATGGTTGTTAACGGCCATATACTAGCACAATGTACCAAATTTCAACTGACTCGGATGAAATTCGATCCTCCATAATCATATGGGGGCTATATATTTTTATGGACTGATATGGACCACTTTTGGCATGACTATTAAATATAATATTCTACCACCACGTACAAAATTTCAGCCAGATCGGATGAATTTGGCTTCTCCAAAAGACACCGGAGGTAAACTCTGGGGATCGGTATATATGGGGCTATATATATAATTATGGACTGATATGAACCAATTCCGGCATGGTTGTTGGATAACATATACTAACATCACGTACCAAATTTCAACCAGATAGGATGAATTTTGCTTCTACAAGAGACACCGGAGGTCAAATCTGGGGATCGGTTTATATGGGGGCTATATATAATTATGGACTGATATGAACCAATCCCTGCATGGTTGTTGTATACCATATACTAAAATTCCGTACCAAATTTCAACCGACTCGGATGAATTTTGCTCCAAGGGGCTCCGGAGGTCAAATCTGGGGATCGGTTTATATGGGGCCTATATATAATTATTGACCAATTTCGACCAATTTTTCCATGAGTGTTTGAGGTCATATATTAACACCACGTACCGAATTTCAACTGAATCAGATGAATTTTGGTCTTCCAAGAGGCTCCGGAGGTCAAATCTGGTGGTCGGTTTATATGGGGGCTATATATAATTATGGAGACCATATACTAACACCATGTACAAAATTTCAGCCGGGTCGGATGAAATTTGCTTCTCTTAGAGGCACTGCAAGCAAAATCGGGAGATCGGTTTATATGAGGGCTATATATAAGTACGGACCGATGTGGACCAATTTTTGCGTGGTTGTTAGAGACCATATACTAAGACCATGTACCAAATTTCAGCCGAATCAGATAAAAGTTGCTTCTCTTAGAGCAATCGCAAGCCAAATTTGAGGGTCCGTTTTTTATGGGGGCTATACGTAAAGGTGGACCGATATGGCCCATTTACAATACCATCCGACCTACATCAATAACAACTAGTTGTGCCAAGTTTCAAGTCGATAGCTTGTTTCGTTCGGAAGTTAGCGTGATTTCAACAGACGAACGGACGGACGGACATGCAGCTTCCCGGACAGGAGTTTTATACGGCAAAAGGAAGGGGAAAGGTAGCAGATATTTTCAAGCACATTAAACTGTCAAAGTTCGCAAAGAAATATCTGGTTTGGCAAGCCATCTGTACCTGTGGCTTGAAAAGCAGCATTTGCATAGCTTCCGGGACTGTCAACCAAGAAATTTACGTGAAAGAGTGTTTGAATAAACGTCTGCTGTCTTTCCTGAAGAAACACGGTTGTTCCGTACTGTTTTGGCCGGATTTGGCATCTTGCCATTACGGTAAAAAGGCCATGGAGTGGTACGCCGCCAACAACGTGCAGGTGGTTCCCAAGGACAAGAACCCTCCCAACACGCCAGAGCTCCGCCCAATTGAGAAATACTGGGCTATTGTCAAGCGGAACCTAAAGAAGACCAAAAAACTGCTAAGGACGAGCAGCAGTTCAAGGCAAACTGGCTTTCTGCGGCGAAGAAGGTGGACAAGGTGGCTGTACAAAATCTGATGGCAGGTGTCAAGCGTGAGGACCGGCAATTCGGATTTGGAAAAGCGAAAGCCTAACTGAATATTTTTCCTGAATTTTATACTAATTGACCTTGAAAAAGAAATTTAATTTGATTTTTTAAATAAATTTACACGCGTTTTCCCTTGACCAAATTTTGACCGTATCACCCTTTATTTCGATGTGTTACAAACGGAATGACAATGTTAATTAATATACCCCCATCCTATGTTAGGTTAGGTTATGTGGCAGCCCGATGTATCAGACTCACTTAGACTATTCAGTCCATTGTGATAACACATTGGTGAACTTCTTTCTTATCACTGAGTCCTGCCCGATTCCATGTTAAGCTCAATGACAAGGGTCCGATCCGAGATAGCCGAGTCCGATCGGCGTTCCACATTGCAGTGAAACCACTTAGAGAAGCTTTGAAACCCTCAGAAATGTCACCAGCATTACTGAGGTGGGATAATCCACCGCTGAAAAACTTTTTTGGTGTTCGGTCGAAGCAGGAATCGAACCCAGGACCTTGTGTATGCAAGGCGGGCATGCTAACCATTGCACCACGGTGGCTCCCCCCATCCTATGGTGGAGGGTACAATAAAAATAAATTTATTAAATAGATTAAATAATTAAAATAGACTGCATTCCATTTAAAATATATGTTCTAAAACATTAAAACATTGGAATTGATATAACCTTAAAAAAAACGTTGGTTAGAACATAATATATAAATTTTTATGTTTTGTTTTTCTTTTTTTTTTAAGACTAAAGGCTTCCATAACCATTCCCGGAAATACCCATATGCAAAAGTTACTCTCTGCAACTTCTACCTATTTATATAATATACATGTTCTATTATATAAATATATATACATATATTGCCACTTATCAAACAAGCAACAATGTCACTATTTCGTCACTAAGTCTTATTCTTATTCTGATACTACGACGACACTCCATGAACGAGATGGTTGCCTGACATGTCATAAAAGCTTAGTCATCGTCATCGTTTCGTTGGTTTTTTGAGGGAAGGGAGGTTATACGGTATGACGTGCCACAGACCAATTGAATGGGGAGTTAGGAAGGAAAGGTAGAAGTAGCTAAATGTAAGTAAATGTCTTGTACTTAACATTTTCATCATTTTCTCAGGTTTAAGTGTCGTGCCAAGACAACCAACCGAAAAACAAAATACAACAGACTGAAAGAACCTGAAATAAAAATTTTCGGGCCAGAAGCAACATGTTATGGTTTTTCGAGGGACTTTTATGTTGAAGAGGTTTGTTTTTAGTTGGCATGTATATTAAATCTATCTAGCCAAATTACAAGGGGGATGGCTTGTTATACGACCACCACCTTGTTATGGATTTTGTTTTTTTTTTTTTTGAAATTAATGTGGAGGTTTGTAATTTGAAGGGAAGTTTTTTTTTTTAATGTATGAATATTAGGTGGTGAGAGACAAGTGTGATCTATGGTTAAACGAAAATTAAGCAACAAAAAGTGGGCTTGTTATTTAAAAAAATTAGTCATATTGGCTTTACCTCTATAATTTGTGTCACAGTTACACCTTATTTAGTCTTCTTTGCTAGCTTCTTTATCATTTGCCTCTCAGGCGATAAGTTGTCTGAATAATTAACATTGAATTTGTTGAACATCTAAATGGCTGAGATATGATGCCTACCCTTCAAACTGCCATTTGTAGAGTACATCTAACAGCACACCTTCTATCAGTCTACCACCTTTTCTTTGAAACATGAAAAGGGAGTGCTTTTATGATTTTGCCTAAGATTCTAGCATGTTTTATTATTTTGCCAAACTTAAGGAGGAGTTATATAACTATTAAGTCTAAATTGTGTTAATTAATTGCCTTAATTAACTTTTAGCGTACTAGAATTCTGTTTCTCATACTTTTCGTTGTTTTAATGAGCTATTTAAATTTTGAAAATAGCAAAATAGAAAAACCAAAAACATTTTAAAAGCTTATAATGAGCTTAAAAACATTATATTTGTAATTATAGCTTCATGAGATAAATACAAGTTGAAGTCTATAATATATATTTTCCCACAATTTATATACAATATTAACCATGTTTATTATTTCTTAATATTTTCCAAGAATCCTAAGATGGCATCGTCTTAATTTTTAAGTAAAACCTTAAAAGCCTATTTCAGTTCACTGGAGTTAAACCACTAAATAAATAAATTAATATAATCCCTACGGGAAATTAGTGCAAATTGCCACTGACGGACCTATCATAGGACTGATACCGGTGATCCAGTTTGTCGCAGTTTTTAAATAGTCATAATTTAATAATTTCCATACTCGCTTGATATAAAAATCTTATTGGATCTACACATTTAGTGAAGTAGAATTACCAGAATAACTAATTATTCAACATAGTTCAAAAGTTTTTCATTTCTGGTGCGATTCGGATAACAAAAATGAAACAGGTTCCTAAGAGTTTGTCCGAGACTGGTTCATGAGGATCTGTCTATGCACAGAAAAAAATTTCACGAAATTTTTTCCAATCAAACTTCTAATTGAGTTTTAAAAAAAATATTGAATTAAAAATTTAATCGATTCAACAAATTTTTTAATTGAAACAAAAATCAATCAAAAAAATTAATGGTATCAATTAATTTTTTAATTGGATCAATTAATTTTTAATTGACTTTCAATTATTTTTTTAATTGATACTATCATTTCTGTAATTAAAGACATTTCAATTAAACAATTAATTGGATCAATTAATTACGTGATTGAACAAAAAAAAATTTTTTTGTGTGCGGAGCAGTACTACTAAAATGTCCCAGGACAAGGCCTTAGGAACGAGACCAAGATGTATCCTAAAGTGTAAATTTACCCCTTCAATGACAAACCCATGTTAAAGCGACCGGTCCCTTACATACGTCTTGACCAGAACTAGGATTGGTCTATACACACCAGGGACTAGTCCTCTACCGGTCCTGTGGTTAATCCATTTCCCGTAGGGATATAACCAGATGATAAATGCACACAGAAACATTTGTTCCTGATTCAATCACGAAATTAATTGATTGAATTAATTTATTTAATTAAAATGTCATCAATCACGAAAATGATTGTATCAATCACCGTTTTAATTGGATATTAAAAAAATATATTTGATTAAAAAATTAATTGATTTCATAAGCAAATTTTAATTAATTCAATAAAACTTTAATTGATTTTGATTGCAAAATTCAATTAATTTTTTCATTACAAATTTCCAGAAGGAGACGAGATAGACACATAGTATCTTTGGCAATAATGCTCAGGGTGGGTCCCTGAGTCGATCTAGCCATGTTCATCTGTCTGTCTGTGAACACATTTTTGTGGTCAAAGTCTAGGTCGCAGTTTAAAAACAATCGCCTTCAAATTTGGCACAAGTTCCTGTTTTGGGTCAGAATACAACCCTATCGATTTTGGAAGAAATCGGTTCAGATTTAAATATAGCTCCCATATATATCTTTCGCCCGATATGCACTTATATGGACCCAAAAGCCAGAGTTTTACCTAATTTGCTTGAAATTTTGCACAAACATAAAACTTGGTCGTATAGTCAAGTGTGCAAAATTTGATTGAAATCGTTTCAGATTTAGATATAGCTCCCATATATATCTTTCGCCCGATATGCACTTATATGGACCCAAAAGCCAGAGTTTTACGCTGATTTGCTTGAAATTTTGCACAAGGAGAACGATTAGTACTATAGTTAGGTGTGCAAATTTGATTGAAATCGGTTCAAATTGAGATATAGCTCTCATATATATCTTTCGCCTGATATGGACTTACGTTATATGGCCCCAGAAGCCAGAGTTTTAGCCCAATTTGGTTGAAATTTTGCACTAGGAGTACAATTAGTAGTGTAGTCAAGTGTGCTAAATTTTATTGAAATCAGTTCAGATTTAGATATAGCTCCCATATATATATTTCGCCTGATTTTCCGTCATATGACCACACTGAAAAAAATATTGTTGTGAGGTCAAAGATTTCATGTCTTTAAAATACGAATGCAAATTTTGCTTAGCATAGAAGACACATTTCTCTAATATAAAGTTTTTTTACTTCTCCTAAAGTCGATAAACTTTTCAATGAAGTCGTATTTTCCTTATAATTAAGTGATTTCACTTAAAAATGGATATCATAACATGAAAGAAAAAATGTTTGGGCTAATGTCAACTTGACTTTAATAATTCAGAAAATTTTTTAAATTTAATGAAATTGTCTTTAATTTGTTGTCTTTTTGCATCTTGACTACAAAGACTTGGGAGCCACCGGTAGTGCAATGGTTATCATGCTCGCCTTGCATACACTAGGTCGTGGGTTCGATTCATGCTTCGACCGAACACCAAAAAGTTTTTCAGCGGTGGATTATCCCACCTCAGTAATGCTGGTGACATTTCTGATCTGGTTTCAAAGCTTCTCTAAGTGGCTTCACTGCAATGTGGAACGCCGTTCGGACTCGGCTATAAAAAGGAGGTCCCTTGTCATTGAGCTTAACATGGAATCGGGCAGCACTCAGTGATAAGAGAGAAGTTCACCAATGTGGTATCACAATGGACTGAATAGTCTAAGTGAACCTGATACATCGGGCTGCCACCAAACCCAACCTAACTAACCTAATATGCTGGGGGTTTTAACACTTAAAATGCACATGATCATCGATTCCTCCGAAAAAATATATAATATGCAAACTGGTAAAAAGACCATCTGCCGATTACTCAGAAGTACTACCAACTCTCCGAAAAAAAACATATGTTTAATAATAGCGTTATGATGTTTTAAATACATCAAACTTGATTTCGTCGAATTCGGTCAAAACTTTAAGACGTAAGAATATTTTTTCTGGTTGTATCTTAAAAGATACAGTGCGCATTTAAGGGTTAAGCTTTATCTCAGTAATTGCAGAATGCCTTTTCTACTATGTGTAATAATTTGAAGCTACTAAAGCTTGTCCACTAAAGAGAAGTAATGGATGTACACTTAAACAAATATTGATCCAATATGATAACTTTTAAAATATTGATACTTTTCTTTAAAAAAAAGCTTCAAATTTTGTTTCATCTAAGTTATGGTGAAAGTGTTTAGGCTACATTGAAATATTGCACAATTTTAGCCCCACAATTTTTTATAAATCCATTTTGTTTCATTAGTATTAAATCTAACCTCCATAACCCATACGCATTTTCTTTTCTTTATGCCAAATTTCCCTCCACGAAATTGTGCTGTAAAAAAATTTCTCTCTAACCTTGGTGACATTCAATGTATAAAATTTTTTATTCATAAAATTCCCTTATGCACTGTCAACATTAACAGTCAAAGTTTATAATAATAAAATCCTTTGTAGAGTTTTGTATTATGCCTTAATGTCAGTCTTAAAACCATGAATATATGCTCATAGCTACAATCATTGTCACTGGTGAGAGCAGCAAGTTCATCATCAAAGATTTTAATACCCATCACCAAGTAGTGAACGCCTAGACAAAAGCAAAGAAAAGCTAAAACTAAAACCATAAAACTATGTTTTCATTTTTTTTGTTCAAAGTTAAACGTGTTTTTTTTCAACTTTGGATATAAACAAATTTATCTAAAATTTAGACGGGCATAAAAAATAAATTTAAAAAATCGTATGCAGAATATATTTTAAATGCAATTATAGGCTTGTATTCTTTTGGCTTGGTATAAATACTTGTTTATGAGAATTTCTTGTAAAAATCTCAAAAAGGCGCAATGTAAAAAAGCGGCAAAAATATGTGCTCAGATTTTTTTTCTAATTTCTGTAGTCTATGATACCAAGTTCCGAATACAAAACTTAAATTTTGTTCTAATGGACTAGAACTATTTTTAACAAATTTTTTGAATTTTAAGCTTTGTTTGGTCGAAAATGGAGTAAAATTACTTGGATGGTGTAAAAGAACGAATGGTCCGATTTTAGCAAAGTTAAATATTTTGTGAAGGTCTTGGAGATGACTTTTGATCTGAAACCAAAAAAACAATAAATATGAGAAAATTAAATTTTTTAAATTTTTTAAAGTTTTGGGATTTTTCTACCCAAAAAGGATCATTTACTAAGGACGCCAAAAATATTATATCTCTCTATTTTTTTCTCACACTTTTTTTTGGGAGTTTTGTTATAGTGTATATTATTGAGTAAAATAATAAAATTATGCTATTTTTGATTAGAAATATTTCTAAAATATTTTTACTTTTTGGGTATAATTTGGTAAAAACAACTCATTCAAAACAACGAAGCGATTTTGGATGAACGAGTGAGTTTTCGATTTTAGTTTATGTTTATTGTTAACTATTTTCCACAAATACAAAATTCTGTAAACTTTAGAAATCAACGTTATTTGTTGATTTTTTTTTTAATTTTAACACATTGGCCTTTTTGACCATGCTAGTGGAACCTTGAGGACTTATAATAAAAAATTGTATCTCTGAGTATAATTTTTTATATCCTCCACCATAGGATGGGGGGTATATTAACTTTGTCATTCCGTTTGTAACACATCGAAATATTGATCTAAGACCCCATAAAGTATATATATTCTGGGTCGTGGTGAAATTCTGAGTCGATCTGAGCATGTCCGTCCGTCCGTCTGTTGCAATCACGCTAACTTCCGAACGAAACAAGCTATCGACTTGAAACTTGGCACAAGTAGTTGTTATTGATGTAGGTCAGATGGTATTGCAAATAGGCCATATCGGTCCACTTTTATGTATAGCCCCCATATAAACGGACCCCCAAATTTGGCTTGCAGAGCCTCTAAGAGAAACAAATTTCATCCGATCCGGCTGAAATTTGGTACACGATGTTAGTATATGGTCTCTAATGACCATGCAAAAATTGGTTCACATCGGTCCATAATTATATATAGCCCCCATATAAACCGAACCCCCGATTTGGCTTACAGAGCCTCTAAGAGAAACAAATTTCATCCGATCCGGCTGAAATTTGGTACATGATGTTAGTATATGGTCTCTAATGACCCTGCAAAAATTGGTCCACATCGGTCCATAATTATATACAGCCCCCATATAAACCGATCCCCCGATTTGGCTTGCGGAGCCTCTAAGAGAAGCAAATTTCATCCGATCCGGCTGAAATTTGGTACATGGTGTAAGTATATGGTATCTAATGACCATGCAAAAATTGGTCGAAATCGGTCCATAATTATATATAGCCCCCATATAAACCGATCCCCAGATTTGACATCCGGTGCCTTTTGGAGAAGCAAAATTCATCCGATCTGGTTGAAATTTGGTACGTGGTGGTAGTGTATGATATTCAAAAGCCATGCCAAAAGTGGTCCATATCAGTCCATAATCATTTATCGCCCCCATATAAACCGATCCAGAGATTTGGTTTTGGAGCCTCTTGGAGGAGAACATTTCATCCGAGTGAGTTGAAATTTGTGGATGACAGTTTTTCGTAGAAGTTTCTACGCAATCCATGGTGGAGGGTACATAAGATTCGGCCTGGCCGAACTTACTTGTTTTTTTGTTTTTGCTAAAATGTTACAAAAAAATAAAACATTCGTTTAGTATTTCAGGTATTTTAAGACCCAATTTAAATTAAAACTCCTCACAAGAATCCCAAATAATTTGTTTTTATGAAAAAATACACAAAATTGTTTAACTAAGATATTGACAGAAGATCCTTAATAATTTATGGTATTTGGAATCTCAAAATTCTAGTTTGGATTGAAATCCGAGAGTATCTCCATTTTGCCAAATTAAACAAATTCGATTCCGAACATGGGAACATGCGGGATTGTAAATATAAGTTGCAAGTTTGAATAAAGTCAACCTTTCAAGACCGACAAGCAGAATAAAATGCATACAAACCAAATTGTTGAACACACATAAACCGATATAAAAAAACTTTATTTAAAGAAAACAAACAGTGTAGACGATGTACTACAAAAACAAAAGTGAAAACAAAAGTATTTTTTATATATTTTTTTTATATATATCCCAAAAGTACACACAAAAATATCACCAACGTTTTTTGCAATTAAAATTTTAAATGTTATATTGTTAACAAGCCACAAAACAAACACTTTATGGTGAGATATACAAAACGTTTTTATATCGCACCAAAAATCGTTATAATTATACTGATTGCGTTGCCAGACGCCATGGTGGTGGTCCAAAAACCATCAGAAACAATGCCTGAAATGGTTCGCTGAGTGAAAGCTCAAAGTCAACGAAATTTGTCAAAAAACCAAAGATATGAAAATACCCCATAAAAGGGTCAAAAGTAAAATCAAGCTCAAGATAGTTTTTTAAAAATTCTAAGAGCCACTCGATGTTACATCAAATCGAAAAAATGTTAGACTCGAAAGGTCGATGGGATTACTGCACCTGCCCAAAGAAATCATATTTTTTAGACTATAGAAATTCCCCTTTAATTTAAAGTATTTTCTGCAAGAGCAAATAAGCCCGAATTTAAAAGCGATCTACCGATTTTCTCTAATATTTTATTTATTTGTTTTAAAGAAAAAATTTAAGTGACAAAAGAAAACTTTTGTGTCAAAAATTTCGTTCCTCAAAAAAACAAAAGAAAACCCTTTTAGTAACCTCCCCATATTTTGTCTTATGTTCTTTTGCATAATTACTTGTTAATATCTTTTACCTTTGAATCTTAAACAATACCAATTCTTTTCAAAAACAGATTCCTACAAATATAAAGCGTATACTCGTACTATACTTGAGACTTTTTGCTGCCATGACAGGGTAAAAGGAAACAAATTTAATTAAAATACCATTAAAATAGTTTGTATGTGTACGTGTGTAAGTCTTTGAATTTCTTTGTTCGCGAAAATGTTTTATAAATGTGTGCGTGTGTGTACGCCCGTTTTAGTGCGAAATTGTTGCATCATTGTTATAAGGATATTTAGAGAATCTGCAAAGAACAACGAAAGAGAGGTAGCGAAATTTCCGTTTTGTCTAAACGACTATATTTACTGCAGTGGGAAATTTAGCAAACTCATTTCATTGAAAAATTCCCCTGAGGAGTCTCTAATTAATGTTGGGCCCAATTCTATAGGCCATGACACCAATTCAGGACACATACGCATAGCACCATTGTATCCACATAAAAACGCCGTTGATATTAAGAGGAAGAAAAAAATTTCAAATGCCAACGTTGAAGCTTACCACAGTGACAAAAATAAAAGCTGAAAAGTTTTAAAAAGGTATGAAAAAAAGAGAGAATAAATTAGGCAGCCATTTCATAAACGATTTTTATTAGTAAGGAATTGTGATCTCCTCCCCTTTGAGGACAATAATTATTTATTATTAAAAGAAAAAATATTTTTGTAATATTTCCAAGTTGTCTCTTATGTCACTAAGTCTTTATGCAAGTGCATATTATTTATTCATTTTTTTTTTTTGGATCAACAGCTTTACAAACCCCCTGGAAGAATTTTCTTTTACAGGGAAACACTTTACTTTATTTTAGCAGTTATTAAAAGAAAGTCTCTTGAAATTGTGTAGATAATCTCCATTATCAAAAAGGAAGGAAAATAAACCTTAGAAGCTCGATTGCCAGTTCGTAGAATTCTACCAAAAATTGTGGATTTTTTACTGTTTGGTGAATTGATAGAATTCTTAATGTTTTGGTAGATTTTGTATAATATTCCTCTCCAACTAAGAGGTACAAAAATTGTGGATTTTTTACTGTTTGGTGAATTGATAGAATTCTTAATGTTTTGGTAGATTTTGTATAATATTCCTCTCCAACTATGAGGTACTTTACAATTTTTTATATATATATATTTTTATAATTTTCGATAGAAATAACATTTTGACAAAATTTTCTATAGAAATAAAATTTTGACAAAATTTTCTAAAGAAATCAAAATTTTGGCAAAATTTTCTAAGAACTAAAATTTTGACAAAATTTTCTATAGAAATAAAAATTTGACAAAATTTTCTATACAAATAAAATTTTGACAAAATTGTCTATAGAGTTAAAATTTTGGTAAAATTTTCTATAGAATTAAAATTTTGACAAAATTTTCTATAGAAATAAAATTTTCACAAAATTTCTAGAGAAATAAAATTTTGACAAAATTTCTAGAGAAATAAAATTTTGACACAATTTTCTATAGAATAAAATTTTGAAAAATTTTCTATAGAAATAAAATTTTGAAAAATTTTCTATAGAAATAAAATTTTGAAAAAAATTTCTATACAAATAAAATTTTAACAAAATTGTCGATAGAAATGAAATGTTGACAAAATTTTCTAGAGAAATAAAATTTTGACAAAATTTCTAGAGAAACAAATTTTTGACAAAATTTCTAGAGAAATATGACAATGACAAAAATTTCTAGAGAAAATTTTGACACAATTTTCCATAGAATAAAATTTTGACAAAATTTTCTATAGAAATAAAATTTTGAAAAATTTTCTATAGAAATAAAATTTTGAAAAAATTTTCTATACAAATAAAATTTTAACAAAATTGTCTATAGAAATGAAATGTTGACAAAATTTTCTAGAGAAATAAAATGTTGACAAAATGTCCTACAGAAATAAAGTTTTGACAAAAATTTCTATAGAATTAAAATTTTGGCAAAATTTTCTATAAAATTAAAATTTTGACAAAATTTCTAAAGAAATAAAATTTTGACAAAATTTCTAGAGAAATAAAATTTTGAAAAATTTCTAGAGAAATATGACAATGACAAAAATTTCTAGAGAAAATTTTGACACAATTTTTTATAGAATAAAATTTTGACAAAATTTTCTATAGAAATAAAATTTTGAAAAATTTTCTATAGAAATAAAATTTTGAAAAAAAATTTCTATACAAATAAAATTTTAACAAAATTGTCTATAGAAATGAAATGTTGACAAAATTTTCTGGAGAAATAAAATGTTGACAAAATGTCCTACAGCAATAAAGTTTTGACAAAAATTTCTATAGAATTAAAATTTTGGCAAAATTTTCTATAGAATTAAAATTTTGACAAAATTTTCTATAGAATTAAAATTTTGACAAAATTTCTAGAGAAATAAAATTTTGACAAAACTTCTAGAGAAATAAAATTTTGACACAATTTTCTATATAATAAAATTTTGACAAAATTTTCTATAGAAATAAAATTTTGAAAAATTTTCTATAGAAATAAAATATTGAAAAAAATTTCTATACAAATAAAATTTTAACAAAATTGTCTATAGAAATGAAATGTTGACAAAATTTTCTAGAGAAATAAAATGTTGACAAAATGTCCTACAGAAATAAAGTTTTGACAAAAATGTCTATAGAATTACAATTTTGTCAAAATTTTCTACAGAATTAAAATTTTGACAAAATTTTCTATAGAAATAAAATTTTGACAAAATTTTCTATAGAAATAAAATTTTGACAAAATTTTCTAAAGAAATCAAGTTTGAGGAATGTGGCAATTCCGAAACAGCTGTCCATACAACCATCTTGTACTCCATGGGGCTTTGCGCACACAAAATTTCTATAGAAATAAAATTTTGACAAAATTTTCTAGAGAAATAAAATGTTGACAAAATGTCCTACAGAAATAAAGTTTTGACAAAAATGTCTATAGAATTACAATTTTGTCAAAATTTTCTACAGAATTAAAATTTTGACAAAATTTTCTATAGAAATAAAATTTTGACAAAATTTTCTATAGAAATAAAATTTTGACAAAATTTTCTAAAGAAATCAAGTTTGAGGAATGTGGCAATTCCGAAACAGCTGTCCATACAACCATCTTGTACTCCATGGGGCTTTGCGCACACAAAATTTCTATAGAAATAAAATTTTGACAAAATTTTCTGTAGAATCCAAAATTTTTACAACATACATAGAAATAAAATTTTGCAAAAAATTTTATATAGAAAATAATTTTTGACAAAATTTTCTACTCAATTAAAGAAATAAAATTTTGACAAAATTTTCTACGGAAATAAAATTTTAACATAATTTGCTATAGAAATAAAAATTTGACAAAATTTTCTATAGAAATAAAATTTTGACCAAATTTTCTATAGAAATAAAATTTTGACAAAAATTTCTATAGAAATAAAATTTTGACAAAATTTTCTATAGAAATAAAATTTTGACAAAATTTTCTAAAGAAATAAAATTTTTAAGAATTATTTTTCATAGTTTCGGCTATAGGTCGATTAAAAAACATACACTGAAAAAACAGTGGACCCACCAGGAAGAAAACTTTCGGTTAATTTTAGAAAATTTTAAATATTTGTAGCAAATTTTAACTAAACAGTATTACAAACGTTGGCATCACGCCGAGGTCATAGAAATAAGTAAATATTTTTCGACAAATTCAAGAAAATTTATTAGACATAACTAAGTTTTTTCACTTGTTAAAGAAAATTTTGTAGTCTGAAGGAAAACCTTGGAGTTCAAAATTGCAAGAATGTCTTTATTGACATACGAAGTTCATGATGGACGCATTTTTGGTAAAATTTACAAATTTAAAGAAATTTTGAACTATTTTGTGGAAGGCACGAATTTTGTTAACCTTTATGCTTCATTTGAGTATATTTTTTTCCTCGGTTTTAGTTAATTTAACTAACGTACACAAAAAATTATTAGAGTAAAGGAAACTTTCTCCAAACATAATAATTCCATGAACTAAAATAAAGTTAAATTGGCTTTAGTGAAATAGAGAGTTCACTCTGAGTGTAGATATAATGTTTTTCTTTTATTTTTATTTCCAATATTTCGGTTGACTTCGTCAAAACGGTTTTCAAGGATTTGTTCTGGTGTGCACAGCTTCACACTCTGTTTTACACTGAATTTTGACAAAATTTTCTATGAAAAAAAAATTAAACAACATTTTACATAGAAATAATATTTGGAAAAAAATTTCTATATTTTTTTTTTACAATATTTTCTATAGAAATACATTTTTGAAAAATTTTCTATAAAAATAACATTTTGAAAAATTTTCTATAAAAATAAAATTTTGAAAGATTTTCTATACAAATAAAATTTCGACAAAATTGTCTATAGAAATAAAACTTTGTATAGAAATCAAAATTTTGACAACATTTTCTATAGAAATAAAATTTTGACAAAATTTTCTATAGAAATAAAATTTTGACGAAATTTTCTATAAAAATAAAATTTTGACAAAATTTTCTATAAAAATAAAATTTTGACAAAAGTTTCTATAGAAATAAAATGTTGACAAAATTTTCTATAGAAATAAAATTTTGACAAAATTTTCTATAGAAATAAAATTTTGACAAAATTTACTATAGAAATATTGAAAAATTTTTCTAAAATATAATAAAATATTGACAAAATTTTCTACAGAAATAAAATTTTGACAACATTTTCTATAGAAATAAAATTTTGACAAAATTTTCTACAGAAATAAAATTTTGGCAAAATTTTCTATAGAAATAAAATTTTCACAAAATTTTCTATAGAAAACCTAACCTTCTATAGAAATAACATTTTGACAAAATTTTCTATAGAAATAAAATTTTGACAAAATTTTCTATAGAAATAAAATTTTGAAAAAAATTCTATAGAAATAAAATTTTGTCAAATAGAAATAAAATTTTGACAAAATTTTCTATAGAAATAAAATTTTGACAAAATTTTCTATAGAAATGAAATTTTGAAAAAAATGTCTATAGAAATAAAATTTTGTCAAATTTGTGAAATTGTCTATAAAAATAAAATTTCGACAAAATTGTCTATAGAAATAAAATAAAAAATATTCTTAATTTCAGTAAACCTATTTTTAGAAATTTCTTCCATATAGGTATTTGTAAAGCGAATCCAGTTCTTTTTCTTTTACAGCTTTTCCTTATTTACTCTCTCTTTTTTCACAAATGTATAATTTATGCTCTCTCTCTAGAACATTTCCAACTTACCGGCTCTGACATGGACATCACGTGAAATAATCGAACCAAATTGATTGCGGGCCAAACAGGCATAGACTTGAGCATGGACTTCTTGACGATAATCTTCGGCACGGAAGGGTGGGAACACCAATTTGCCATCTGAAGAGATCTGACGCAAACCGGGAACATCGCCAACAGCAGTGCCATCGCTACGAATCCAAATAATTTCAGGCATAGGGTTTCCGCTGGCTTTGCATTCAATTTCGGCACCAGTTGAATTAGAGAAGTCAATGCGATTGGTGGGTTCTTTCAAGAAAACGGGTCCTTTTTGATCGGCATCAGGGGGATTAACAGCTACAACTAAGGTGGTTGCTGTAACAAGAAAAAAAAAAAGAAACGAATACATTAAAACTCTTTGTGTCGATAAAAATTAGGACAATACTTTTTTCTTAATATTATTTTCTATTGTACTAAAAATAAACGGAAATGGCCCTATGTCTGTTTATATGTTTTAATTATTTTTTTCTTCATTGTCTTTGTTTAAATTCTTTGTTTGGGCTCTGCGGGGCCTTTTGTGTCACTTGTCGCTTTAGTCGTCGTCATCATCAACATCATCGCTATTGTCACACAAAAAAATGTCATTGAATTTTATGGTTTATGTTAAGTTTCCCTAGTAAACTGTATGCATACAAAGTTGAATGACGACAAATATCCCGCTGCTTATCCGCTATCCATCAGTGGTCTCTTCCGTGGTCATTTTGTTCTGTGGTTTTGGCCAGTAGCCTTAACAACCCACCATGTCTCCTGTAATTTTACAATTGTTGGCAATGGATCACTGAGTGTAAATGCATTTGTCATAAATTTTCTGCACAAACAGTGGTTTACAAAATATACGCTATACATACACTGAACAAATAAATGTTGACTTGAAAATTTAATTAATTTTTTAATTTATTCAGAAAAAAATATCACCAAAATTTCTCCAATTACAATTTTAATTGAATTTTAAAAAATATTCAATTTTGTTTCAAATATGTTTTTAACCTACACAGAATACAAATTAACAAAATGGTAAAAATTATTCAAATTTTGTCGAAAAAAATGTAAAATTCATTCTAGAAAAAAATGCGAATTTTTAAAATTTTAGAATGCAATAAAAATCATAAAAAATTATTTATTTTGCAAAATATCATAAAATTGTTTAAATGTTTTTTTCCGGAAAATTTGTTATTCTTCTAAGTAATCTACAGTCAAAAATAAAAATCAAATTTTTACCAAAAAATTAAAAAAAAAATAAAAATTCAATAAAAATATAAATAAATAATATTTACTAGAGGTGAAAGTAATGTTGGTAAAAAAGCTGCGTAGTGTAAACATATCTATATTCTCTACTAAAATGAAATAGTTTATTTATAAATAGAAACTTAGTTTAATTCCCACCGTATTTTTATACCCTCCACCATAGGATGGGGGGTATATTAACTTTGTCATTCCGTTTGTAACACATCGAAATATTGCTCTAAGACCCCATAAAGTATATATATTCTGGGTCGTGGTGAAATTCTGAGTCGATCTAAGCATGTCCGTCCGTCTGTTGAAATCACGCTAACTTCCGAACGAAACAAGCTATTGACTTCAAACTTGGCACAAGTAGTTGTTATTTATGTAGGTCGGGTGGTATTGCAAATGGGCCATATCGGTCCACTTTTACGTATAGCCCCCATATAAACGGATCCCCAGATTTGGCTTGCGGTGTCTATAAGAGTAGCATATTTCATCCGATCCGGCTGAAATTAGGTACATGATGTAATTATATGGTCTCTAACAACCATGCAAAAATTGGTCCATATCGGTCTATAATTATATATAGCCCCCATATAAACCGATCCCCAGATTTGACCTCCGGAGCCTATTGCAGGAGCAAAATGCATCCGATCTGGTTGAAATTTGGTACGTGGTGTTAGTATATGGTCTTTAACAACCATGCAAGAATTGGTCCATATCGGTGCATAATTATATATAGCCCCCATATAAACCGATCCCCAAATTTGAACTCCGGAGACTCCTAGAGGAGCAAAATTCATCCGATCTGGTTGAAATTTTGTACGTGGTGTTAGTATATGGTCTCTAACAAACACGCAAGAATTGGTCCATATCGGTCCATAATTATATATAGTCCCCATATAAATCGATCCCCAGATTTGACCTCCGGAGCATCTTGGAGGAGCAAAATTCATCCGATCCGGTTGAAATTTGCAACGTGGTGTTAGTATATGGTCTCTAATAACCATGTAAAAATTGGTCCATATCGGTCAATAATTATATATAGCTCCCATATAAAGCGATCCCCAAGATTTGACCTCCGGAGCCTATTGAAGGAGCAAAATTCATCCGATCCGGTTGAAATTTTGTACGTGGTGTTAGTATATGGTCTCTAGCAAACACGCAAGAATTGGTCCATATCGGTCCATGATTATATATAGTCTCCATATATATCGATCCCCAGATTTGACCTCCGGAGCATCTTGGAGGAGCAAAATTCATCCGATCCGGTTGAAATTTGCAACGTGGTGTTAGTATATGGCCGCTAATAACCATGCCAAAATTGGTTCTTATCGGTCTATAGTTATATATAGCCGATCCCCAATCACACAAAAATTTGTCCATATTGGTTCATAATCATGGTTGCCACTCGAGCCAAAATAATCTACCAAAATTTTATTTTTATAGAAAATTTTGTCAAAATGGTATTTTTGTCAAAATTTTATTTCTATAGAAAATATTGTCAAAATTTTAATTTTATAGAGAATGTTGCCAACATTTTAATTCTATTGAAAAGTGTGTCAAAATTTTATTTCTATAGAAAAATTTTGTCAAAATTTTATTTCTATAGAAAATTTTGTCCAAATTTTACTTTTATAGAAAATGTTGTCAAACTTAATTATATACGTATTTAATCGGCCTTTTTTAGTTTAATATATATCCCGTATGGGCTACCTTGCAATTTAGAAGAAGTGTTAGGAAGTTTTAGGATACCTTGCATTGGCAAGTGTTACCGCAACCCAAGTAATTCGATTGTGGATGACAGTATTCAGTCGAAGTTTCTACGCAATCCATGGTGGAGGGTACATAAACTTCGGCATGGCCGAACTTACGGCCGTATATACTTGTTTAAAATACAACCACTATATTTTTTCAAAAAAAAAACACATATTTTTTTTAATGTGGTATGCAGATGTTCTTTATTTACCATTTTCAATATTATGTATTTTTTTTTTTTTTTTTTGAAGGAATAGTTGAAATTTTGCATTTAAGGGTTAAATTATATCAATTCGATTTTATTCAATATAATCTAGTTTATATACACACAAAAAAATAACTGCAAATAAATATTAACAACTTTATTTGTATGTAAAATCTGCTGATGCTCAACAAATTTATCTATTGAATATGAGGCATTTGTTGTTGAAATGTGTTTGTAGATGCTTGACAGAGGAAATAATAGAAATATTCTGAATTTTCAACAAATTGTTTTGTTGCGAAAATAGTTGACTGCTATTGATATGAAAACAAAAACAAAAATACAAGACTGGTTACGCGCACATCGCTGAGAACTTGTACGAAAGCTAAAAGAAGTATGCGAAGAATACCGTTAGAACAAAATGAGTAATAGCACATGCACGTTTATGATAGCAAGCAAAGAGCTCATTCATCAGAGAATACAGAATAGCATTTATAAATGTCTGTGAAAAATTTATATTTTTCAATTTTGTAGTTTCTTAAATGTGTTTGTTGTATGAGATAATTAATAAAACCATATTAATATCGGGGTTAGAGTTATTACAATTCTAATTAACTAGAATATATCACTGGGCAAAAAGTTGTCAAAATGCTTGCTAGACCCTGGACTACTCAAATTTAAAATCGTAATACATTTACAAAACTGAGTATAGGATTTTCGACACAAAAATGTTACATGTTCACCGTCCAAAAATAACATTTTGGTCATATTCCTTCTCTGTGTGTACTTAACAAAATATCTCCAAAATTGTTCCTGCAATTTTGGTGCAATAATTTTGTCAATTTCAATTTAATTTTTTGTCAATACACCAATAAATTTGTTACAGTCATTGATAGACTCCAACAAACCACATACAAATTTTTTCGTTCAAATTCAAAAATATTTGTTGAGGATTAAATGTAACGTTCAGCAACAAATATTTTGTTTCTCAACAAATTACTTACAAATTATATTACTGAGAACACAAATTATTTGTTGCCTTCTGATGGTAACGATTGCTAACAACTTTTTTGTAATAATGGTTATTAAAAGTACAAATTAGTTTGTTGCAGGAAAATTAACAAATTTTGTTATTGGTTTTCCAACAAAAGTTATTGGTTCTCAAACTTATTTTTATCTGTGTATTAAATTTTGGGTTTTAACAGATTTTAATTTATTTTAAATTTAACGTTAAATAACTTTATTTGGTTTAAAAAAAAAAGCTAAACGAATTATTAAGTGTGATTTAACTTAATTTTATTTATTAGAATTCAGTTTAGTTAAATTTTGTTTCATTTAATATAATTTAGTTTTAATACCCCTTTTCTTAATTTTTTTTGTTCAGTGTAATGCCCTCTCAAAACACTTTCATATTTATTGTATTACCAAATGTATAACTCTAAAAATGCTTTGAGTAAAAATATTTATGTATACATCCATTGACTGTTTCCTTGCCCTGAACATTTTTGGCCTGGATAAAAATAAACCACAGTCAGTTTCAATATAATGTCATTTTCTTTATTTCTTTCGCAGTCATCTCTGGTTTTCATAGGGATATCATCATGATGATGAGGAAAGCCATCCACAAAAACAGCAGTGACGAAAAAGGTGTCGATGACACTCTATAGTGTCATTCTGCATCATACCTACCTACATCCACCAAAAGCAATTTCTGTGTCTGAGGTTGTTTGTTCGCCTCCTATGTGGAATATGCATTTCTTTGGGTGTGGGGGTACTTTTAGTCTTTGTATAGAGTATGGAGAGAGAGAGAGAGTGCATAAGGGAGATAACATTAGGGACAAACTATAGATGTATGTATATATCTGTGCATAACTAATACCCTAACAAGACAAGAACATTTTGAGGGCATGTTAAAGAGAGTTGTGACATTATGAAATTGAATGCAAAATGTGTATGCACTAAAAATGTCAGAAATTTAAAGAGAAATTTCATATCACCTGCTTGTGAGGGAGACTTTAGACGGCCCGTCTATTGACAACAATAGTAATTTATTATTCAAATACAAATTTAGTGTAGAGAACTACAATTTAATTGAAAATTCATATATCAAAAAGGGTATTCCATTTAAATTGTAACACAACTGTAGTTTATAGTGGAAAGACCCCTTAGACATTGCATCACATTAATTTGCTTTCCATCTTCACAGTCCTTTGATAATCTCCTTCACTCACATAAGGATTTGTGTTGTATTAAGGATAAAACGTATACTGTCACATGGTACTATATATTGTGTGAATTCATTTTCCCTATCCTCCCTGAGGACATTTCTAGCATCTAGAAATGAAAAAAGCAGCTTCCAAAGAAAAACGTAGACAAAAAGAAAATATCACGTAATTGTTGGTAGTCTTTACATTTCTTGTACTTCTTGTACGTTCGCTGAAAAGGGTGCGAAATTATGACACGAATTTTGAAGAATATGAAGACAAGTAAAGGGTAAAGTGAAGGATATACACCAAGTCGGCATGTTGCATTAGAATGTCGGTAGAGAGCTACAAAAAACATTAAAACATATGAAATGTATGAAACCTTTGCCGAATAGGGGATTTTAGCAGAATAAAGAAATGTTAAAGAAACGTGATAGCTCTGCAGAAAACGGTTAAGTAACAAAATGTTGTACTTAACATTATAGGGAAACTCTTTAATGTACTACAGCTAGAATTAAAAAATATTAAATTTTAAAATGTATCCGTTTGTCGTTCTAAATATCAGCAAAAAAAATTCTAATGAAAGTCCGTATATTAGAAATTCTACACAGAAAAAAAATCACAAAATTTTTTCCAATTATAAGACAATAAGTTTGACAAAAATATTCAACTAAAATTTTAATTGATTCAACATTTTTTGTTTAAATTGAAACAAACATTAATCACAAAAATTAACAGTATCAATTAATTTTTTAATTGACTTTCAATTAATTTTCTAATTCTGTGATTGAAGGCATTTCAATTAAAAAATTAATTGGATCAATTAATTTCGTGACTGATTCAGAACAAAACAATTTTTTGTGTGTAGGCAAGGCAACCTTAATTATGTATATAATTAAATATGTATATAACTAAGGTTAAAGTTTCTATAGAAATAAAATTTTGACAAAATAAAATTTTGACAACATTTTCTATAGAAGTAAAATTTGGAAAAAAATTCTATAGAAATAAAATTTGGAAAAAAATTTCTATAGAAATCAAATTTTGACAAAATTTCCCATAGAAATAAAATTTGGAAAAATTTTTCTATAGAAATAAAATTTTGACAAAATTTTCTATAGAAATAAAATTTTGACAAAATTTTCTATAGAAATAACATTTTGACAATGTTTTCTATAAAAATAAAATTTTGGTAGATTATTTTTGGCTCGAGTAGCAACCATGATTATGAACCGATATGGACCAATTTTTGTGTGATTGGGGATCTGCTATATATAATTATGGACCGATATGGACCAATTCTTGCGTGGTTGTTAGAGACCATATACTAACACCACGTACCAAATTTCAACCGGATCGGATGAATTTTGCTGCTCTAAGAGGCTCCGGTGGACAAATCTGGGGATCGGCTTATACGGGGGCTATATATAATTATGGGTCGATGTGGACTAATTTTTGCATGGTCATTAGAGAACATATACCAACACCATGTACCAAATTTCAGCCGGATCAGATGAAATTTGCTTCTCGTAGAGGCTCTGCAAGCCAAATCGGGGGATCGGTTTATGTAGGGGCTATATATAATTATGGACCGATATGGACCAATTTTTGCATGGTTGTTAGGGACCATATACTAACACCATGTTCCAAATTTCAGCCGGATCAGATGAAATTTGCTTCTCGTAGAGGCTCCGCAAGCCAAATCGGGGGATCGGTTTATATGGGGGCTATATATAATTATGGATCGATGTGGACCAATTCTGGCTCGGTTGTTAGAGACCATATACTAACACTATGTTCCAAATTTCAACCGGATCGGATGAAATTTTCTTCTCTTAGAGGTTCCGCAAGCCAAATCTGGGGATTGGTTTATATGGGGGCTATATATAATTGTGAACCGATGTAGACCAATTTTTTCATGGATGTTAGAGACCATATACTAATACCACGTTGCACATTTGAATCGGATCGGATGAATTTTGCTCCTCCAAGAGGCTCCGGAGGTCAAATCTGGATAACGGTTTATATGGGGGCTATATGTAATTATGGACCGATATGGACCAATTTCTGCATGGTTGTTAGAGATCATATACCAACACCATGTACCAAATTTCAGCCGGATCAGATGAAATTTGCTTCTCTTAGAGGCTCCGCAAGCCAAATCGGGGGATCGGTTTATATGGGGGCTATATGTAATTATGGACCGATATGGACCAATTTCTGCATGGTTATTAGAGACCATATACTAACACCATGTACCAAATTTCAGCCGGATCGGATGAAATTTGCTTCTCTAAGAGCAATCGCAAGCCAAATTTGGGGGTCCGTTAATATGGGGCAATACGTAAACGTGGACCAATATGGACCAATTTTTGCATGGTTGTTAGAGACCATATACTAACACCATATACCAAATTTCAGCCGGATCGGATGAAATTTGCTTCTCTTAGAGCAATCGCAAGCCAAATTTGGGGGTCCGTTTATATGGGGGCTATACGTAAAAGTGGACCGATATGGCCCATTTTCAATACCATCCGACCTACATCAATAACAACTACTTGTGACAAGTTTCAAGTCGATAGCTTATTTCGTTCGGAAGTTAGCGTGATTTCGACAGAAGGACGGACGGATGGACATGCTCCGATCGACTCAGAATTTCACCACGACCCAGAATATATATACTTTATGGGGTCTTAGAGCAATATTTCGATGTGTTACAAACGGAAAGACAAAGTTAATATACCCCCTTAAGGATTTTGATATTCATTCCGAGCCAAAGACGCAGCTTCTTTAAAACAAAGACATGTTTGTACACACAAAATTTTTTTTCTGATTCAATGACGAAATTAATTGATCCAATTACTTTTTTAATTGAAATGTCTGCAATCACAGAAATGATAGTATTAATTAAAAAATTAATTGAAGGTCAATTAAATAATTAATTGATCCAATTAAAAAATTTGTTGAATCAATCAAATGTTTAATTGAATATTTTTTTAAACTGAATTAAATTTTTAATTGGAAAAATTTTCGTGACTATTTTTCTGTGTCTAGGATCAATTAAATTAACATTAGGATACAGATCTCATTTATCGAATTGTCATTCTATTTTTGCGGTATATTAATAAAGCTTTTCACCTACAAACAATTGCCAGTTGAAAAATTCGAATTTGAATGGATACTGCAAAGTAAAAATGTTTTTCGTTTTTTTAAGTCCAAAAAAAACTTTAAACCAAAGATGCCAAATCCTCAAAATAAGTCTAAGCCTATATTTGAATCGTTTTTTCTTAATTCTAAATATTTAATATTTCAATTAATTTAAGGACGATTTCTTTAAATCAAACATGCGTTTTTTTTACTTTAAGGAAATTTTGTTCAAATCCATACGACTTTAACAGAGGGACGCAAATTTCCAAAATTTGTGTCCTAAATTTAATGAAAAAAATTTTTGAAGCACAGATTATAAACTTTCTTTTAATTAAAATTTTCCTTAATATTTTGTAAATTGTGCATCCTGAAATTTAGTTTGCGTAAACTTTAATATCACGTAAATGGTTTTTCTTTCAGTGTGCTTGAAGCAGAATATGTTTGAGAGTATATGTTGCAGAGGCAATTTTTTTGAGGATATAGCGGGGTTAAAAATCTACAGAATTTAGATATGAAATCATCTGAATGGCATTATTTCATCCCAATTAAAATAAAATATTAATTAATTATTTTCCCTTAAATACAACATTAAAAATTAAATTGAAAATAATTATTTTCAAGCCTCCCTAATGTAATTGATATAGGTCAGTTTTCATTTATGCATACTAAATTTAAAAATAAAAAAATATATATATCAAGATCTTCACTGTTTGTAATTGATGCAGTTTTTATTTTCCCACTGGGACTGCATAATCTCATACTGCATACTCATCGTATACAGTCATTTGTAAAAACAAACAAACATAAATACAACATTAAAAATTAAATTGAAAATAATTATTTTCAACCCTCCCTAATGTAATTGATATAGGTCAGTTTAATCATTTATTCATAGTAAATTTAAAAATAAAAAAATATATATATATATCAAGATCTTCACTGTTTGTAATTGATGCAGTTTTTATTTTCCCACTGGGACTGCATAATCTCATACTGCATACTCATCGTATACAGTCATTTGTAAAAACAAACACAAACATACTATTTAACACTTATTATTTAAAGTGCTGCACTGAGTGTTTGCAACGGAAATGTTCTAAATTTTTTTATATGCCACAGACTGATAACAAAATTAAAATGGAAAGAAAAATTCAAAAATGCAAATCCATAACAAATGCATTTGTTTGCCATATTAACCAAATATGGTGGAATTATGTGTCAATACCAGTCATGGTGTGGGGGGCCACATAAATGGATTCACGATAAAATTCCATTGTAGACAAATACGAGTATCGTAGGAAAAGTTAAGTAGTAGGAAAGGTGGTAAATATAGTGCTCAGGTCAATCACTGTTAATTTTTATTGAATAAACTCTTTCCCTAGAAAAAAGACAGCAAAATTAGTTGATTTTAGTGCAATTTTGCCGAATGTGAGAATATTTGTTCTCTTTTAATTATTGTTTGCTTGACATGAACTAAAAATGAGAAAAAAAGTTTTACACATATGAAGTACACAATTTCAGTTCATATATTCCTAAAATTGGAAACTGAGTTCATAAGTTTCTCAAATGAGTAAATTTTATTTCAATTGTGTCCGTCTAGAACTTCAAATAGCGCTAACGACATTTAAAATTTTTTTTATTTCAATTTTTCAATTTCAGTTCATATATTCCTAAAATTGGAAACTGAGTTCATAAGTTTCTCAAATAAGTAAATTCTATATCAATTGTGTCCGTCTAGAACTTCATATAGCGTTAAGACATTTTAACATTTTTATACCCTGCGACACACTGTGGAACAGGGTATTATAAGTTTGTGCATATGTTTGTAACACCCAGAAGGAGAGATAGACACATGGTGTCTTTGGCAATAATGCTCAGGGTGGGTCCCTGAGACGCTATAACCATGTCCGTCTGTCCGTCCGTCCGTCTGTCTGTGAACACATTTTTGTGATCAAAGTCTAGGTCGCAATTTAAGTCCAATCGCCTTCAAATTTGGCACATGCTCCTAATTTGGGTCAGAATAGAACCCTATTGATTTTGGAAGAAATCGGTTCAGATATAGATATAGCTCCCATATATATCTTTCGCCAGATATGCACTAATATGGCCCCAGAAGCCAGATTTTTGGCCGAATTTGGTTGAAATAGGAATACAATTAGTAGTATAATCAAGTGTGCAAAATTTTATAGAAATCGGTTCAGATTTAGATATAGCTCCCATATATATCTTTCGCCCGATATGGACTAATATGGTCCTAAAAGCCAGAGTTTTGACCCAATTTGGTTGAAATTTTGCACAGGGGTAGACTTAGCCTTTTAGCTATGCGTGCCAAATTTGGTTGAAATCGATTCAGATTTAGATATAGCTCCCATATATATCTTTCGCCCGATATACACTTATATGGACCCAGAAGCCAAAGTTTTATCCCGATTAGCTTGAAATTTTGCACAAGGAGTACAATTGGTAGTATAATCATGTGTGCCAAATTTGATTGAAATCGGTTCAGATTTATATATAGCTTCCATATATATTTTTCGCCCGATATGGACTTATATGGCCCCAGAAGCCAGATTTTTGGCTCAATTTGGTTGAAATTTTGCACTAGGAGTACAATTAGTAATATAGTCATGTGTGCCAAATTTTATTGAAATCGGTTCAGATTTAGATATAGCTCCCATATATATGTTTTTCTGATTTCGACAAAAATGGTCCAAATACCAACATTTTCCTTGTTAAATCGCCACTGCTTAGTCGAAAAGTTGTAAAAATGACTCTAATTTTCCTAAACTTCTAATACATATATATCGAGCAATAAATCATAAATAAACTTTTGCGAAGTTTCCTTAAAATTGATTCAGATTTAAATGTTTCCCATATTTATACCCTGCGCCACACTGTGGAACAGGGTATTATTTTTTTTACTAAAATTGTGTTCCACCCTAGTGCATTAGCCAACTTAAATTTTGAGTCTATAGATTTTGTAAAAGTCTATCAAATTCTGTCCAAATCGAGTGATATTTAAATGTATGTATTTGGGACAAACTTTTATATATAGCACCCAACACAGTTGACGGATGTGATATGGTATCGAAAATTTAGATCTACAAAGTGGTGCAGGGTATAATATAGTCGGCCCCGCCCGACTTTAGACTTTCCTTACTTGTTTTTATTTCATTTTTTTCCCATATATGAAATTTTATCAAACATTACAAAAAATGATTTTTTAATCAATTTTCTTCAATTTGACACAAATTATTAACTAGCAATTACTAAAATATGTTGCAATTACTAATTTTAATTAAAATTTTCCTACATTTTCTTTCATGGAGGGTTCATTTTTTTGGAATGAGTTCTACCAAAAATAGTTAATTATTTACTGTTTGGTACATTGGTATAATTTTTGCTGTTTTGGTAGATTTTCCAGAATATTTTTTACAGAAATAAAATTTTTCCAAAATATTTTCGATAGAAATAAAATTTTGACAAAATTTCCTATTAAAATAAAATTTTGACAAACTCTTCTATAGAAATAAAATTGTGACAAAATTTTCTATGGAAATAAAATCTAGACAAAATTTCCTATAGAAATAAAATTTTGACAAAATTTTCTATAGAAATAAAATTTTTGACAAATTTTCCTATAGGAATACTGTTTTGTCAATCTTTCCTATAGAAATAAAATTGTGACAAAATTTTCTATAGAAATACAATTTTGACAAAATTTCCTATAGAAATGATAATCTGACAAAGTTTTCTATTAAAATAAAATTTTGACACAATTTCCTATAGAGATAAATTTTTCCTATAGAAATAATTTCTCATAGAAATTTTCTATAGAAAAAGAATTTTGACAAAATTTCCTACAGAAATAAATTTTTAACAAAATTTCCTATAGCAATAAAATTCTGACAAAATTTCCTATAGAAATAAAATTTTGACAAAATTTTCTATAGAAATAAAATTTTGACAAAATTTTCTATAGAAATAAAATTTGGAGAAAATTTCCTATAGAAATAAAATTTGGAGAAAATTTCCTATAGAAATATAATTTTGACAAACTTTTCTATAGAAATAAAATTGTGACAAAATTTCCTATAGAAATAAAATCTAGACAAAATTTCCTATAGAAATAAAATTTTAATAAAATTTTCCATAGAAATAAAATTTTAACAAAATTTCCTATAGGAATACAATTTTGTCAATCTTTCCTATAGAAATAAAATTGTGACAAGAATTTCTATAGAAATAAAATTTTGACAAAATTTCCTAACGAAATAAAATTTTTATATAATTTTCTATAAAAATAAAATTTTGACAAAAATTTTAACAAAATTTCCTATAGAAATAAAATTCTGACAAAATTTTCTATAGAAAAAGAATTTTGACAAAATTTCCTATAGAAATAAAATTTTGACAAAATGTTCAATAGAAAAAGAATTTTAACAAAATTTCCTATAGAAATGAAATTTTGACAAGATATCCTATGGAAATAAAATGTTGACAAAATTTCTTATAGAAATAAAATTTTGACAAGATATCCTATGGAAATAAAATTTTAACAAAATTTCCTATAAAAATAAAATTTGGAGAAAATTTCCTATAGAAATAAAATGTTTACAAATTTTCCTATAGAAATAAAATTTTGACACAATTTCCTTGACAAAATTTTCTATAGAAAAAAAATTTTGACAAAATTTCCTATAGAATTAAAATTTTGACAAACTTTTCTACAGAAATAAAATTGTGACAAAATTTCCTATGGAAATAAAATCTAGACAAAATTTCCTAAAGAAATAAAATTTTGACAATATTTTATATAGAACTAAAATTTTGACAAAAAAAATAATATTTTAATTAAATTTCCTATACAAATAAAAATTTCCAAAATAAGATTTTTTTGTGTGTGTGTGTGTTTTTTTTTTTGTAAAATGTTCTCCAAATTTTGGTAGATTATTTTTGGCTTGAGTGGCAATCGTGTTTGTGTCTCCTTTTTGAGCTCCAGACTTGCCATCGTAAAAATCCATTTTTGGTTTTATATTTTACATGGTGTTGGTGTAAATTTATGACTATAATAAAATACTGAAAAATGTAGCATTCAGCCCATTACCATAGATTTTAAAGCACCCTAGGGAATGGACAACTACTAAATGATCATGAACTTTCAACATGTTGAAACTACAAATCCTTTACAATGTTCAAGAATCTGCAGTTTAGAGTTCTTCTTCTTTCTATAACATAGCTGGATTGCATATGTTTGCAATTGTTTACCACAAAAAAACATTTTGTGGTTTTTATATTAATTGCGAAATGTTTGTATTGAAAAGGAAACGAGATCAAATTGAAAGATCAGATCACTTTCATACCCCCATGCTCATCTTGTCTGTCAGTCGCCTCTTCTTCACAACACATTCTCCACAACAGTCTCTAAAGTAAAATAATGAGGAGAGTTATACGCGTAGACACAATGGCAGAGAGTGAAAAAGAGGATGGGGATACTTTTAAGATTGAGTGTGTGTGTGTTTGTGTGAGCATGGATCCCAAATGAAATGCAGCTGTCATACAATGAACATCTGCCATTGAAATATTGTTGCCGTTGAGTGAGAATAAACTCTGTGATTAATGTAAACCAAAAAGGGGGACTTTTATAGAAATCCTAAGATAATAAAACAAAAGAGTTTTATACCTTAAGAGTAAAGTTTTATTTAAAAAAAGGTATATGGTATATTCTTTATATCTTTGCTTTATTCTTTAAAACTTAAGCATTTAAGCAAACCAACCTAAAATTTTTATTTTCCCCGCCAAACTTTAAATCACGTTATTTCATTTTTTCTTGTTACTTGGTAATCCTTTATGTCTTTGGTTTTTATCGCTGTTATAGCATGTTTGCTAATTTACCTTTTTTCCAATTTACTTTTTACCTGCATATATATTTTTTTTTGGGTATTGTATGTGCTTTTGCGAAAAAAAAAATCAAGCAGGTGTTTTTCGGTTGCTTGGGTATTCATGAATGAAACTGGTATGGTGGCGCTGGCCAAGAGAAGTTCGTAACCAAAACCCTTTTGTAAAAAACATACAAAATATTTAAAAAAAAAAACTTTGGTCGCATAAATCTTAAATATGTCCCCTCAATGGCAATGGTTACCAAGCATTAGTAGGGTTAACTGTCTTAATTATAACCTGACCAGACAATGAAGTCAACGATTCGCAATAGCAATTTTAGCCACAATCAACTATTTTTTCCAGTTGGCGTCCCGATTATATGTATATACTCATGTCGACCAAACAGGTAACATGAATATATAGCAACCTTTATTTAATTATTATTATGTATTATAAAGGGTGATTCTTTTGAGGTTAGGATTTTCATGCATTAGTATTTGACAGATCACGTGGGATTTCAGACATGGTGTCAAAGAGAAAGATGCTCAGTATGCTTTGACATTTCATCATGAATAGACTTACGATCTGCCACAACGTCGAATTTTCAGTGAATGGGCCCTAGAAAAGTTGGCAGAAAATCCGCTTTTTTATCGACAAATTTTGTTCAGCGATGAGGCTCATTTCTGGTTGAATGGCTACGTAAATAAGCAAAATTGCCGCATTTGGAGTGAAGAGCAACCAGAAGCCGTTCAAGAACTGCCCATGCATCCCGAAAAATGCACTGTTTGGTGTGGTTTGTACGCTGGTGGAATCATTGGACCGTATTTTTTCAAAGATGCTGTTGGACGCAACGTTACGGTGAATGGCGATCGCTATCGTTCGATGCTAACAAACTTTTTGTTGCCAAAAATGGAAGAACTGAACTTGGTTGACATGTGGTTTCAACAAGATGGCGCTACATGCCACACAGCTCGCGATTCTATGGCCATTTTGAGGGAAAACTTCGGAGAACAATTCATCTCAAGAAATGGACCGGTAAGTTGGCCACCAAGATCATGCGATTTGACGCCTTTAGACTATTTTTTGTGGGGCTACGTCAAGTCTAAAGTCTACAGAAATAAGCCAGCAACTATTCCAGCTTTGGAAGACAACATTTCCGAAGAAATTCGGGCTATTCCGGCCGAAATGCTCGAAAAAGTTGCCCAAAATTGGACTTTCCGAATGGACCACCTAAGACGCAGCCGCGGTCAACATTTAAATCAAATTATCTTCAAAAAGTAAATGTCATGGACCAATCTAACGTTTCAAATAAAGAACCGATGAGATTTTGCAAATTTTATGCGTTTTTTTTTTTTAAAGTTATCAAGCTCTTAACAAATCACCCTTTATTATTACTATTATTATTATATTGAACCGAAAAACAACAGAACCTAAGACATCAATAATACCATTGTACTCCTACCTACCACAAATAGGTTCCGTAGTCTCGAAGGAAAGTAAAGTAAAGTTTAGACTTTAAAATCTTTTAATGACTTCCTGAGGCAAATAGAATATGACCTCCCGTTCGTCTCTAGGGTTCCATTGCATTGCGCGATAATATGCTCGACTATATTTCAAAATGTAGGTTCAATCGAGCAAGATCGCCATTTTTGCTATCCTCCAAAAAAAAAACTTATTTTATATTTTATAGAAATTCAGTTTATTTTTGTGTGATTACAAAGTCAATTCTTGAATGAAAAAATGTATTTGAACAAAGTAAAAAATTCATTTTATAAAATTCAATGTATAATTGAGTTCATAGTAGATATTTCAAAAACAAGTAAAAATAGTAGCAGAGTGAACCTAAGAGTATAACATTTTTATCCAACTTAGAATGGGAAACGCACTTTTAAAATATAAAGCTTGCTTCCCTGTCGACAAGTTCATAAGCTTTTCAATGAAGTCGTTTCGTCCTTATAGTTAAGAGATTCCATTTAAAAATGCGCTTCTTTACATGAAAGAAAATGTTGTTGGCAAATGGTCTACTAAATTTGTTGACTTTGTGTATCTGACTACAAAGCCACTAAGCGTGCGAAAATAGTTTTCCATCGCTTTATTTTAAAAATGTTGTTTACTTCAAACAATATAATTTCTACTTGAAGTTGAGTCTGACTATGAAAATTTAACTTGTCGTTAAAACCGAAAAAATCAACAAAAAATCAAGATTTCATAAATTTTGAACATTTTTTTCTCAGAAGTGTTAAAGCCTTAGTAAAACGATTTTTTCATGTTAGGACACCCAATAAGGTCAAAACGACTTTAGTGAAAAATTTATCGACTTTTGAAAAAAATATCACCAAAATATTTTTAATTAAAAAGTTAATTGAAGCTGAAAACTTTTTCAATTAAAAAATTTATTTAAAGGGGATTAATTACTATATGTTTTCTCCATTAAGAGTTAGTACAGGACCCAAATTGAATTATTATTCCTAGCCAGAGTTAGTACAGGACCCAAATTGAATTATTTTTCCTAGCCAGATCTGTACTAAAGACTGGAAAAGTTCATGAGCCCAAACGAAAATATGTCGAGTCAGGCATGTACAGATTTGTATCTGGCGTTTTCTTTTCAATGACTCTGTTGATCAAGTTTCTGAATCTTCTTTGTCCAAAAAGCCCGAATAAAAATTAATTATAAATTAAAATCAGGCATTTGGACGTTAATCGCCCATACAAGTAAAAAATAATTGGTTCAATTAACTTTTTAATAAAACTCGAATCATAAAGTCAATTTTTAAATTTTTAATTAAAAAAAAAATTAGTTGTTACAATTAACTGTTTAATCAAACTTGCAAGACTAAGTCAGTTAAAAAATTATTGATTTTTTTTGTTAATATTTAATGAAACAAAAAAATTATTCGTACAATAATATTTTAATCAAACTAAGGTTTAATTAAACTAAGAAACTTTTTTGCGTTTTTTATTAAACAATTATTTATTCCAATTAACAATTTCATTAAAAAAATTAATCGATGTCGATTGCAAAATTCAATTAATTGACTTAATTAAAATGTTAATTAGAATTGGGATTATAAATTTTCTATAGAAATAAAATTTTGACAAAATTTCCTATAGAAATAAAATGTTGACAAAATTTCCTATAGAAATAAAATTTTGACAAAATTCCCTATAGAAGTAAAATGTTGACAAAATTTCCTATAGAAATAAAATTTTGACAAAATTTCCTATATACATAAAATTTTGACAAAATTTCCAATAGAAATAAAATTTTGACAAAATTTTCTATAAAACTAAAATTTTGACAAAATATCCTATGGAAATAAAATTTTGAAAAATTTTCTATAGAAATAAAATTTTGACAAAATTTCCTATAGAAATAAAATTCTGACAAAGTTTCCTATTGAAATAAAATTTTGACAAAATTTCCTATAGAAATAAAATTTTGACAAAATTCCCTATAGAAGTAAAATGTTGACAAAATTTCCTATAGAAATAAAATTTTGACAAAATTTTCTATAGAAATAAAATTTTGACAAAATTTCCTATAGAAATAAAATTCTGACAAAGTTTCCTATTGAAATAAAATTTTGACAAAATATCCTATGGAAATAAAATTTTGACAAAATTCCCTATAGAAGTAAAATTTTGACAAAATTTCCTATAGAAATAAAATTTTGACAAAATTTTCTATAAAACTAAAATTTTGACAAAATATCCTATGGAAATAAAATTTTGACAAAATTTTCTATAGAAATAAAATTTTGACAAAATTTCCTATAGAAATAAAATTCTGACAAAGTTTCCTATTGAAATAAAATTTGTACTAAATTTTCTATTGAAATAAAATTTTTACAAAATTTCCTATTGAAATAAAATTTTGACAAAGTTTTCTATTGAAATAAAATTTTGACAAAATTTCCTATAGAAATAAAATTTTGACAAAAAAATATAAAAATAATAATTTTTTATTTAACAATTAATTATTCCAATTAACAATTTGATTAAAATGTTAATTAGAATTGGGATTAGAATTTAACTAAATAATTAATTGAATCAATTTTATGAAAAAATTAATTGATTTGAATTGAAAATTTCAATTAAATTTTTAATTGAATCCATTAAAAATTTAATTGGTTTTTGCAATCAACATCACTTTAGCATTTTTTTTGCGACAAAATTTAAATTATTGCTATCAGTGTATTGATACTTAGTATATTTTTAACATCTTTCAAACAACAATTAAATTACCCATTAAAAAATATGAAAAAAAGTATTTAAAATAACTTCTTTATGGGACATATTTGGAAGTGCTTTTAAAGTTGTGCCTTAAGAACAATTTCCAAATCTTTTTGCCGGAAACATATCTTTGTGTGAAAGCTGAGGTGTTTTCTTTTAAGTTTGTGGATCTCTAGGGGTTCCACGCGCTGGCCTATAGGCGTTGAAAGTTGACCACCTCGGATGTATGAAAGTTTGCTTTAGGTACCAAATCCGCAATTATGAAACAAATTCCATGATTTTTATACTAGATTAGAGGTGTGCACGTGACACGAAATTGTCGTGACTCACGAAAATTTTCGTGAGTCACGCTCATGGCAACGGCGTGAGTGTGCGTGAGTGTGCGTGAGTGTGCGTGAGCGTGATTAACAAACCAAAATGTCGTGCGTGAGTCACGAAAATATTATCTTCGTGAGTGTGCGGGAGTAAAGATTTACGCTCACGAAAATAACCCCGCTCACCAACATAAAACGCTTAAGAGTTAAATTCATTTACAATTTTAGTGACACCTGGGATGTTAAGAGTGTAATAACGCTCTCGATTTTAATAATGCTCATGTTTTCAGACGCGTCGCTAAGGTAAATTACTCAAAAAACTGTTCGTGAGTCACGACATTTTTCGTGAGTCACGATATTTTTCGTGAGTCACGGTATTTTTCGTGCGTGAGTACAAATTTTCTTTTCGTGAATGTGCGTAAGCGTGAGTCCTACCAAACAATATCGTGCGTGAGTGTGCATGAGTATGATTTTTCCGTCGTGAGTGTGCGTGAGCGTGAGTAAAATATTACTCACGTGCACACCTCTATACTAGATAGAACTTGTAATCCCCTATAAGAGAGTGGAATTATCTCGAGATATGTTCTTTATAATTTTTTTCTTTTTTGTCATAATTTTAACAATGTGGGCCAGTATTTTGAACCTCGAGGGACCGGTTTTGGGTGGATTGGGGAAAGAGAACAACTCTTTCCTTAATTTCATTAGAGGAAACTTTATTTTGGAAGAAAAAATTGTGAAAAAAATATTTACATGGCATTAAAACTACATTTTAGGATGCGCAGTTTACACAATATTAAGGACAAATTTCTTTAAAATAATGAAATATTAATTAAAAGAAAGTTTGTAAACATTATCTCATTTTTTTTATAAATTTTAGGACTCACATTTTGGAAATTTTGAATCCCTCCGTTAAATTCGCACATCTTTGAACTAAGGCAAATTTTCCATAAAATAAAGAAACACTTTTTTAATTTAAAGAAATCGTCCTAAAATTAACTTACATATTGAATCTTTAGATTTAAGATAAAAACGATTAAAATATAGGCTAAGACTTATTTTGAAGATTTAGCATATTTGGTTTAAAGTTATTTTTTTCGAATTTGGAATTTTTAATTGAATCAATTAAAAAATTAATTGTGTTTTTTTTTGTAGTCAACATCATTTAATTTTTTAATTGAATCATTAAAAATATAATTTATATTTTAAAATAAAATCGATTCATTTTTTAATCAAATATTTTTCTATGCCCAGTCGAAAATGTGATTAATACTTTCGTTTTCGCACTGAAAAAAATATTGTCGTGAGGTCAAAGATTTCATGTCTTTAAAATACGAATACAAATTTTGCTTCGCATAGAAGACGCATTTCTCTAAAATAAAGTTATTATCCTTGTCCAAAAGTCGATAAACTTTTCAATGAAGTCGTATTGTCCTTATAATTAAATGATTTGACTTAAAAATGGGTATCCTAACATAAAAGAAAAAATTTATAGGCTAAGGTCAACTTGACTTTAATAATTCAGAAAAATTCTTTAAATTTAATGAAATTGTCTTTAAATTTGTTGTCTTTTTGCATCTTGACTACAAAGCAAAAAGTCGTTCAAATATAGGACATGTTTTTCAAAACTTTATTTCAAAGAAGTTTTTTACTTCAAACATAGCATAATTTCTACTGGAAGTCGAGTCCTAATTTGGAAAATAAAGTTGCCGTTAACTCGTTTTTAAAGGACTTTGACAGCATATGAAGAAAAAAAGCTGAGAAAGCGAAAAATTAAAATTTGCTTCCTAGAAGCAAGTACACAAAACCTAAATTTAAAAGAGAATTGTGTCTTAAAAGTATCCTTACTTGTATTCTCCGCTTCTTTGGCTCGGAATCAATACCAAATTTTTTAAAGTAAAGACAAAATCTTTGGAACCGAGTATGCTTTTTTTTCAGTGCGTGATTGAAGACATTTCAATAAAAAAAATTAATTGGAACAATTAATTTCGGGATTGAATCATGAAAAAAAATTTTTATGTGCATGCTAAGCAAAATTCGCATTCAAAATATAAGGACAAGAAATCTTTGGCCTCACGACAATATTTTTTTCAGTGCATATGATTGAAGCAGAAACCGACAATAACAACACAAATTTATTTACTTATTTTTATGATATCTGCGTTTGCCAATTAAAAAGATTTTTATTTACATTTTTTTTTTGTGAAAAAAGTTTTAAAAAATTTTGGTTTTTAAATATAACAAAAGAACAAATATTCCGATACCCGCCTTTCATAAGTTTAATTTCTTTGCGTGTGCCTTTTGTTATGTTGTTCACAAATTGATGAACAAATTAGGAGAATAACAACATAAATTATACGTATATACATTATTCAAATTAGTTATATGTCTATGATTTTTATGAATAAAAATCTTAAAAAAAAACTATATGTGTGGGTATTTTTCCTGTGCATAAAAAACTAAAATGTAAGAAATGCAAACATATCTTATAATGTTTCCATATAAGGTCGTAGAAATATAAACTAGACCAATAAACGGCAGTCATCAACCACAATAAGAAATTTACAAAAAATAACCACATGCTACGAAAGGAAATCCCACATTTTCCGACACCTCCAACATAACGCCCATTGAACAACAAAAAATGTCACAGCATCTCAGATTTCATTAAAAAAAAAGACGTTTCTATTCTCCACCATCAAGAAATTCCCTAAGCGCGTAATAACTGAGGCTACCACAGAGTAGTAGCATCAGCTTCAGTATCATGGCGATGACCTTATGATCTAATTTATGAACTTTTTTTTTTCTTTTTGCTAAAAGCTATGCTATCTGTGGTCCATGGATACTTGTTTGGATGATAAAAAGATGAATTTCATTTCATTCCCATTAATTTAAATAAATTGAAAAATGTTGTATGTATTTTTTTTTTTTTGCCATAAAATTTGATTGAGGAGATGGTCTTGATATATGATGTGTATATAGAAGGAAGATTGGGCGGATATTTTCTTTTATATTGAACCCAATTTGCCAAGTGTTATATAAATAAATCATTTTTAATATTTCAAACAAAACAGACATAACATAGATCAATTAATTTTTAAAATTAAATTTTTTTTTATTTTATATTTATGCCGATATATGAATTTTATAATTGGCCAATATCAAAAATCTATTAAGATAGATAGGGGAGTATAAAAAAATTGAAACATTATATTCACACTTTGTAATTTTTTCTCTCTTTTTTTTCTCAAAATAAAAACATGCGACTTCCAATGACTTCATGCCTTAAAAAGATACCATAAACCGGTCGTTCATATTCGTAGTTTTTTTGTTATGGATTTTTTTTAACATTTGTTTTTTTTTTTTGTAGAATGTTTTTGTTTATAGTTTTTATCTCTTCGTCGTCTTCTTATTTACGTTTTTAATGAGCTGTGACGTTTTAATGTTCGAACACAAAGAATTTCTTTAAAGATTTTTTGCAATTATTTATTTATATTTTTCTGGTTCACTGATATTCCTCACACATTATTGTTTACCCTAAGACACCGTTTCATAAAGGTAGTAGCAATTGCCCAGCAGATAACAATAAATTTATAATTAAAATCATTGTTTTACTAATAAATATTTGCATTGACTAGCAAACAAAAATTGTTTGAATTAAGATATTGAAAAAATTGATTTGGCTTCTAGAATTAAAGAAATTGTAGGATACTATGGCAGTGTTGCCAGTATTGCGGAGTTTTCCCAAATAGGGGATATTTTTATTGTGGATGAGGACGAAAATTTTGAGTTGGGGATTTGGTGGGGAATTTCCATAAATTTGGGGACTTTTGTGGGGATATCCGTTCGAAATCCGTTCAGTGTAATAAATCAAAAATTTTGAGTTGATGACTTGGGGATTTGGTGGGGAATTTCCATAAATTTGGGAACTTTGGTAGGGATGTTTTTTCGAAATCTGTTATTTATATTGAATAATATTTTTTTGTGAAATTCTGTTTATTTCTACATTCTTAAAAATGATACAACAGCAGCAAATAAAGCATTTGAACTAGAAACGGATACAGGATTTTATTTTAAAGATGCACTGAAAAAACTGTGAACCCACCAGGAAGAAAACTTTTTGTTAATTTTTCTAAGTTTTTAATATTTTTAGAAAATTTTAACTAAACAATATTACAATCGCTAGTTTGAAGAAAAAAATTGGAGTTCAAGAATGTCTTTAGTGACATACGAAGTTCATGATGGACGCATTTTTGGTAAAATGTACAAATTTAATGAAATAATAAACTATTTTGTGAGAAGTACGAATTTAGTAAATCCTTTTGCTTAATTTAATTATAATTTTTTCCCGTTCGCAAAAAATTATTAGAATAAAGGACGTTTTCTCCAAACATAATAATTCCATGAACTAAAATAACGAACGTTAAAATCGCTAAAGTGAAAACTAAATCAGTAAAAAAACAAGTAAGGAAAGTCAAAAGTCGGGCGGGCCGACTATATTATACCCTGCACCACTTTGTAGATCTAAATTTTCGATACCATATCACATCCGTCAAATGTGTTGGGGGCTATATATAAAGGTTTGTCCCAAATACATACATTTAAATATCACTCGATCTGGACAGAATATGTTGGCTAATGCACTAGGGTGGAACACAATTTTAGTAAAAAAATATGGGAAACATTTAAATCTGAAGCAATTTTAAGGAAACTTCGCAAAAGTTTATTTATGATTTATCGCTCGATATATATGTATTAGAAGTTTATAAAAATTAGAGTCATTTTTACAACTTTTCGACTAAGCAGTGGCGATTTATCAAGGAAAATGTTGGTATTTTGACCATTTCTGTCGAAATCAGAAAAACATATATATGGGAGCTATATCTAAATCTGAACCGATTTCAATCAAATTGGGCACGCATAGCTACAATGCTAATTCTACTCCCTGTGCAAAATTTCAACTAAATCGGAGTAAAAAATTGGCCTCTGTGGTTATATGAGTGTAAATCGGGCGAAAGCTATATATGGGAGCTATATATAAATCTGAACCGATTTCAATCAAATTTGGCATGCATAGCTACAATGCTAAATCTACTCCCTGCGCAAAATTTCAACCAAATTGGGCCAAAACTCTGTCTATTAGAACCATATTAGTCCATATCGGGCAAAAGATATATATGGGAGCTATATCTAAATCTGGACCGATTTCAATCAAATTTTGTACACTTGAGTATACTACTAATTGTACTCCTAGTGCAAAATTTCAACCAAATTTGACCAAAAATCTGGCTTCTAGAGCCATATAAGTCCATACCGGGCGAAAGATATATATGGGAGCTATATCTAAATCTGAACCGATTTCAATCAAATTTTGCACACTTGACTACACGACTAAGTGTTATCTTTGTACTTTGTCAAAATTTCAAGCAAATCGGTATAAAACTCTGGCTGCTGGATCCATATTAGTGCATATCGGGCGAAAGATATATATGGGAGCTATATCTAAATCTGAACCGATTTCTTTCAAAATCAATAGGGTTCTATTCCGACCCAGATTAGGAACATGTGCCAAATTTGAAGGCGATTGGACGGACGGACAGACGGACATGGTTATATCGACTCAGGGACCCACCCTGAGCATTATTGCCAAAGACACCATGTGTCTATCTCGTCTCCTTCTGGGTGTTACAAACATATGCACTAACTTATAATACCCTGTTCCACAGTGTGGCGCAGGGTATAAAAACATTGTTTTACTAATAAATATTTGCATTGACTAGCATACAAAAATTGTTTGAATTAAGATATTCAAAAAATTTATTTGGCTTCTAGAATTAAAGAAATTGTAGGATACTATGGCAGCCCAGCAAAAACTCTCATTACCCGGTAAACTTGTAGGTAAGCCTATTTAAAAATTAATAACCACTTATTAATTGGCATCGCTTCGGATTACATTTACACACACATGTCCTAGGAGGAAAGTACTTCTCCCCAGGCATACTTTCGGCCATAAAATAAGTAGTACATTTAAAGCATATTATCATCTAATATGTAATGACTTATTCGTAGATACAACAAAGCTTGCAAAATAGCCACTTATTGTCTCAGGCAACCAAATCTCGAAAATATTGATTTCTATAGCCGATTACAATGGATCAAAATATGGCGAGTGGTGCTGTAAGAGGAGAACTACTTGAATAGAAATAGAATATTGTATAAATAAACAAAAAATCTAATAAATAATCTAAACAAGATTACACTCAAATTAATTTCACACTTAAAATAGAAATAAATGTAGGTTGTTTAAGGGAGTTGGATTCGTGAATTACGTTATAATATATCCAGTAGCCAATTCACATAAGGTTAGAAATCTACTAAAAGTGGATTTTAAGCCTCTTTTTTATAAGGCAAATGGCATTTGAAATTTAGTTTAAGCGCATTTTGGAAGTGTAATGTCAATGAGGTATAAGAAAGCATTTATTTAAAACATAATATGATAATGTCATTAAACACAATTATTATGAAATACTTGTGATAAAAAATTCTTAACGGAAAAATCTTCAGAACTACCATTACATTACATTTTCTTTTTGATTTTTTATGTAAGTGCTCGATTATGTGAATAATTATATTAACTACAACTGCCTAAAAATTTGAGAATACCAATTCGAAAATTACCGAGAAGTATTTATTTTTGTCAGTGCAAGTTAGTCATTATAACTCGCCGCAATGTAATGCAACGTGTAATGACAGCTTTACTCCTGGTAATGTCAATTGTAATGGGATGTGGTTACCTAGTTTTTGCTGGGTAGTGTTGCCAGTATTGCGGAGTTTCCCCAAATAGGTGATATTTTTATTGTGGATGAGGACGACAATTTTGAGTTGGGGATGTAGTGTGAAATTCCCATAAATTTGGGGACTACTGTGGGGATTTTTTCGAAATCCGTTCAGTATAATAAATCAAAAATTTTGAGTTGTTGACTTGGAGATTTGGTGGGGAATTTCCATGAAATTTGGAACCTTTGTGTGAAATTCTATTTATTTCTACATTATTAAAAAAAAAAACAACAACAAAACGTGCAAATAAAGCATTTGGACTAGAAACGGACACAGCATTTTATTCTAAGGGCCCAAGCACTAATTTAAAGGGTGATTCTTTTGAGGTTAGGATTTTCATGCATTAGTATTTGACAGATCACGTGGGATTTCAGACATGGTGTCAAAGAGAAAGATGCTCAGTATGCTTTGACATTTCATCATGAATAGACTTACTAACGAGCCACAACGTCGAATTTTCAGTGAATGGGCCCTAGAAAAGTTGGCAGAAAATCCGCTTTTTTATCGACAAATTTTGTTCAGCGATGAGGCTCATTTCTGGTTGAATGGCTACGTAAATAAGCAAAATTGCCGCATTTGGAGTGAAGAGCAACCAGAAGCCGTTCAAGAACTGCCCATGCATCCCGAAAAATGCACTGTTTGGTGTGGTTTGTACGCTGGTGGAATCATTGGACCGTATTTTTTCAAAGATGCTGTTGGACGCAACGTTACGGTGAATGGCGATCGCTATCGTTCGATGCTAACAAACTTTTTGTTGCCAAAAATGGAAGAACTGAACTTGGTTGACATGTGGTTTCAACAAGATGGCGCTACATGCCACACAGCTCGCGATTCTATGGCCATTTTGAGGGAAAACTTCGGAGAACAATTCATCTCAAGAAATGGACCGGTAAGTTGGCCACCAAGATCATGCGATTTGACGCCTTTAGACTATTTTTTGTGGGGCTACGTCAAGTCTAAAGTCTACAGAAATAAGCCAGCAACTATTCCAGCTTTGGAAGACAACATTTCCGAAGAAATTCGGGCTATTCCGGCCGAAATGCTCGAAAAAGTTGCCCAAAATTGGACTTTCCGAATGGACCACCTAAGACGCAGCCGCGGTCAACATTTAAATGAAATTATCTTCAAAAAGTAAATGTCATGGACCAATCTAACGTTTCAAATAAAGAACCGATGAGATTTTGCAAATTTTATGCGTTTTTTTTTTAAAAAAAGTTATCAAGCTCTTAACAAATCACCCTTTATAACAGGTTGGCTGATAAGTCCCCGGTCTGACACATAGATGGCGTCGCTAGTATTAAATGCATATTATTTTTGTATAGTACCAACCTTCAAGTGATTCGTGTCAAAATTTGACGTCTGTAAGTCTAGGGCGTCTTTTGTGAAGCAACTTTTGTTATTGTGAAAAAAATGGAAAAAAAGGAATTTCGTGTTTTGCTAAAATACTGTTTTCTGAAGGGGAAAATATACGGTGGAAGCAAAAACTTGGCTTGATAATGAGTTTCCAGACTCTGCCCCTGGGAAATCAACAATAATTGATTGGTATGCACATTTCAAGCGTGGTGAAATGACCACGGAGGACGGTGAACGCAGTGGACGCCCGAAAGAGGTGGTTACCAACGAAAACATCAAAAAATCCACAAAATGATTTTGAATGACCGTAAAATGAAGTTGATCGAGATAGCAGAGGCCTTAAAGATATCAAAGGAACGTGTTGTTCATATTATTCATCAATATTTGGATATGCGGAAGCTCTGTGCAAAATGGGTGCCGCGCGAGCTCACATTTGATCGAAAACAACAACGTGTTGATGATTCTGAGCGGTGTTTGCAGCTGTTAACTCGTAATACACCCGAGTTTTTACGTCGATATGTGACAATAGATGAAACATGGCTCCATCACTACACTCCTGAGTCCAATCGATAGTCGGCTGAGTGGACAGCAACCGGTGAACCGTCTCCGAAGCGTGGAAAGACTCAAAAGTCCGCTGGCAAAGTAATGGCCTCTGTTTTTTGGGATGCACATGGAATAATTTTTATCGATTATCTTGAGAAGGGAAAAACCATCAACAGTGACTATTATATGGCGTTATTGGAGCGTTTGAAGGTCGAAATCGCGGCAAAACGGCCCCATATGAAGAAGAAAAAAGTGTTGTTCCACCAAGACAACGCACCGTGTCACAAGTCATTGAGAACGATGGCAAAAATTCATGAATTGGGCTTCGAATTACTTCCCCACCCACCGTATTCTCCAGATCTGGCCCCCAGTGACATTTTCTTGTTCTCAGACCTCAAAAGGATGCTCGCAGGGAAAAAATTTGGCTGCAATGAAGAGGTGATCGCCAAAACTGAGGCCTATTTTGAGGCAAAACCGAAGGAGTACTACCAAAATGGTATCAAAAAATTGGAAGGTCGTTATAATCGTTGTATCGCTCTTGAAGGGAACTATGTTGAATAATAACAAGTAAGAAAAGTCTAAAGTCGGACGGGGCCGACTATATTATACCCTTCACCAATTTGTAAGTCCACATTTTCGATACCATATCAAATCCGTCCAATGTGTTGGATGCTATATGAATCCATACACATATATTGTGTATATCTGAGCAGATCTGTACAGAGTTCTGCAATACTTATAGATTTTACATTTAAGTCGGCTAATGCGCTGAGGTGGAACACAATGTTAGTAAAAAAATATAGGAAACATTTAAATATGAACCAATTTTGAGGCAACTTCGCAAAAGTGTATTTATGATTTATCGGTCGATAGATGTGTAATAGAGTAATAGGAAAATTTGAGTCAATTTGATAAGTTTTCGACTTAGCAGTGGCGATTTGATAAGGAAAATGTTGGTATTTCGGCCAGTTTTGCCTAAATAGGAAAAACATATATATGGAATCTATATCGAAATCTGAACCGATTGCAATCAAATTTCACATGCATAGTTGAATCTACTCCCTGTGCAAAATTTCACGTAAATCGGGTAACAACTTTGACCTCTGTGGTCATATGACGGAAAATCGGGCGAAAGATATATATGGGAGCTATATCAAAATCTGAACCGATTTCAACCAAAATAAACACGCAAATGCAGAACCTTATTCTACTGCCTGTGCAAAGTTTCAAGTTCAATTCTACTCCCTCTGCAAAATTTCACGTAAATCAGAGTAGCACTTTTGCCTGTGTGGGCATACTAGTCCACATCGGGCGAATGATATATATGGGAGCTATATCTAAATCTGAACCGATTGTCTTCTACCCAAAGAAAGACGTTATGTCAAATTTGAGGACGATTGGACTTAAACTGCGACCTGCACTTTGTGCACAAAATTACACATACAGACAGACGGACGGACGGACAGACAGACAGACGGACATCGCTAAATCGACTCAGAATTTAATTCTAAGCCGATCGGTATACTAAAAGATGGGTCTATGACAATTATTTCTTGGCGTTACATACAAATGCACAAACTTATTATACCCTGTGGTGAAGGGTATAAAAACGAATTTTGACAAAAAAAAAGTGTTTTTCTTTGTTAGACCGGGGACTTATCAGCCAACCTGTTACATGGTATTCGTATTTTGCCATTGACTTTTTCTAGCAAAATAAAAAATATTTTCCTAATTGATGCAAAAATCTAGGCCGAACGTATGAAATAAATGGATAAAATCAGTAGAGTTACTGCCCAACCCTCAAGCTTCATTGGAATTAACAAACAAACCATTTTGTTAAACGAGGCATACCTTCACACACATTTCTATTCTCGGAATGCCCTTCCACTTTCATGCCAAACCATTTCATTCATCAATTGGTCTATGGTCATCGTTTAGTTAGTCCACAGCCAGGGCTAGGTTAGCTAACCAACTAACCATCAAATAAATATGACTTAATTCATTATTTCCCCTCCTCGAAATTTATTTGAAGCTTAAATTAGTGATTAACTTTGTATTGGTAAAGTAAAAAACAGAAGAATTTTCGACAAAAAAAAACTAGATATCAAAGACCACTTGAAATCCGCTCCAAAAAAAAAATATATAATTGATATCAGCCAACCATCCGTAGAGATTGAATGAGTGTGCCAAACAAGCTTCTACTATGTACTCAAAAAATACACAGAAAAAAATATTTTTTGGGCGGCAATAATAAAATCAATGGATTTAATTAAGGAAACTAAGATTTTAGGGTCTATATAACCAGACTCTGTTGGGACCCATACAAAACCTTAAATAAATAAATAAATAACTAAGGAAATAATAATAACTAAAATGATATGAATGATATTTTTAATTTAAAACTTATTATTTTATTATAACGACATTCTTAATAGAGAAATGTTTTAATAATTTTATAATTTATAATTTAATTTTTGATTTTAGGTTTCAGTTTACTTATCTTTATTTTTTAAAAATAAAAATTAAATTAAATAAAATAATAATTAAAAAAAAATGAACTTAAAAATTTAATTAATTCAAAATAAAATACAAATCGGAAAACCCGCAGTTGTAAAACTGATGCTAAAACTAACTTATCTTTATTGCAAACAATTTATTATGTTTTAGTTTGTTTTTAAAGTTTTGTAAGAAATTTTAATAAACTTTTTTCAGTGTATGATCATAATGCAAACTGCCTCAACATCACATATACGAACGGATGAATTTGAGCAATAGCTATCAATAGGTAGCCAGCCAGCCAACCAACCATCTATCCATCCATCCATCCATCTGCTTCCATTTGCCATCGCATTGAGAATTGACAATAGAACGTGCTTTGCCATTAAAATGATGTCCGTCTGGTCTGCGCCATTATATCTACACAGTGTCAATGAATTAATAATTCTTTACTTTTGCACGTTGTATATGTTTCAAAAAAAAAAAAAAACATAACGAAACTCTACTCTTCGTCGTTCATCAGTAGTAGATATCATTTGATTTGCTTTCTTCCATTCATGCCTGTATGGGAATTAAAAAAAGGGCAAAGTACATTTGCCAATCGTTCGAAGTTAAATGGCAGCTGGAAAAATGAGGAAAATCGTAATGGATAATTTCACTTTTATTGAAGTAAATTTAAAGAAATGGAAAATAGCAATAAAATGGAATCTTATTGCTCTTGGGGAAGAATGGAGTTGATTGGGATTATAGTAGAATATTACATTCATAGTAGAACGTCATATATTTCAAAAAGAATTGGGGTTTGAAAAATTGTGGGCAGTTAATATCAGGGCTGTGGAGTCGACTCCGCTCGACTCCGACTCCAGCATTTTTCATCAGCTCCGGAGTCCGGAGTCGGAGTCGACTTCGGGTAATATAACTAAATCTCATTTTAATACCACTAATTTGTAGTTCTATTGTGGGGGTACCGTAAGTGGATCGATATAAAGTATCGTATTTATTTATGTGTGCAAACAAAAGGTCTTAATTTCACATTAGATGCCAATTGAACTCTATATTTCAAATTTAGGGCAATGTTTAATAAATAAAATAATGATATAAATACCCATCACAATATGAGCAGATACCAACAGTATATGTATTTATGGACCAAAAATATTGATGCTATTTGAAACCCTTTAAATTTGTTGCGAGCTATATAAAGGTTTATATCCCCATATGCATGAATTTGAATCTGAATCGATTTAGACAAAATTGTATATACTTCTACAAAATCTATGTACTTAAAATTTAAATCTAACGTTATGGGACGTAACACAATTTTAACAAAAAATAAAAATGCAAGGAAAGTCTAAAGTCGGGCGGGCCGATTATAATATACTCTGCACAACTTTGTATTTAGATCTACATTTTGATAAAATCTCAAATCAGACTTCTACAAAATCTTGGGCAATATTTGGGAAATATTTATAATTGTTTAGACAATTTCGCAAAAATGCATTTATGATTCATTCATTGAAAAATTTGAAAATTGGAGTCATTTCTACAAGTTTTCGATTTAGCAGTGAGTATCAGTGAGCATAATATTTTGGAAAAAATTTTGTCTAGTAAATAACATTTTGCAAAATTGTATATAGAAATAAAATTTTGCAAAATTTTGACTAAATTTTCTATAGAAATAAAATTTTGGCAAAATTTTTTATAGAAATCAAATGTTGACCAAATATATAGAAATACAATTTTGAATAAAATTTTTATAGAAATAAAATTTGGCAAAATTTTTAATAGAAATAAAAGTTAGAAAAAATTATCAATAGAAATACAATTAAAAAAAAATTGTGTAGCAAACAAAATTTTGCAAAATTTTCTATAGAAATAAAATTTTGCAAAATATTCTATAGAAACAAAATTCTGACTAAATTTTCTATAGAAATAAAATTTTGACTAAACTTTATATAAAAAAATTCTATAGTAATAAAATTTTGAATACATTTTTTATAGGAGTGAGTATCAGTCAGCATCAGTAAGAAAAAAAATTGAGAAAATTTGCTATAGAAATAAAATTTGACAATTTTTTCTTATAGAAATAAAATTTTGAAAAAATTATCAATAAAAATACAATTTTAGAAAAATTTTTGTGTAGTAAATAAAATTCGCAAAATATTCTACAGAAACAAAATTTTGACTAAATTTTCTATAGAAATAAAATTTTGACTAAATTTTATATAGAAATAAAATTTTGACCAAATTTTCTAACAAAAAAATCTATTACTATAAAATTTTGACTAAATTTTATATAGGAATAAAATTTTGACCAAATTTTCTAATAAAAAATCTATTACTATAAAATTTTGGCAAACTATTCTATAGAAATAAAATTTTGACTTAAATTTTTATAGAAATAAAATTATCAATAGAAATAAAATTTTGAAAAATTTTTTGTGTAACAAACAAAATTTTGCAAAATTTTCTATAAAAATAAAATTTTGCAAAATATTCTATAGAATCAAAATTTTGACTCAATTCCTATAGAAATAAAATTTTGACTAAATTTTCTATAGAAAAAAATATTTCTATAGTAATAAAATTTTGAATAAACTTTTTATAGAAATAAAATTTTGACAAAATTTGCTATAGAAATAAAATTTTGACAAAACTTTTTATAGAAATAACATTTTGAAAAAAAATTTCTGTCAATATTCCACATATGTATATGGCCTTAAAATAAAATTAAAAAAAAAATAATTTCGATTGTTCGAAATATTTCAAATAAATTGATGTGGGCATTAAAATGGATCGATCCAGCCCATCTGCTAGTCTTAACATTCTAGGAAACATAAAAAGATAGCCGTAATTGGAAGTTGATTTTCATTTACAATCATGCTGTACATTGATCGAATGATTAACGCAATGGAAACTAATTTGCGTAAAAAATTGCTTAGTTACAAAAATGTGAAGTGTTTTAAAAAATTTGGTTTAGGCGGAGTCGAGCAAAATTTTTACGACTCCGACTCCAAGACTCCGACTCCGGCTCCACAGGCCTGGTTAATATTATACTCCTGACATTCATACCAATCTCTCCGATATACCACAAAACCAAGATGTTTGTTTTACGTTCTAAACCTTAAACAAATCATTTTCGTATTGATAAATTATTGCTTTTTCAAAGCGAAGAAAATAAGCAAACATTTGGTTTGATAAACAGTTTCCAGGAGCATGCCCGCCTCGCATACACAAGGTCGTGGGTTCGATTCCTGCTACGACCGAACACCAAAAAGTTTTTCAGCGGTGGATTATCCCACCTCAGTAATGCTGGTGACATATCTGAGGGTTTCAAAGCTTCTCTAAGTGGTTTCACTGGAATGTGGAACGCCGTTCGGACTCGGCTATAAAAAGGAGGTCCCTTGTCATTGAGCTTAACATGGAATCGGGCAGCACTCAGTGATAAGGGAGAAGTTCACCACTGTGGTATCACAATGGACTGAATAGTCTAAGTGAGCCTGATACATCGGGCTGCCACATAACCTAACCTAACCTAACCTAAGCAATTTTCATGATCAGTGCGCCTTCTACACCCTCAAGAAGTGAAGTCGGTCTATATGGAGGCATTACCAAATGGACCGATAAAAACTTAATCCGATACACGTTTTTGTGAACCTAAAATACCAGAATATTTACAATTTCAGGCGAATCAGATAAAAACTACGGTTTCTAGAAACCGAAGGAGTTAAATCGGGAGATCGTTATTATGGGGGCTATACTAAAATATGGACCGATACTCACCGTTTTCGGCACACCTCTTTATGGCCCGAAAATACCTCTAGATTTCCAATTTCAGGCAAATTGGATAAAAACTTCGGATTCTAGAAGCCCAAGAAGTAAAATCGGGATATCGGTCTATATGGGGGCTATACCAAAACATGGACCGTTACTCACCATTTTCGGCACACCTTTTCATGGTCCTAAAGTACCTTTTGATTTCCAAATTCAGATAAATTGGATAAAAACTGCGGTTTCTATAAGCCCAAGAAGTAAAATCGGGAGATCGGTCTATATGGGGGCTATACCAAAATATGGACCGATACTCACCATTTTTGGTACACCTCTTTATGGTCATAAAATACCTCTAGATTTCAAATTTCAGGCAAATTGGATAAAAACTACGATTTCTATAAGCCCAAGAAGTAAAATCGGGAGATCGGTCTATATGGGGGCTGTACCAAAATATGGACCGATACTCACCATTTTTGGTACACCTCTTTATGGTCATAAAATACCTCTAGATTTCAAATTTCAGGCAAATTGGATAAAAACTACGATTTCTATAAGCCCAAGAAGTAAAATCGGGAGATCGGTCTATATGGGGGCTGTACCAAAATATGGATCGATACTCACACTTTTTGGCACACGCATTTGTGGTCTTACAATACCTCTAGATTTCCAATTTCAGATAAATTGAATAAAAACTGCGGTTTCTATAAGTCCAAGAAGTAAAATCGGGAGATCGGTCTATATGGGGGCTATACCAAAACATGGACCGATACTCACCATTTTTGGCACACCTCCCCAGCAAAAACTAGGTAACCACATCTCATTACAAGTTACATTACCAGGAGTAAAGCTGTCATTACACATTGCATTACATTGCGGTGAGTTATAATGACTAACTTGTAATGGCAATAATAAATACTTCTCGGTAATTTTTGAATTGATATTCTCAAAATGTAATGCATTTGGCCGTTAATGACTTAATAAAATATAATAAATGACGGTGCCATTAGGTATAATTATTCACATAATTGAGCATTTAATTAAAAAAAAAGTATCAACTATAAATAAATAAAATAAAATAAAACTCAAAAAGAATATGTTATGTAACGGTAATTCTGAAGATTTTTCCGTTAAGGAATATTCTTCACGAATATTTCATAATAATTGTGTTTTAAATTAATGATATTACCATTTTAAATAAATGCTTTATTATACCTCATTCACATTAAACTTTCAAAATCGACTTCACACTTTCAAAATCGACTTCAACTGCCATTTGCCTTATAAAAAGGATATATAAAATTCACTTTTAGTAGATTTCGAACATAATGTGAATCTAACTCCCTTAAACGACAACATTTATTTATATTTTAACTGTGAAAATAATTTGCCTGTAATCTTATTTAGATGATTTGTTACATTTTTGTTATACCCTCCACCATAGGATGGGGGTATATTAACTTTGTCATTCCGTTTGTAACACATCGAAATATTGCTCTAAGACCCCATAAAGTATATATGTAGGTCGGATGGTATTGTAAATGGGCCATATCGGCCCACTTTTACGTATAGCCCCCATATAAACGAACCCCCAAATTTGGTTTGCGGGGACTCTAAGAGAAGGAAATTTCATCCGATCCGGCTGAAATTTGGTACATGGTGTCAGCATATGACCTAACAACCATGCAAAAATTGGTCCACATCGGTCCATAATTATATATAGTTCCATATAAACCGATCCTCAGATTGGCTTGCGGAGCCTCTAAGAGAAGCAAATTTCATCCGATCCGGCTGAAATTTGGTACATGGTGTTAGTGTATGGTCTCTAATAACCATGCAAAATTGGTCGAAATCGGTCCATAATTATATATAGCCCCCATATAAACCGGTTACCAGATTTGACCTCCGGAGCCTCTTGGAAGACCAAAATTCATCCGATTCGGTTGAAATTTGGTACGTGATGTTAGTATATGTTATCCAACAACCATGCAGGAATTGGTTCATATCAGTCCATAATTAGATATAGTCCCCATATAAACCGATCCCCAGATTTGACCTCCGGTGCCTTTTGGAGAAACAAAATTCATCCGATCTGGTTGAAATTTGGTACGTGGTGGTAGTATATGATATTTAACAGCCATGCCAAAAGTGGTCCATATCAGTTCATAATCATATATAGCCTCGATCCCGAGATTGGGTTTTGGAGCCTCATGGAGGAGCAAATTGCATCCGAGTCAGATGAAATTTGGTACATTGTGCTAGTATATGGCCGTTAACAACCATGCCTAACTAGGTCCATATCGGTCCTCAGATAAATCGATCCCCAATCACAAAAAATTGGTTCATATAAAGTTCATAATTGTATATAGCCCCCATATAAGCGACCCCCATATTTCAATTCTGGCTCTCTACCACGTATGGACTAATTCACAATTTAGAAAACGATGTTAAGAAGTTTTACGATACCACAACCCAAGTAATTCGATTGTGGATGACAGTCTTTCGTAGAAGTTTCTACGCAATCCATCGTGGAGGGTACATAAGATTCGGCTTGGCCGAACTTACGGCCGTATATACTTGTTTATTTCTACAATATTCGTTTCTATTCAAGTAATGTTCATATTACAGCATTACTCGCCATATTTTGATTCATTGTAATCGGCTAGAGAAGTCAATATTTTCGAGATTTGGTTGCCTGAGACAATAAGTGGTTATTTTGTAAACTTTGGTATATCAACGAATAAGTGATTACATATTAGGTGATTATATGCTTTAAAAGCACTAATTATTTCATGGTCAAAGGTATGCCTGGGGAGAAGTACTTTCCTCCTAGGACATGCGTATGTAAATGTAATCCGTAGCGATGACAATTAATAAGTGGTTATTAATTTTTAAACAGGCTTACATACAAGATTACCCGGTAATGAGAGTTTTTGCTGGGTCTTTATGGTCATAAAATACCTCTAGATTTCCAATTTCAGGCAAATTGGATAAAAACTGCGGTTTCTATAAGCCCAAGAAGTAAAATCGGGAGATCGGTCTATATGGGGGCTATACCAAAATATGGACCGATACGCACCATTTTTGGCACACCTCTTTATGGTCATAAAATACCTCTAGATTTCCAATTTCAGGCAAATTGGATAAAAACTACGATTTCTATAAGCCCAAGACCCCAAATCGGGAGGTCGGTTTATATGGGGACTATATCAAAACCTGGACCGATATAGCCCATCTTCGAACTTGACCTGCCTGCAGACAAAAGACGAGTTTGTGCAAAATTTCAGCACGATTGCTTCATTATTGAAGACTGTAGCGTGATTACAACAGACAGACAGACAGACAGACGGACATCGTTATATCGTCTTAGAATTTCTCCCTGATCAAGAATATATATACTTTATATAGTCGGAAATCGATATTTCGATGTGTTACAAACGGAATGACAAACTTATTATACCCCCGTCACCATTCTATGGTGGTGGGTATAAAAATTGAAAGGTCGTTATAATCGTTGTATCGCTCTTGAAGGGAACTATGTTGAATAATAAAAACGAATTTTGACAAAAAAAATGTGTGTTTCTTTGTTAGACCGGGGACTTATCAGCCATGAGTTACACGTGCCGCTCGTCGCTCAAAATTTGAAAAAAACGAATGTTTTGGCCAAAAAGTTGACGTATTGAGCCATAACTCGAGAACGGTAAATAATAAAAACACGCGCGATATCACAAACGATAGCTTATTTTGTCCTTAAATTTAATTTATGTTATGAACAAAATTGTTGTAACTCTGAGTTAAACCGAGTTACGCCAGCCTTTAGCTTCGAAAACGCGACCTGGTGCCAGTAGGAGCATTCGCCTCAACCCCACAAAACGAATCCCATTTCCAGATATTGGGATAGCTAAAATTTGAGCCTGATTAACACGTGCCGTCAAACTTTTTGGCCAAAAAAAATCGTTTTTTTTTCAAATTTTGAGCGACGAGAGGCACGTTAACACGTCGTTTAATCGGGCTCAAATTTTGGCTATCCCAATATCTGGAAAGGGGATTCGTTTTGTGGGGTTAAGACGAACTAGATTCCGACATTTTTTTTGCCCCATATAAGTTGCGGTCACTCTAATCCACATAAAGGTATACAGAAGCGATCAGACCAAGGATTCCAAACAAGACAGATATTTTTCGCAATCAAAGTGGGTACCAAAGATGTAGACTTGGGAAAACATCAAATGCGGGAGATACTTCCTACAGCGTCAAAAATCACCACAGTGACACCGAGGGTTGTTATGAAAATCACTGAAATCTTTGATGACTCTACCACAACAGCCGATGTGATGGCAGTTAATGGTTCTACGGTTCCTCCTGATAAATCTTCACCATAGTAAGCCAGATTGTGCTGACTTAAAGGTCCTCCTGAAGAAAGGGGATATAGATGAATTTCATATTCAAGAACCATTTGTATATGAGAACAGAATCTGTGAATCGAACTATTTGAGTTGTGCATAATTGCTGAAACAGAACTAATTTTATTTCTGCTTCTTTCAGACTGTCGTAGCCAGTCGAGACGTACCCAATTGCAAATATTGGGTGTCTTTAGTCTGCACGGGATATGTGAGTGTTGAGATGGACCCATGTGCCATGATTAGACCTTAGTTGAAGATAACAAAGACAAAGCCACCGTGGTGCAATGGTTAGCATGCCCGCCTTGCATACACAAGGTCGTGGGTTCGATTCCTGCTTCGACCGAACACCAAAAAGTTTTTCAGCGGTGGATTATCCCACCTCAGTAATACTGGTGACATTTCTGAGGGTTTCAAAGCTTCTCTAAGTGGTTTCACTGGAATGTGGAACGCCGTTCGGACTCGGCTATAAAAAGGAGGTCCCTTGTCATTGAGCTTAACATGGAATCGGGCAGCACTCAGTGATAAGGGAGAAGTTCACCACTGTGGTATCACAATGGACTGAATAGTCTAAGTGAGTCTGATACATCGGGCTGCCACATAACCTAACCTACTGTGTGAAAAGGCTGTCATGAGGGCAAATGTTCGATGGGAGAATTGCAAGGGTTGTAACGACACCAAGCAAATATGGCCCCATTTAAACTTAAACCGCACACTAGATATGCTAGTGTTCGCAAGACGTCAGATATCAATTCTGATATCTGCTATAACGGGTCGCTGCCTGATAGGCGAATTTGCAAAAACTATTGGTGCGAAGTATAATGATTACTGTATGAGCTGTCATGATGCGGAGGAAAAGGAATCAATTAAACACCTCTTGTGTGAGTGTCCTGCATTTTGTGTAAGGCGTAAGCAAATTTTGGTGGCATATAGCTTTAGATTACTGGCGGACCTGGAAAACGTTAACTTAAGCAGTCTGTTAATGTTTTTGGAACAGTCTGGTTGGTTCAACAGAAGCAAATAATCGAGAAGGTTCAGCGGTTAAAACTAGAAGTGCCCATATGTAATAGGTACTTTTAATGAATGTGGTATCACAATGGACTGAATAGTCTACGAGTAAGTGAGCCTGAATCTTAATCGGGCTGCCACTTTAACCTAACCTAACCTAACCACGGGCAGCACTCAGTGATAAGAGAGAAGTTCACCACTGTGGTGAAGTTCACCAAGTGAGCTTGAAATATTTTTGAGGTTATACGTATATTTTGATATACGCGGGCTACTTGTGATGTTTACAGCAACTTCTAAGATTTATCTCATACAAAAAATGGTATTAATTATGACTTCAAATTAAAATAGGGATCAACATTTTATTAAAAATTTCTATCGATTCATTTTATTTGAAAAAAAAAGTTTCATTTTCGTTTGATTTGAAAAAGGTTTCATTTGATTTGAAAAAAGGTTTCATTTGTTAAGTAGGCGTGAATTTCTAATACAAATCAGAGTTGTTAAATAATTTTAACAGTGGTTGAGTGTGAAAGTTAAAATCAAATTAAAATATGGATCAACATTTTATTAAAAATTTTTATCGATTCAATTGATTTGAAAAAAGTTTCATTTGAAATGAAAAAGGTTTCGTTTGATTTGAAAAATGTTTTATTTGATTTGAAAAAGGTATTAATTTCTTAAGTAGGCGTTTATTTGTAAAACAAAACAGGGTTGTAAAATCCAAAAATGTCGGACAGTTTTCGTTAATTTAATGAATCCCAAAATTTGGAATACAATATAGTTCAATTTTCGCACTAAATACTTACTTTTTCCCATAATGTACTTTATTTTTTTGCTGTGTAGAAAGAATTCGTTTGATTTTAGAGATTCATTTGATTTGAAAAAAGCTTCTTTTGAAATGGAAAAGTGTTCATTTGACCATATACCAACACTACGAACCAAATTTCAGCCCGATCGGATGAAATTTGCTTCTCTTAGAGGCTCCGCAAACCAAGTCAGGGAATCGGTTTATATGGGGGCTATATATAATTATGGACCGATGTGAACCAATTTTTGCATAGTTGTTAGAGACCATATACTAGCTCCATGTACCAAATTTCAGCCGGATCGGATGAATTTTGATCCTCCAAGAGGCTCCGCAAGCCAAATCTGAGCGTCGGTTTATATGGGGGCTATACGTAAAAGTCCGATCGGACGTAAAAGCCCGATCGGATGGAATGTGCTTATCCATGAGGCTCCGCAAACCAACTCGGGGGATCGGTTTATATGGGGGCTATATATAATTATGCACCGATGTGGACCAATTTTTGCATAGCTGTTAGAGACCATATACTAGCACCAGGTACCAAATTTCAACCGGATCGGATGAATTTTGCTCCTCCAAGAGGCTCCGCAAGCCAAATCTGAGCGTCGGTTTATATGGGGGCTATACGTAAAAGTGGTCCGATATGGCCCATTTGCAATACCATCTGACCTACATCAATAACAACTACTTGTGTCAAGTTTCAAGTCGATAGCTTGTTTCGTTCGGAAGTTAGCGTGATTTCAACAGACTGACGGACGGACGGACATGCTTAGACTCAGAATTTCACCACGACCCAGAGAATATATACTTTATGGGGTCTTAGAGCAATATTTCGATGTGTTACAAACGGAATGACAAAGTTAATATATCCCCATCCTATGGTGGAAGGTATAAAAACTTTTTTATCAGAGAAATGCATCTGCTATGCTAAGCAAAATTGCGAATCGTATTTAAAGGATATGGAATCTTTGCCCTCACTACAATTTTTTTTCAATGTATGGCATAAATACTCTTGGTAAGTAGTTTTTCACCTGGCCTTACTCAATTTTTGCTGTTCAGAATATCGTTGCACTACTATTCTATCGAGAACATCTCATTAGTACAAATCTCGCCAATGTTGTAGGTTTGAATCTACACAATGTGATGTTTTATTACATTCACAATAACTTTCTATTGTGATTAATTTATCCAATAAGATGACTTTTACACTGATCTTACTCAACTAAATATTCTCCATGTTATTGCCTTAATTTTGCCTTTTGATCCCTTTACAGCTAATTATAGATTATGTGACCACAATGATTCCTTTACCCAAAAGTTTTTTATATCTTTTCCGCTCCAATACCTCTCAATATCCAAGGAAGTGTTAGATTGATGACATATCAGGTGGAACAGCATAAACATGGTAATCGAGACAAATAAGCCGATCACGTGCTTTATAATTCAACCAGAAAGCCGGTTGGCCATCCAAGTTTCCCCAAAAACCATATTCATTGAAATATTTCATCAAACACGCAATCCACTCGTCCATAGGTTTTTGGAACTCCCAATACATTTTTTGGTCAATTGAGTTGTATTTCTAGAGAAAAGTTTTCCAAATTGTATGCGTATTTAATTGTTTCCTAATTAGTAGAGTATGGCCATTGCATGTGCCTGACCTCATATGGTTGTTGGTTGGTTTAACAGTGAAAATATTGAATACTAGTAGTGAAGATTAGTTGAAATGAGTGGGTGGGTGAAACCAGCGGGAAGTTTATTGTCATTATCCAGAAGATGAGGGTGGGTTCACAACAGGCGAAAGGTGACCGACCACGAGGTGTTGGTTGTATTGTCTCTTTAATTTTCAAAAGAACATGCTAGACTTCAAATTCCTGCAATTCTACTAGAAAGTCCCAGAGATCATTAAGGGGTGGATTATTTGTATCACACCATTGCGCTTCGACACACTCTTGGTGGGGTGTTATTTCAGTTAGTTGTTCTTTTCAGTATGAATAAAAAAAAATATATTAGATTTTTGGTAATCATGAAATTTGGCAACAGTGTAGCAGTGAAAATTATTGAAACCAAATCATAAACTTTCAACTCAACACTGAAGAAAATATTGTCGTGAGACCAAAGATTTCATGTCTTTAAAATACGAATGCGAATTTTTCTTAGCATACAAGATGCATTTCTTTGATATTAAATTTTCCTTATTGCTTGTCCAAAAGTCGATAAATGAATTCGGTTTGTTCTTATCGTTAAGTGATTCGACTTGGTATCTTTACATGAAAGACAATTTTTTTGGGCTTGACTTAAATAAACAAAACAAGTATATACGGCCGTAAGTTCGGGCAGGCCGAATCTTATGTACCCTCCACCATGGATTGCGTAGAAACTTCTACGAAAGACTGTCATCCACAATCGAATTACTTGGGTTGTGGTATCTTAAAACTTCTTACATCGTTTTCTAAATTGTGACTTAGTCTATACGTGGTAGAGAGCCAGAATTGAAATATGACGGTCGCTTATATGGGGGCTATATACAATTATGAACTTGATATGGACCAATTTTTGTGTGATTGGGGATCGATTTAACTGAGGGCTATATATAACTATAGACCGATATGAACCTAGTTGGGCATGGTTTTTAACAGTCATATAATAGCACAATGTTCCAAATTTCAACTGACTCGGATGAAATTTGCTCCTCCAAGAGGCTCCAAAACCAAATCTCGGGATCGGTTTATATGGGGGCTATATATGATTATGGACTGATATGGACCACTTTTGGCATGGCTGTTAAATATCATACACTACCACCATGTACCAAATTTTAACCAGATCGGATGAATTGTGCTTCTCTAAAAGGCACCGGAGGTCCAATCTGGGGATCGGTTTATATGGGGGCTATATATAATTATGGACCGATTTCGACCAATTCCTGCATGGTTGTTGGATATCATATACTAACATCACGTAACAAATTTCAACCGATTCGGATGAATTTTGCTCTTCCAAGGGGCTCCGGAGGTCCAATCTGGGGATCGGTTTATATGGTGGCTATATATAATTATGTAGCGATGTGGACCATTTTTTGCATGGTCATTAGAGACCATATACTTACACCATGTACCAAATTTCAAGCGATTCGGATGAATTTTGCTCTTCCAAGGGGCTCCGGAGGTCCAATCTGGGGATCGATTTATATGGGGGCTGGGAGCCACCGTGGTGCAATGGTTAGCATGCCCGCCTTGCATACACAAGGTCGTGGGTTCGATTCCTGCTTCGACCGAACACCAAAAAGTTTTTCAGCGGTGGATTATCCCACCTCAGTAATGCTGGTGACATTTCTGAGGGTTTCAAAACTTCTCAAAGTGGTTTCACTGCAATGTGGAACGCCGTTCGGACTCGGCGATAAAAAGGAGGTCCCTTGTCATTGAGCTTAACATGGAATCGGGCAGCACTCAGTGATAAGAGAGAAGTTCACCAATGTGGTATCACAATGGACTGAATAGTCTAAGTGAGCCTGATACATCGGGCTGCCACCTAACCTAACCTAACCTAACCTATATGGGGGCTATATATAATTATGGACCGATTTCGACCAATTTTTGCATGGGTTTTTGAGGCCATATATTAACACCACGTACCAAATTTCAACTGAATCAGATGAATTTTGGTCTTCCAAGAGGATCCCGAGTTCAAATCTGGTGATCGGTTTATATGGGGGCTATATATAATTATGGAGCGATGTGGACCGTTTTTTACATGGTCATTAGAGACCATATACTAACAGCATGTACCAAATTTCAGCCAGATCGGATCAAATTTGCTTCTCTTAGAGGCTCCGCAAGCCAAATCGGGGGATCGGTTTATATGGGGCTATATATAATTATGGACCGATGTGGACCAATTCCTGCATGGTTGTTAGAGATCATATGCTGACACAATGTACCAAATTTCAGCCGAATCGGATGAAATTTGGGGGATCGGTTTATATGGGGGCTATATATAGTTATTGACCGATGTCGACCAAATTTTGCATAGTTGTTAGAGACCATATAGTTACACCATGTACCAAATTTCAGCCGGATCGGATGAAATTTGCTTCTCTTAGAGGCTCCGCAAGCCAAATCGGGGGATCGGTTTATATGGGGGCTATATATAATTATGGACCGATGTGGGCCAATTCCTGCATGGTTGTTAGAGATCATATGCTGACACAATGTACCAAATTTCAGCCGAATCGGATGAATTTTGTTCTCTTAGAGTCCCCGCAAGCCAAATTTGGGGGTCCGTTTATATGGGGGCTATACGTAAAAGTGGACCGATATGGCCCATTTGCAATACCATCTGACCTACCTGATGTAGGTCGGATGGTATTGCAACTACTTGTGCTAAGTTTCAAGTCGATAGCTTGTTTCGTTCGGATGTTAGCGTGATTTCAACAGACGGACGGACGGACGGACATGCTCAGATTGACTCAGAATTTCACCACGACCCAGAATATATATACTTTGTGGGGTCTTAGAGCAATATTTGGATGTGTTACAAACGGAGTGACAAAGTTAATATGCCCCCATCCTATGGTGGAGGGTATAAAAACCATCCAAAAATAGGAGATGTTATTCAACACTTTCCATATCAACACATATCGGCCCAGAATTACACAGTCTCACATATGTTTACATACCCTTGAGGTTTTTACCTTATAACTAAACATATTTCTTGTTGTTGTTTATAATCCAGACTAAAAACATCTTCTTGAAAATGGACAAATACTTTGTTTTTCAAATTAGTTTACAAAATCTAAAGCATATATATGCATATTTTATTATATTTTAATAATTAAAGAAAATACATTTTCTTAAACCGTATGTAAACTTGTGTAAGACTGTGTATATATAAAAGTATAAACCGATCCGCAGATCTAACTTTCTGAGCTTCTTGGATGAAATTTGGTACGAAATGCCAGTATATCATTTCCAATAATCAGTATATCGTTTCACAAATATGTGTTGCCCCCAGAATTGACTTACAGAGTCTCTTGAAGGAGCAAATTTCATAGGATACAGTTGAAATATGGTATTCTACACTCAAGTGTACTCTCTATTTCACTAAAGCCAATTTAACTTTATTTTAGCTTATGGAATTATGAAGCTTCATCAAGGACCATTGTTTATCGATGGTATGGTGAATTCAACCAATGTCGTAGTTCACTACCTGACGAATTTCGTGAAGGTGGTCTAAAATCAGTTGTTGTTTCGGAAACCATTGATGCTGTTAGCCAACTGATATTGCAAGAACGTGATTGACACTTTGGATCCCACAATATTTGTCAAACATTTTGAATTTTAGCTGAAGCCAAACTCACACAAACTGTTTTTTAGTAAACTCATTTCGTATAAACCATGGTTTGCTTCGTTATCACTCTCTCCATGTTCTAAATGTGTGTCTCCTTTAATGCATACACACTCTCTCTCTCTCCGATTATTAATAATTTCCACACTCAGAAAAATGAACGTCGTAACTACAAGTAAATTTCATAATATTGAGTAGTTCGAAAATTTACTCACAGTTAGTTAAATTTAACTATTGATGAACAAAATTAACTCAGTGGAAGTAAATTGAACTTAAGGCCATTACCAGCAAAATTGTTAAGAACTCCCAATGAGTTCGTAAATGGACTGAAGCAAATATAATAATAGGGAATACGTATTTTCTCGAACGTACAAAGAAGTTACTCAGCGTTATTGAACTTTTACTGTGCAATATTACGAAGTCTAGTTGGACACGAAATTTCCATTTTTATATAAATAAACTAACGATGAATCTACTTCTACACCCAGAGAAGGAATATGATAACCTCAAACATGTTGCAAGAGCATAATATTATTTTTGGATGGTGACCATGTAACATTTTTATCGCAACCATGTTATTTTCTCGGAAAGTATGTATCTATTTTCGGAAAGCATGTTATATTTGGCGAGAAAACAATATTTTTGCGATAAACATGTTACATGGTCACCATCCAAAAATAACATTTTGCTCTTGAAACATGTTTGAGGTGATCATATTCCTTTTCTGTGTGTAGACAATAGTTCGTCTCCGAAACATGTGCACGTGTGGTGTTTCTAAAAATAGACACCCTTGACTGTATGTGTTAATGAATACATGCACCCCAAAAAAGTGAACCCACCGTGGAAGAAAATGTAGGTTTATTTTAAAAAATTTTAACTAAAATAGTTTTCTAATTGCAACATGTTACAAATAAGTTAATACTTTTTGTCAAATTGAAGAAAATTTTTTAAAAATAATTAATTTTTTTTCTGTTGTTTAAGAAAATGTCATATGTTGAAAGAAAAAATTGGATTCAAAAATTGTTCAAATGTCTTTAGCACTGTACGAAATTCGAGACAGGTACAATTTTAGTAAAATGTACTCATTTGAGGATTTGTACTACAGAAGAGTAAGTGGTTTGTACTAAATACAATATGACGTTTGTACTAAATACAATATGACGTGACGTGATTGGGATCCTCCCCCACCGAGGCCTCCTTGCTCCAAGTCACCAGGTGACAAAAGTTAAAACAAATTACTAACCTATAGGAAAATGTTGAACTTACTATGGGTACATGCTTCTTTAGCGACATACGAAGTTCAATATTAACACTGGTTAGTTAAAAATAAATCGCTAATGGGTTCACTCTTCTCTGAGTGCAAGTATGTATTTATGTGTATAGCAACATCCTAAATTAAATGATTTTTACACACAAACATAACAGTTTGGCTGATAAGTCCCCGGTCTGACACATAGTCGCTAGTATTAAATGCATATTATTTTTATATAGTACCAACCTTCAAATGATTCGTGTCAAAATTTGACGTCTGTAAGTCAATTAGTTTGTGAGATAGAGCGTCTTTTGTGAAGCAACTTTTGTTATTGTGAAAAAAAATGGAAAAAAGGAATTTCGTGTTTTGATAAAATACTGTTTTCTGCAGGGGAAAAATACGGTGGAAGCTTGGCTTGATAATGAGTTTCCGGACTCTGCCCTAGGGAAATCAACAATAATTGAATAGTATGCAAAATTCAAGTGTGGTGAAATGAGCACGGAGGACGGTGAACGCAGTGGACGCCCGAAAGAGGTGGTTACCGATGAAAACATCAAAAAATCCACAAAATGATTTTGAATGACCGCAAAATGAAGTTGATCGAGATAGCAGAGGCCTTAAATATATCAAAAGAACGTGTTGGTCATATCATTCATCAATATTTGGATATGCGGAAGCTCTGTGCAAAATGGGTACCGCGCGAGCTCACATTTGACCAAAAACAACGTGTTAATGATTCTGAGCGGTGTTTGCAGCTGTTAACTCGTAATACACCCGAGTTTTTCCGTCGATATGTGACAATGGATGAAACATGGCTCCATCACTACACTCCTGAGTCCAATCGACAGTCGGCTGAGTGGACAGCGACCGGTGAACCGTCTCCGAAGCGTGGAAAGACTCAAAAGAAAAAAGTGTTGTTCCACCAAGACAACGCATTGAGAACGATGGCAAAAATTCATGAATTGGGCTTCGAATTGCTTCCCCACCCACCGTATTCTCCAGATCTGGCCCCCAGCGACTTTTTTTCTTGTTCTCAGACCTCAAAAGGATGCTCGCAGGGAAAAAATTTAGCTGCAATGAAGAGGTGATCGCCGAAACTGAGGCCTATTTTGAGGCAAAACCGAAGGAGTACTACCAAAATGGTATCAAAAAATTGGAAGGTCGTTATAATCATTGTATCGCTCTTGAAGGGAACTATGTTGAGTAATAAAAACGAATTTTGAAAAAAAAAAATGTGTTTTTCTTTGTTAGACCGGGGACTTATCAGCCAACTTGTTAATCTATATATCTATATATTCTAAAATATTAATAACTGTGGTCGAAATATTAAATGCTTCCACCAAATAATCTTAACCCCAAATGTAAAATTTTTTTACACAAGAATATATACCAAACACATATATATTTCAGATCATTTAGATTATACAATTGTTAAAATTTCTCAAATAATACGGTTAAATTGAAACGTTTGATATTACGTATAAACACAGTTATGTGCACTCGAAAATTTCCCTTGGGTACTGGAATCATTTGAATGTATTCCTCACTCAAAGAAAGATTTTTCATAATTATATCTTGGGGCTACAATCAAAGTTTTAGATTAAGATGAAGCAAGCTAAATTGAAATGTGTTTACCTTAAAGGGACATGTACGATTTCCACTGAAATATTTCTGTATCATTGGATATGCGAAAGCCCAAAACACCTGACGTCTATTAAAGGCTAGAAATTTGCACACATCAAAAATATCATCATATATAAAAGGATAATATCTTTTTCCATTATGTCGAAATAGTTTAACACGACTCTTATAATAAAAAAAATCGTTAATATAACTGTACAAAATTCCAAGAGAAACCCTGGGGTTACCTTCATATCATAGATTGTCTTTAAAACTGTAACACGGGCACTCATTGTAGGAGATAGATTTTTCTCTTTGTAACATCCACAGTAAATAAATCTTGTAAATTCTTTGTCATATTCATGGCATGCAAATCCTCGCAGTTCCATATTAATGTTTATTGCTGATATTTTTCCAATATCCATATAATATTGTAAGACACAGAAATATCCTAAAATATATTTTACAAGAATCATTTCTATTTTTAATTAGCTTTTGTACCATGCAAACCCGATTTTCATACTAAGCAAAATAAATTTAATTGCCCTAATGTATATTGAAAATGTTTATCATTAAAAACACTAGTTTACAAAGTTTTTTTTTTTCATGTACATGTGATGAGATGTGACTTTTCTTATGTATTTTGATCTGCTGAATTCGAAAAAAAATTTTTTTAATTTTTTAGGGATTAGTGAACCCACATTGAGGGAAGATTTCCAGTCAGACGCCAGCCAACCAGGGTTTTTGGTTGTGACAACTGGTAGAAATGAGAATGGGGGCTCCCTTTTATGTTAAGCTATGTAATGGTGTTTACTGTAATATTATTTGTTCTCTCACGGACGAAAAATAATAAGTGGAAATTGATTTCCAATTTTTGCCGCAAAATGAGAAACCAAATAAAACAAATATATACGGCCGTAAGTTCGACCAGGCCGAAGCTTATGTACCCTCCACCATGGATTGCGTAGAAACTTCTACTGAATCGAATTACTTACACAATCGAATTACTTGGGTTGCGGTAACACTTGCCGATGGCAAGGTATCTTAAAACTTCCTAACACCGTCTTCTAAATTGCAAGGTAGTCCATATGTGGTATATATTAAACTAAAAAAGGCCGATTAAATACGTATATAATTAAGTTTCACAAAATTTTTTATAGAAATAAAATTTTGACAAAAGTTTCTATAGAAATAAAATTTTGACAAAATACAATTTGGACAAAATTTTCTATAAAAATAAAATTTTGACAAAATTTTCTATAGAAATACAATTTTGACAAAATTTTCCATTAAAAATAAAATTTTGACAAAATTTTCTATAGAAATAAAATTTGGACAAAATTTCTTTAGAAATAAAATTTGGACCAAATTTCTATAGAAATAAAATTTTCACAAAATTTTCTATAGAAATACAATTTTGACAAAATTTTCCATAGAAATAAAATTTTGACAAAATTTTCTATAGAAATAAAATTTTGACAAAATTTCTATAGAAATAAAATTTTCACAAAATTTTCTATAGAAATAACATTTTGAAAAATTTCTCTAGAAATAAAATTTTGACAAAATTTTCTATAGAAGTAAAATTTGGAAAACATTTCTATAGAAATAACATTTTGACAAAATTTTCTATAGAAGTAAAATTTTGACAACATTTTCTATAGAAATAAAATTTTGCCAAAATTTTCTATAAAAATACAATTTTGACAAACATTTTTATAGAAATAAAATTTTGACAAACTTTTCCATAGAAATAAAATTTTGACAAAATTTTCTACAGAAATAAAATTTGGAGAAAATTTCCTATAGAAATAAAATTTTGGTAGATTATTCTTGGCTCGAGTGGCAACCATGATTATGAACCGTTATGGACCAATTTTTGTGTGATTGGGGATCGGCTATATATAACTATACACCGATATGGACCAATTTTGGCATAGTTTTTAGCGGCCATATAAAGGGTGATTCTTTTGAGGTTAGGATTTTCATGCATTAGTATTTGACAGATCACGTGGGATTTCAGACATGGTGTCAAAGAGAAAGATGCTCAGTATGCTTTGACATTTCATCATGAATAGACTTACTAACGAGCAACGCTTGCAAATCATTGAATTTTATTACCAAAATCAGTGGCAGAAAATCCGCTTTTTTATCGACAAATTTTGTTCAGCGATGAGGCTCATTTCTGGTTAAATGGCTACGTAAATAAACAAAATTGCCGCATTTGGAGTGAAGAGCAACCAGAAGCCGTTCAAGAACTGCCCATGCATCCCGAAAAATGCACTGTTTGGTGTGGTTTGTACGCTGGTGGAATCATTGGACCGTATTTTTTCAAAGATGCTGTTGGACGCAACGTTACGGTGAATGGCGATCGCTATCGTTCGATGCTAACAAACTTTTTGTTGCCAAAAATGGAAGAACTGAACTTGGTTGACATGTGGTTTCAACAAGATGGCGCTACATGCCACACAGCTCGCGATTCTATGGCCATTTTGAGGGAAAACTTCGGAGAACAATTCATCTCAAGAAATGGACCGGTAAGTTGGCCACCAAGATCATGCGATTTGACGCCTTTAGACTATTTTTTGTGGGGCTACGTCAAGTCTAAAGTCTACAGAAATAAGCCAGCAACTATTCCAGCTTTGGAAGACAACATTTCCGAAGAAATTCGGGCTATTCCGGCCGAAATGCTCGAAAAAGTTGCCCAAAATTGGACTTTCCGAATGGACCACCTAAGACGCAGCCGCGGTCAACATTTAAATGAAATTATCTTCAAAAAGTAAATGTCATGGACCAATCTAACGTTTCAAATAAAGAACCGATGAGATTTTGCAAATTTTATGCGTTTTTTTTTTTAAAAAAAGTTATCAAGCTCTTAACAAATCACCCTTTACTAACACCACGTTGCAAATTTCAACCAGATCGGATGAATTTTGCTTCTCCAAAAGGCACCGGAGGTCAAATCTGGGGATCGCTTTGTATGGGGGTTATATATAATTATGGACCGATATGGACCAATTTTCGCATGGTTGTTAGAGACCACATACTAACACCACGTACCAAATTTCAACCAGATCGGATGAATTTTGCTTCTCCAAAAGGCACCGGAGGTCAAATCTGTGGATCGGTTTATATGTGGGCTATATATAATTATGGACCGATATGGACCAATTCTTACGTGTTTGTTAGAGACCACCTACTAACACCACGTTCCAAATTTCAACCAGATCGGATGAATTTTGCTCCTCCAAGAGGTTTCGGAGATCAAATCTGGGGATCGATTTATATGGGGGCTATATATAAGTATGGACCGATATCGACCAATTCTTACGTGTTTGTTCGAGACCACATACTAACACCACGTTCGAAATTTCAACCAGATCAGATGAATTTTGCTTCTCCAAAAGGTACCGGGAGCCGTGGTGCAATGGTTAGCATGCCCGCCTTGCATACACAAGCTCGTGGGTTCGATTCCTGCTTCGAGCGAACACCAAAAAGTTTTTCAGCGGTGGATTATCCCACCTCAGTAACGCTGGTGACATTTCTGAGGGTTTCAAGGCTTCTCTACGTGGTTTCGCTGCAATGTGGAACGCCGTTCGGACTCGGCTATAAAAAGGAGGTCCCTTGTCATTGAGCTTAACATAGAATCGGGCAGCACTCAGTGATAAGAGAGAAGTTCACCAATGTGGTGGCACAATGGACTGAATAGTCTAAGTGAGCCTGATAACCTAAAAGGCACCGGAGGTCAAGTCTGGGGATCGGTTTATATGGGGGCTATATATAAATATGGACGGATATTAACCAACTCATGCATGGTTGTTGGATACCATATACTAACATCACGTACCAAATTTCAACCGGATCGGATGAATTTTGCTCCTCCAAGAGGTTTCGGAGATCAAATCTGGGGATCGATTTATATGGGGGCTATATATAATTATGGACCGATATCGACCAATTCTTACGTGTTTGTTCGAGACCACATACTAACACCACGTTCCAAATTTGAACCAGATCAGATGAATTTTGCTTCTCCAAAAGGTACCGGGAGCCGTGGTGCAATGGTTAGCATGCCCGCCTTGCATACACAAGCTCGTGGGTTCGATTCCTGCTTCGAGCGAACACCAAAAAGTTTTTCAGCGGTGGATTATCCCACCTCAGTAACGCTGATGACATTTCTGAGGGTTTCAAGGCTTCTCTACGTGGTTTCGCTGCAATGTGGAACGCCGTTCGGACTCGGCTATAAAAAGGAGGTCCCTTGTCATTGAGCTTAACATAGAATCGGGCAGCACTCAGTGATAAGAGAGAAGTTCACCAATGTGGTGGCACAGTGGACTGAATAGTCTAAGTGAGCCTGATACATCGGGCTGCCACCTAACCTAACCTAAAAGGCACCGGAGGTCAAGTCTGGGGATCGGTTTATATGGGGGCTATATATAAATATGGACGGATATTAACCAACTCATGCATGGTTGTTGGATACCATATACTAACATCACGTACCAAATTTCAACTGAATCAGATGAATTTTGTTCTTCCAAGAGGCACCGGAGGTCAAGTCTGGGAATCGGTTGATATGGGGGCTATATATAATTATGGACCGATGTGAACTAATTTTTGCATGGTTATTAGAGACCATATACTTACACCATGTACCAAATTTCAGCCGAATCGGATGAAATTTGCTTCTCTTAGAGGCTCCGCAAGCCAAATCTGGGGATCGGTTTATATGGGGGCTATATATAATTATGGACCGATGTGGACCAATTTTTGCATGGTTGGAAGAGACCGTATGCTAACACTACATACCAAATTTCAACCGGATCGGATGAATTTTGTTCCTGGGCTTGGGTTATTAGAGACCACATACTTACACCATGTACCAAATTTCAGCCAGATCGGATGAAATATGCTACTCTTATAGGCTCCGTAAGCCATATTTGGGGACCGTTTATATGGGGGCTATACGTAAAAATGGACCGATATGGCCCATTTGCAATACCATCCGACATATATCAATAACAACTACTTGTGCAAAGTTTGAAGTCGATAGCTTGTTTCGTTCGGAAGTTAGCGTGATTTCAACAGACGGACGGACGGACGGACATGCTTATTAAGCAGCAATTAAGCAGAACTGATAATTCAAAAAATTCATTTAGTGGAAATTCATAAAAATATAAATCCTTAAATCTAAGATCATAATTTAAGGACAAATTAAATTTTTCCAAACAGTTTTTGCGATATCCCGTTATTTTTAGTTTTTCGCTATTTTTTCACTACACAAATTATATCTCGAGTTAGAAATTTATATTGTTATTGCAACTAAATGAAAGATATTGAGATGACGAATAATCGTGTATAATTGGATATGTGATATGTTAAGTGGTTAAAAAAAATATTCATGTAAAAAGGCTCAATTTTCAAAACAAAAATCATGTTTTACAGTGGCCCTTTTCCGCCGGAAAAGTACAAACCATTGAAAGCAATTTAGTGAACAAATCCGATGTAAAATCATGCAAATATGAGCAACTCACCCACACAAAACTGCCGCTCGGCCACACAAAAATGCATTTTTGTGTGGGTGATGATTTGACATCGGATTTGTTCACTAAATTGCTAATAACTTTGTTATTTTTCGGTCGTTTTTCTTCTAATTGGTCGTTAGGTTTTGAACCATTTAATTTATCACAGATCCAATTATACACGATTATTCGTGTCATCTCAATACCTTTTAGAGATAATCGAAAAATTCGAACTAGAAATATAATTTGTTTATTAATAAAGACCGAAAAACTAAAAATAACGGTATATCTCAAAAACTGTTCCATAAAAAAATTTAATTTTTTTTTCGAATTCAGCAGATCAAAATACATAAGAAAAGTCACATCTCATCAAATGTACATTTTCAAGGTAAACTAGTGTAATCGATAACATCTCCCGAATATTCTAAAATATAGTTAAATTGCAGGCCATGACTTGACATTACTGCATTTTATATTATTATAGAACAAAAACAAACAGTAATCATCAGGGCTGTCAAGCCGGAGTCGGAGTCTTGAAGTCGGAGTGGGAGTCGGAGTCGGAATCGTAGAAATTTTGCTCGTCTCCGATTCCGGCGAAACAAAATTTGAAAAACACTTTATATCTTTGTAACTAACTATTCGGCACACCGTAAATAGGTGTGCCGAATATGGTGTGTATCGGTCTATGGTTTGCTATAGCCCCCAGATCTCCCGATTTTACTTCGAAACCATAATTTTTTATCAAATTTGCCTGAAATTTGAAATCTAGAGGTATTTTAGGACCATAAATGGATTTTCAGAAAATGGTGTGCATCGGTTCATGTTTTGGTATAGCCCCCATATACACCGATCCTCAGAGTTTACTACTTGGGCTTCTAGAAACCATAATTTTTATTCGATTTGCCTGAAATTGTAAATATAAAGGCCACAAAAACCTGTATCGGATTTAGTTTTTATAGGTCCATTTGGTAAGGGCTCCATATAGACCGATTTCAATTCTTGAGGGTATAAGAGGCGCACCGATCACGAAAATTGCTTGTAACTGAATGCAGATTTTACTTCTCGTAATTATTTTGATAATAGGGGTAGAAATCTTCAAATTTTAGTTTACAAATCAAGACGTCATTTCATAATTTTTCTTGCATACTTACACGAGATGTTTATGATACGCAAAAACTCAACCAAAAATGCTTCTTGTAAATCTGATCTAGTCATCGTAGGTAGAATCTTTAAATTTCTCTTCGGCAGTCGTACTGGTTGAATTGATCTGCTTGGGAGAATATTTGTCATCAAACACGCTGAAATTCTATATTTTACCAAGCAACCCGCTACGACTAAGGCTATAGTCACAACACTAGGCAAATATTTGACCAAAATGAGTGTGAAACGTTTTTCCAGAACCATTTTCCAAATATCTGGATACGGTTTTTGAAAAATAATCCTATCATGATGTTATATATCCAATATGAGCTAAAAATGTCCGCTGGTCTGGCTGTGGCGACGGATTCTTTTTTGATTTCTGTCAAATATTTGCCCAGTGTGACCATAGCATAAGAGCTTTCGGCGGAAACTCTTATATTTGATTCATGGTGGTGGGTATTTAAGATTCGGCCCTGCCGAACTTACTGCTGTATATACTACTTGTTTGAAACTGCGTTATGATGTTTTAAATGCAACAAACTTGATTTTGTAGAATTCAGTCAAAATTTTAAGACGTAGGATTTTTTTCAGATTGTATCTTAAACAAGTAAGGAAAGTCTAAAGTCGGGCGGGGCCGACTATATTATACCCTGCACCACTTTGAAGATCTAAATTTTCGATACCATATCACATCCCTCAAATGTGTTGGGGGCTATATATAAAGGTTTGTCCCAAATACATACATTTAAATATCACTCGATCTGGACATAATTTGATAGACTTCTACAAAATCTATAGACTCAAAATTTAAGTCGGCAAATGCATTAGGAAACATTTAATCTGACGCAATTTTAAGGAAACTTCGCAAAAGTTTATTTATGATTTATCGCACGATACATATGTATTAGAAGTTTAGGAAAATTAGAGTCATTTTTACAACTTTTCGACTAAGCAGTGGCGGAAAATGTTGGTATTTTGACCATTTTTGTCGAAATCAGAAAAACATATATATATATATGGGAGCTATATCTAAATCTGAACCGATTTCAACCAAATTTGGCACGCATAGCAACAATGCTAATTCTACTCCCTGTGCAAAATTTCAACTAAATCGGAGTTAAAAATTGGCCTCTGTGGACATATGAGTGTAAATCGGGCGAAAGCTATATATGGGAGATACATCGAAATCTGAACCGATTTCAATCAAATTGGCACGCATAGTTACCATGCTAATTCTACTCCCTGTGCAAAATTTCAACTAAATCGGAGTTAAAAATTGGCCTCTGTGGTCATATGAGTGTAAATCGGGCGAAAGCTATATATGGGAGATATATCCAAATCTGAACCGATTTGGCTGATATTTTGCAAGTTTTTCGAGACCCATAAAATATTCGGATGTACGGAATTTGAGGAAGATCGGTTGATATACATGCCAATTATGACCAGATCGGAGAAAAATATATATGACAGCTATATCTAAATCTGAACCGATCAATAGGGATCGTCTTTGAGCCGAAATAGGACCCTATACCAAATTTTAGGGCAATCGGACTAAAACTGCGAGCTGTACTTTGCACACAAAAATACATCAACAGACAGACAGACGGACAGACAGACAGACAGACGGACATCGCTAAATCGACTCAGAATTTAATTCTAAGCCGATCCGTATACTAAAAGGTTGGTCTATGATTACTCCTTTTTGGCGTTACATACAAAAGCACAAACTTATTATACCCTGTACCACAGTAGTGGTGAAGGGTATAAATATAGAGCGCATTTAAGGGTTTTAAAGGACTTTAATAGCACGTAAAGAAAAAAGGTGAAAAAACGAATAAATTAAAATTTGTTTCCTACACAGAATAAAATTTCAGAAAAATTTTTCCAATTAAAGTCTTAATTGAGTCTTAAAAAAATATGCAATTAAAAATTTAATTGATTCAACAAAAAATTTTAATTGAAACAAAAATCAATCACAAAAATTAATAGTATAAATAAATTTTTTAATTGGATCAATTAATTTTTAAATAGACTTTCAATTAATTTTTTAATTGATACTATCATTTCTGTGATTGAAAACATTTCAATTAACAAATTAATTGGATCAATTAGGAATAAAGAAATTTTCATTGGGCTGGGGATTTTTTTTTTTTTTGCAATTTTTAAAAATAAACTAAAACATTAAAAAGAGTTTGCAATAAAAATAAATTAATTTACTATCAGTTTACTAATAACAGTGGACTTTTTTGATGGGTCGTTTTACCCCAAGTTTTCCTATATTTCCACAAATTAAAATATAAATAACAAGAAATTAAGGATAAGAAATAAATTCGAAGAGCTGGAAAATGCTTTTATTCGCATTTATTAATCAGAAATTAACATTATTTATGATCACAAAATTGCGTATTTAAAAAAATACCAAGACGCATATGCAACATTTAGTATAACTTCGAGAAACTTTTTTCCCATAGATAAATATGTTTATAATTTCTTTATTATAATTATTATTATTTTTTTTTTTTAACAAACATAACCCCAACAAATGTAGACAAAAGAATATTATTATTAAAGACAAAAATTTGTCCACAACAAAATAATTTAAATGCAATTTTTATTCGAAACTTTTGTAAATTTATATACCATAAACAATTGTCTCAATTGATCCATACAAACAAAACTAAATGATTTCAATTATGTGATAGCCCAAAGTCACTATAGCACCATAGATCTGAGTTGAAGGAAACCATAACCATAAATACGATCTATGTGTCAATTGATATGCCACACATTAACAAAGGGGTAAGCAAAGCTGAGCGTTTAATAAACTCATGGATAGCAGCAATTAAAATAACACATCATTTTATGGCTCTGCTGATACTTTTGCATTAATGGAGTGTAAAAAAAATTCGGATTAATTTCTGGTGACACAATTTTTTTTAAACATATTTTGTTGATCATATGTATATTTAAATTATTTAATTGAAGGTTCGTTATGCGCCCAATGAAAAGTTTACTTAGATTCAAAAGTGTTGACCTCCCCCTTGCTATTTATTCTGGATTTTTAGAAGATCATCTACCCTCTAAAAAGATCGACTATGTCTCCAACTCCCAAACATATTCTGGTAAACAAAAAAAAAACATATATTTGTAATTTATGAGAAAATTACACCCCAAATATTTATTTATATACACAGAAAAAATTATCGCCAAAATATTTCCAATTAAAAAGTTAATTAACGCTGAAATGTTTTTATAACCTGCGCCACACTGTGGAACAGGGTATTATAAGTTAGTGCATATGTTTGTAACACCCAGAAGGAGACGAGATTGACATATGGTGTCTTTGGCAATAATGTTCAGGGTGGGTCCCTGAGTCGATATAACCATGTCCGTCTGTCCGTCCGTCCGTCCGTCTGTCTGTGATTTTTGTACTCAAAGTCTAGGTCGCAATTTAAGTCCAATCGCCTTCAAATTTGGCACATGTTCCTAATTTGGGTCAAAATAGAACCCTATTAATTTTGGAAGAAATCGGTTCAAATTTAGATAGGTTAGGTTAGGTTATGTGGCAGCCCGATGTATCAGGCTCACTTAGACTATTCAGTCCATTGTGATACCACAGTGATGAACTTCTCTCTTTTCACTGAGTGCTGCCCGATTCCATGTGAAGCTCAATGACAAGGGACCTCCTTTTTATAGCCGAGTCCGAACGGCGTTCCACATTCCTGTGAAACCACTTAGAGAAGCTTTGAAACCCTCAGAAATGTCACCAGCATTACTGAGGTGGGATAATCCACCGCTGAAAAACGTTTTGGTGTTCGGTCGTAGCAGGAATCGAACCCACGACCTTGTGTGTGCAAGGCGGGCATGCTAACCATTGCACCACGGTGGCTCCCAAAAATTTAGATATAGCTCCCATATATATCTTTCGCCCGATGTGCACTTATATGGACCCAGAAGCCAGAGTTTTATCCCGATTAGCTTGAAATTTTGCACAAAGAGTACAATTGGTAGTGTAGTAATGTGTGCCAAATTTGATTGAAATCGGTTCAGATTTAGATATAGCTCCCATATATATCTTTCGCCCGATATGGACTTATATGGCCCCAGAAGCCAGATTTTTGGTCGAATTTGGTTGAAATTTTGCACTAGGAGTACAATTAGTAGTATAGTCAAGTGTGCAAAATTTGATTGAAATCGGTTCAGATTTAGATGTAGCTCCCATATATATTTTTCGCCCGATATGGACTAATAGGGTGCTAAAAGCCAGAGTTTTGGCCCAATTTGGTTGAAATTTTGCACAGGGAGTAGATTTAGTATTGTAGCTATGCGTGCCAAATTTGGTTGAAATCGATTCAGAGTTAGATATAGCTCTCATATATATCTTTCGCCCGATATGCACTTATATGGACCCAGAAGCCAGAGTTTTATCCCGATTAGCTTGAAATTTTGCACAAGGAGTACAATTGGTAATATAGTCATGTGTGCCGAATTTGATTGAAATCGGTTCAGATTTAGATATAGCTCCCATATATATGTTTTTCTGATTTCGACAAAAATGGTCAAAATACCAACATTTTCCTTGTTGAATCGCCACTGCTTAGTAGAAAAGTTGTAAAAATTACTCTAATTTTCCTAAACTTCTAACACATATAAAAAATTTTGCGAAGTTTCCTTAAAATTGCTTCAGATTTAAATGTTTCCCATATTTTTTTACTAAAATTGTATTCCACCCTAGTGCATTAGCCAACTTAAATTTTGAGTCTATAGATTTTGTAAAAGTCTATAAAATTCTGTGATATTTAAATGTATGTATTTGGGACAAACCTTTATATATAGCCCCCAACACATTAGACGGATGTGATATGGTATCGAAAATTTAGATTTACAAAGTTGTGCAGGGTATAATATAGTCGGCCCCGCCCGACTTTAGACTTTCCTTACTTGTTTTTTACTAAAATTGTGCATTAGCCAACTTAAATTTTGAGTCTATAGATTTTATAAAAGTCAATCAAATTCTATCCAAATCGAGTGATATTTAAATGTATGTATTTGGGACAAACCTTTATATATAGCACCCAAAACATTTGACGGATGTGATATGGTATCGAAAATTTAGATCTACAAAGTGGGGCAGGGTATAATATTGTCTGCCCCGCCCGATTTTAGACTTTCCTTACTTGTTTTCACAGTGGTAGTTACTGACAATATTCCGAGAATTTATACGAAAGCCTTTACCCCATAATCTTTAAGTAAAATATTTTCGTTTAGTTGAATTTTCTCGTTATAGAAATTACTTCGTCTTAATTCGCTATCATTTATGCTTTACAAAATTTTCCATTTCGGATAATTTGTGATCTATATCTCAGATATGCCAGCACGTTTCATAATCTGCTGGATATATAAGGAAAGACAAAGAGAGGCAGGGCACAGGATTATTGTATGCACGTTAAGTTGTATATGTACACAGACCTATTCAATAATTAAGGGTAACATAATCCCAAATGTAGGTATGTGCAGATGTATGCATGTTTGTTTGCCACATCAGCCTAAAAAGGATGTGTGTGTGTGTGCAGCAATGAGCAACCAAGGAACTAAAAAGTATATCTACTCACTCGTATACTGTATAACTACCTTAAGGGCCCCGTTGCTGCAGGACAAAGGGGATGAGTTGTGCATAGAAACACAAACATTATAGAGCGGTTTTACATTGTTGTCATTTCTCTTGTTATTCTCTAAACAATTGCAAGAGGAAGACAAAAACAATGAATTGTGTAAATTCAGCCTCCTTACATTACAGGTCAGATTGCCATGGTGCAAGCCTTGTGGTGATAAATACTTGTACATAAATCTTATGAATAATATACAAATTGTTGTTGTTTTTCCTTAAATCCCAAAGCAATGAGGAACAGAGAGAATTCAGAGGGTGAATACTATAGTGAGATTGAGAGAGAAAGAGAGAGTGAGGTAGAGAAATAGAAGAGAATTGAAGGGCGTGTAGTTTTTTTTTTTTTATTTGCAAGCGAAAGCAAAAAAAGCGTTATATTTAAAACAATGATATTTTTCCTAAGTCAAGCTAAGAGCATGTTAGCGATTTAAACCGAATACAATTAATGTCATGCTTTCTTTTAGGAGGATATAAAAACAGATTTCCAAAAACTACAATGAATTGAACCAACAAGGCTCAAGATTTTTTAAACCGGCTTTTATGAGAGAGATGTCGGTTAGATGCCACGGTTGCCACTCATGCCAAAAATAATCTACCAAAATTTGACGAAAATTTGACCACATTTGTCAAAAATGTTTTCTATAGAAAATTTTCTCCAAATTTTAATTCTATAGAAAATTGTATTTCTATATAAAATTTTGTCAAAATTTTATTTCTATAGAAAATTTTGTCCAAATTTTATTTCTATAGAAAATTTTGTCAAAATTTTGAATTTTATAGACAATTTTGTCGAAATTTTGATTTCTATAGAAATTTTGTTAAATTTTTATAGCGCTGTCCAAATTTTATTTCTATAGAAAATTTTGTTAAATTTTTATAGCGCTGTCCAAATTTTATTTTTATAGTAAAGTTTCTCAAAATTTTATTTCTATAGAAAATTTTCTCAAAATTTTATTTCTATAGAAAATTTTGTCAAAATTTTATTTCTATAGAAAATGTTGTCCAAATGTTATTTCTATAGAAAACTTTGTCCAAATTTTATTTCTGTTTTGTTTTTTATTGTTGGTTTGTCCTCCAATCATATTTGTTGCTTTGATCTCAGCTTTAAAAACATGCATTGACTAAACTACAAGTGTAGCTTAACCAACAGAGGAAAAGAATGTTTGTCAAATTTATTTGGGCAAAGCCCTATAGACTGCAAGATGGTTGGATGGACGCACGTTTCGGAATTACCACATTCCTCATCAGCATCCTCTACTTGCAGCAAAACTATCAACCACTTATCAAAATAAATTCAGGCAGTTCATTAAACCCAACAATGAAGCACACTTGAACCTCCCGAAAAAAGGTTTAATGTAGCCGGCTTATGCCGAAATTCATACAAACGTCTCTCTTTTCCTTTGCCACCATCAAATCATCGATTTTGTTGCAGTTGGCTGGCTTTATTTATGAGCGTGCTTCCTCTTACTTCATCCGTGTTTTTTTTTTTCTATAGAAAATGTTGTCAAAATTTTGAATTTTATAGAAAATTTTGTCGAAATTTTGCTTTCTATAGATAATTTTATTAAAATTTTATTCCTACAGAAAACTTTGTCCAAATTTTATTTCTATGGTAAAGTTTCTCAAAATTTTATCTATGTAGAAAATTGTCTAGCAATTTTATTTCCATAAAAATTTTTCTCAATATTTTATTTTTATACAAAATTTTCTCAAAATTTAATTTTTATAGAAAAGATTTTATTTCTATAGAAAATGTTGCCAAATTTTATTGCTATAGAACATTTTGTTAAAATTTAGTTTCTGTTGAAATTTTGTAAAAATTTTATTTCTATAGAAAAATTTCTCAAAATTTTATTTCTATAGAAAATTCCCTCAAAATTTTATTTCTATGGAAAATGTTGTCAAAATTTTATTTATATAGAAAATTTTGTCAAAATTTTATTTCTATAAAAATTTTATTTTTATACAAACTTTTCGCAAAATTTAATTTTCATAGAAAAGATTTATAGAAAAAAATTTATTTCTATAGAAACTGTAGCCAAATTTTTATTTCTATAGAGCATTTTGTTAAAATTTTATTTCTATAGAAAAATGTCTCGAGATTTTATTTCTAAAGAAAATTTTATCAAAATTTTGAATTTTATAGAAAATTTTGTCGAAATTTTGATTTATATAGAAAATTTTGTTAAAATTTTATCCCTATAGAAAACTTTGTCCAAACTTTATTTCTATAGTAAAGTTTCTCAAAATTTCATTTCTATAGAAAATTTTCTCAAAATTTTATATCCATAGAAAATTTTCTAAAAATTTTATTTCTATAAAAATTTTATTTTTATACAAAATTTTCTCAAAATTTAATTTTTATAGAAAAGATTTATAGAAAAAATGTTATTTCTATAGAAAATGTAGCCAAATGTTTATTTCTATAGAGCATTTTCTTAAAATTAAATTTCTATAGAAAATTTGGTCAAATTATATTTCTATAGAAAAATTTGTCAAAATTTTATTTGTATAGAAAATTTTGTCAACATTTTATTTCTATAGAAAATTTTGTAAAAATGTTCTCAAAATTTTATTTCTATAGAAAATTTAGTCAAAATTTTATTTCTATAGAAAATTTTGTTCAAAATTTATTTCTCAAAATTTTATTTCTATAGAAAATTTCCTCAAAATTTTATTACTATTGGAAAATTTCTCATAATTTTATTTCTATAGAAAATTTTGTACAAATTTTCAATTTTATAGAAAATTTTCTCATAATTTTATTTCTATAGAAAATTTTGTACAAATTTTCAATTTTATAGAAAATTTTGTCAAAATTTTATTTCTATTGGAAATTTTCTCATAATTTTATTTCTGTAGAAAATTTTGTCAAAATTTTATTCCTATAGAAAATTTCGTCAAAATTTTATTTCTATATAAAATTTTGTCAAAACTTTATTTCTATATATTTTGTCAAAACTTTATTTCTATATATAGAAAATTTTGTCAACATTTTATTACTATTGGAAATTTTCTCATAATTTTATTTCTATAGAAAATTTTGTAAAAATTTTGAATTTTATAGAAAATTTTGTCGAAATTTTGATTTCTATAGAAAATTTTATTAAAATTTTATTTCTATAGAACATTTTGTCAAAATTTTGAATTCTATAGAAAATTTTGTCGAAATTTTGATTTCTATAGAAAATTTTGTTAAAATTTTATTTCTATAGAAAATTTTCTCAAAATTTTATTTCTATAGAAAATTTCGTCAAAATTTTATTTCTATAGAAAATTTTGTCAAAACTTTATTTCTATAGAAAATTTTGTCAAAATTTTATTTCTTAGAAAATTTTTTAAAAATGTTCTCAAAACTTTATTTCTACACCCTCAAAAAAAATCGCTTCTCTAACATATGTTCCAAACATATTTTGCAGGAAACACATATATTATTGGATACTGCAGAAACATTAATATGTTTGTTTTATCTGAGCGTATTATATGTTTGGAAGCATTTTGAGTCCAAAAATAGTATATGTTTGGAAGAATTCCCCAAAGAAGATTGTGCTCATTCCCTCACATAATTTTCACTACCACGAAATTTTTGAGTTCTTCGCATCTTTTTCTGTAATACAAATATGCTGTTTTTTCTTTCAAATGTCTATTCTCTTGGTTCCGAATGTATATTCTCTTTATTCTGAATACTCATTCTAATATTCAAATTAAATAGTAATTAGACTTAAGCATATAAAATTTATGGCCTTATCATGAAACAGTTTTCCGAACCAACATACAAGCGGTTTCACAGAAATTGCTCTCATTTCATTCTATCGCTGTGTTATGTTGATATCTTTTTATTCAACCATCCCGGTTTCCATCTCTATTTATTTCTCTATACTAACTCTCTCTCTCTGGCGCTCTTTGAATAAAGTATCACAACATATATATGTTTACTCGAAATTTGTAAATTTATATATGTTTACATTCACACATATTATTTTTATGAAACATTCATGCCCCAAACATAATATATTCTAACATATTAACATATGTGTCCCAAACATTTTGTGTTAGTTTAGGAACATTACATGTTTGCACTTAAATATATTGTGTTTAAAAATTGTGCCCGAAACACATTTTGTTTATATCGGAACATATTAAAAACATATTTTTCTAACAGTGTATAGAAAATTTTGTCCAAAATTTATTTCTCTAAATTTTATTTCTATAGAAAATTTTCTCAAAATTTTATTTCTATAGAAAAATTCGTCAAAATGTTATTTCTATAGAAAATTTTGTCAAAACTTTATTTCTATATATTTTGTCAAAACTTTATTTCTATATATAGAAAATTTTGTCAACATTTTATTACTATTGGAAATTTTCTCATAATTTTATTTCTATAGAAAATTTTGTAAAAATTTTGAATTTTATAGAAATTTTTTTCGAAATTTTGATTTCTTTAGATTTTTCTTTTTTTATAGAAAATTTTCTCAAAATTTTATTTCTATAGAAAATTTTCTCAAAATTTTATTTTTATAAAAATTCTTCTCATTTTATTTTTATATAAAATTGTCTCAAAATTTAATTTTTATAGAAAAGATTTATAGAAAAATTTTATTTCTATAGAAAATTTAGTCAAAATTTTATTGCTATAGAACATTTTGTTAAAATTTAATTTCTATAGAAAATTTGGTCAAATTATATTTGTATAGAAAATTTTCTCAAAATTTTATTCTACAGAAAATTTTTTTAAAAATGTTCTCAAAATTTTATTTCTATAGAAAATTTAGTCAAAATTTTATTTCTATAGAAAATTTTGTTCAAAATTTATTTCTCAAAATTTTATTTCTATAGAAAATTTTCTCAAAATTTTATTTCTATAGAAAAATTAGTCAAAATTGTATTTCTATAGAAAATTTTCTCAAAATTTTATTTCTATAGAAAAATTTGTCAAAATTTTATTTCTATAGAAAATTTTGTCAAAATATTATTTCTATAGAAAATCTTGTCAACATTTCATTCTATAGAAAAATTTTCTCAAAATTTTATGTTTATATAAAATTATCTCAAAATTTAATTTCCATAGAAATTTTGTCAAAATTTATTTTCGCTAAATTCTATTTTTACAGAAAATGTACTCAAAATTCTATCTTTATAGAAATTTTTCTCAATATTTTTTCTATCTTAAAAGTTTATTTCTATTTTAAGGAAGATGTCTCCTGTAAATAAAACAGAAATCTTCGTTGGTCTAAAATTCATTTCACAGGAAAGAATTAATTTTTGTTTGTGCAACTGTAAGTTTGACTATATTATAAAATCTTATATTAATTATTCAAAGAACTTAGTAAACTTGTTTGAACAAAAAAAAAACAAAAGCTTCAAAGTTTGTCCCCTTGTCGTCATTGCTCGAAAGATCATATAAAAAAATCTCTTATCTTCAATTAATATTTTTTTGGGTGCCACCTTAAACAAGATAAAAAATTAAGATTTAACATGACTCATATAAAAATGAGTGTTTTTTATATCAATGAGCGAAGATAGTCGTTGACATTTTTCAACGTATCCGACCCAAAATGAACCGAGACCAAAAAAGTTATATCTTCAGTCAATAATCTTTGGCAAGGTAAAAAATAAAACGAAGCCAAAGAATCTCTTTGGCTTTTTGTTTTGCCTGTTTTTCTCCCATACCGTAACGAAATGCTAATATTTTTTATAAGTTTACTAACCATTTTGAGAAATCAGTGATTTTTTTTTTGGATTTCGAATATTTAAAGAAACACCAATGACAAAATAAAAACGTGAAATACACAACAACAAGTAAACAAATCAGTGGCCTAGGAGAATCGCAGCTATAAAGAATGTGGCACTCGTAATGTGGGAGAAGAGACTTAATTACAAAACCTAAACACGTCCCATCAGACATTTTATTCATGTTTCCCTCTTGAGTTTGACTTAAAAGGAATCTGGCTTGTGTTTCTTTCCTTTTTTGGCTTAAGGTTTTCGTTTTTGAACCTCCTTCTCTTTCATCTTTCTTTACATAAAGACTTCACTTTGTAGTATGCAACTTCATTCATTCATGATTCGATGGTAAACGCACCAAGATAATATTTATTCTTTATGGTTTCACCTAAATCTGTATTCAGCCAGAGAAACAGACAGACAGAGAATGTCTCTAGGTAAACCAAAACCTTTTGACTTTGTCTTCTACAGACCCCATATAGGAGGCATACCTTTGTAACAACCAATTTCACGAAATTAGTCAAGTTTATTTTAATTTTGTATGACACCTTTTTTTTAAGTGGTAAATGTAGTTGATGTGTGTTGAAAGTTGATAATTGTGGTGGTGTGTTCTTAGATTTTCCTTTTCCTCAAGAACTCTTTTTTGGTAGGAGCCACTTTTTTTTCTCTAACCACAAATTTGTGTTATCAGACCTAACGTTGTTGACCTACCCTCCACTCTGTTGTATGAGCTATTGTGTGTTTGCCTTGTTTGCCACATCACAGAGATTTATTTTCTATTCTACCCCCAGTGGTATGGATATGTGGATATATTGAGGAGTGTAGTACTGCAAGCACGGTTGCCACTCGAGCCAGAAAATTATACCACAAAGCTACCAAAAATATTATTTTGCAAATTTTTTTTTTCTATTGAAAAGTTCCACAAAATTTTATTTCTCTAGAAAATTTTCTCAAAGTTTTATTTCTATAGAACATTTTGTCACAATTTTATTTCTATAGAAAATTTTGTAAAAATTTTGTTTCTATAGACAATTTTGTCCAAATTTTATTTCTATAGAAAAGTTTAGCAAAATGTTATTTCTTTGGAAAATTTAGTCAAAATTGTATATCTATTGAAAATGTTATCAAAAGTTTATTTCTTTAGAAAATTTAGTAAAAATTTTATTTCTGTATCAATTTTTGTCAAAATTTTATTTCTATAGAAAGAACATCTTAAATTTGTTCTGAACCATAAAACCATGATCTTATGCTCATTCACCCACATGTTCTTGTTACCCTCGTCCAATTCTCCAGAATTCATAGGTTGATCGTTTTTTTCTTAATTTGAACACTGTTTGGTTATGGGGTTTCTTTGAGGTTTACTTTTTTTACGATATGGTCGTGGTATTTGTAGTTGCCTTTCTTTGGTTTTCCAAACATTCCGCCTCTTTTAGTCTACACTTCCCTCAAAAATCGTTTACATTTTCAATTCTATGCAGACACCCAGTCGGTCTCTACAATGATTGAATAGTGTATGAAGTATGACATATCGGTCGGTGTTGATGACAGTCATGTTGTCAAGGCATCAGTATACAATACCTGTATGTTTTGGTGATAGAGGGGGTTTGTTTGTTTGTTTTTTACCTCTCTCTTATTATGTGGGTGAGATTTTCTGTCATCTTCAGTTTTTGTTTGACTTACAACAAGCGAGAGAATTTTGTGCAATGTTGTTGATAAGATTGAAGATGTTCTCGATATGAGAAGCAGGGACAATAAATGTAATAAAGGGTGATTCTTTTGAGGTTAGGATTTTCATGCATTAGTATTTGACAGATCACGTGGGATTTCAGACATGGTGTCAAAGAGAAAGATGCTCAGTATGCTTTGACATTTCATCATGAATAGACTTACTAACGAGCAACGCTTGCAAATCATTGAATTTTATTACCAAAATCAGTGGCAGAAAATCCGCTTTTTTATCGACAAATTTTGTTCAGCGATGAGGCTCATTTCTGGTTGAATGGCTACGTAAATAAGCAAAATTGCCGCATTTGGAGTGAAGAGCAACCAGAAGCCGTTCAAGAACTGCCCATGCATCCCGAAAAATGCACTGTTTGGTGTGGTTTGTACGCTGGTGGAATCATTGGACCGTATTTTTTCAAAGATGCTGTTGGACGCAACGTTACGGTGAATGGCGATCGCTATCGTTCGATGCTAACAAACTTTTTGTTGCCAAAAATGGAAGAACTGAACTTGGTTGACATGTGGTTTCAACAAGATGGCGCTACATGCCACACAGCTCGCGATTCTATGGCCATTTTGAGGGAAAACTTCGGAGAACAATTCATCTCAAGAAATGGACCGGTAAGTTGGCCACCAAGATCATGCGATTTGACGCCTTTAGACTATTTTTTGTGGGGCTACGTCAAGTCTAAAGTCTACAGAAATAAGCCAGCAACTATTCCAGCTTTGGAAGACAACATTTCCGAAGAAATTCGGGCTATTCCGGCCGAAATGCTCGAAAAAGTTGCCCAAAATTGGACTTTCCGAATGGACCACCTAAGACGCAGCCGCGGTCAACATTTAAATGAAATTATCTTCAAAAAGTAAATGTCATGGACCAATCTAACGTTTCAAATAAAGAACCGATGAGATTTTGCAAATTTTATGCGTTTTTTTTTAAAAAAAGTTATCAAACTCTTAACAAATCACCCTTTACAACAAAGAAGGGCATATCTAAAATGTCAAAGGTTATTATTTATTTAAAAGCCTTAATATTGAGAGAAATATTTTCTGAGGTTTTGATAAATTCCATATTTATGCAGTTGTCCATCCATGAAGGCATATTAATATGATAGAAAAATGGCGTATGGCCTATTTTGAGAGCAATGAAATGAACATCAGCTCTGATAGAAAAGCTCTCAGGTAGATAGTTAAGCAAATCAAAACCAAAAATTATATAGTAGATCAGAAAAAAATAAAATGTTGACAAAATTTTCGTTAGAATTAAACTATGGCAAAATTTTCTATAGAAATAAAATTTTGACAACATTGTCTACAGAAAAAAATTGACCAACTTTTCTATAGAAAGAAAATTTTCTATAGAACTAAAATTTTGACAAAATTTACTGTAAAAAATAACTTAATGACAAATTTTCTATAAAAATAAAATTTTTACAAAAATTATCTATAGAAATAAAAATTTTGACAATATTTTCTATAAAAATGAAATTTTGACAAAATTTTCCATAGAATCAACATTTTGACAAAATTTTCTATAGAAATTCAAATTTTGAGATGATTTTCAATAGAAATTGAAACACTGACAAAATTTTATATAGAAATCACAATTTTGACAAAATGTTCTATAGAAATAACATTTTAACAAAATTTTATATAGAAGTCACAATTTAAACAAAATTTTCTTAAGAAATTAAACATTTTGACAAAAATTCCTATAGAAATTAAAATTTTCCCAAAAATTCGTAAAAAAATTAAAATTTTGACATAATTTTCTATAGAAATAAAATTCTGACATAATTTTCTATAGCAATAAAATTCTGACAAAATTTTCTATAGAAATAAAATTTTCACAAAATTTTCTATAAATTTACAAAAATTCCTATAGAAATTACAATTTTCCAAAAATTTCTAAAGAAATTAAGACTTTGACACAATTCTGACAACATTTTATATAGAAATAAAATTTTGACAAAATTTTCTATTGAACTAAAATTTTGACAAAATTTTCTGTAAAAATAACATTTTGACAGATTTTCTATAAAAATAAAATTTTGGAAAAATTTTCTATAGAAATCACAATTTTGACAAAATTATTAGAAAAATTGACAAAATTTTCTGTAGAAATCAACATTTTGACAAAATTTTCTATCGAAATTCAAATTTTGACTAAATTCTCTATAGTTATCGAAATTTTGACAAACTTTTCTATAGAAATCATACTTTTGACAAAACTTTCTACAAAAATTAAAATTTTGACAAAATTTTCTATAGAAATAAAATTGTGACAAAATTTTCTATAAAAATAAAATTTTGACAAATTTTCTATCAAAATAAAATTTTGGCAAAATTTTCTATAGAAATCACAATTGTAACAAAATTTTCTGAGGAAATAAAATTTCGACAAAATTTTCTCTAGAAATTCATATTTTGACAACATTTTCTATAAAAATTCCAATTTTGACTAAATTCTCTATAGTTATCGACATTTTGACAAAACTTTCTATAAAAACCAAATTTTGACAAAATTTTCTATAGAAATAAAATTGTGACACAATTTTCTATAGAAATAAAATTCTGACACAATTTTCTATAGAAATAAAATTTTGACATAATTTTCTATTGAACTAAAATTTTGACGAAATTTTCCGTAGAAAAAACATTTTGACAAATTTTCTATAAAAATAAAATTTTGACAAAATTTTCTATAGAAATTCAAAATTTGACTAAATTCTCTATAGTTATCGAAATTTTGACAAACTTTTCTATAGAAATCATAATTTTGACAAAACTAAAATTTTGACAAAATATGCTATAGAAATCACAATTTTTACAAAACTTTCTATAAAAATCAATATTTTGATAAATTTTCTATAGTAATAGAAATTTTGACAAAATTTTCTATAGTAATCGAAATTTTGACATTTTCTATAGAAATCAAAATTTTGACAAAATTTTCTATAGAAATCAACATTTTGACAAAATTTTTTATAGAAATTCCAATTTTGACTACATTCTCTATAGTTATCGAAATTTTGACAAACTTTTCTATAGAAATCATAATTTTGACAAAACAAACAAAACTAAAATTTTGACAAAATTTGCTATAGAAATCACAATTTTGACAAAACTTTCTATAAAAATCAATATTTTGACAAATTTTCTATAGTAATAGAAATTTTTACAAAATTTTCTATAGTTATCGAAATTTTGACAAAATGTTCTATAAACATCAAAATTTTGACAAAATTTTCTATAGAAATCAAAATTTTGAGAAAATTTTCTATAGAAATAAATTTTTGACAACATTTCTATAGAAATCAAAATTTTGAGAAAATTTTCTATAGAAATCAACATTTTGACAAAATTTTCTATAGAAATTCCAATTTTGACTAAATTCTCTATAGTTACCGAAATTTTGACAAAATTTTCTACAGAAATAAAATTTTGACAAAAATTTCTATAGAAATCAAAATTTTGCCAAAATTTTCTATAGAAATCAAAATTTTCTATAGAAATAAAATTTTGACAACATTTTCTAAAGAAATAAAATTTTGACAACATTTTTTATAGAAATCAAAATTTTGAGAAAATGTTCTATAGAAATCAAAATTTTGAGAATATTTTCTATAGAAGTAAAATTTGGACAAAATTTTTTATAGAACTTTGACACAATTTTCTATAGAAATAAAATTCTGACAAAATTTTCTATAGAAATAAACTTTTGATAAAATTTTCTATAGAAATCACAATTTTGACAAAACTTTCATAAAAATCAAAATTTTGACAAAATTTTCTAAGGAAATAAAATTTTGACAAAATTTTCTATAGTAATCGAAATTTTCACAAAATTTTCTATAGAAATAAAATTTTGGCAAAATTTTCTCTAGAAATAAAACTTTGACAAAATTTTCTATAGAAATAAAACTTTGACAAAATTTTCTACCAAAATAAAATTTTGACAAAAATTTCTATAGAAATCAAAATTTTGACAAAATTTTCTATAGAAATCAAAATTTTGATAAAATTTTCTATAGAAATAAAATTTGGACAAAATTTTCTATAGAACTAAAATTTTGACACAATTTTCTATAGAAATAAAATTCTGACAAATTTTTCTATAGAAAAAAAATTTTGACAAAATTTTCTATAGAAATGAAATTGTGACAAAATTTTCTATAGTAATCGAAATTTTGACAAAATTTTCTATAGATATAAAATTTTGACAAAATTTTCTATAGAAATAAAATCTATAGAAATCAAAATTTTGATAAAATTTTCTATAGAAATAAAAATTTGACGAATTGTAGTTATTTTAGATATATACATACAAATCTACATCTGTCAAAATCACCCCCTACTTATTGTGTACATCATTTGTAAGGGGGCTTTTAAATTCAGTACTCAGAAATTATGTAAAAACATTCTTCACATCCTATTCAGTCAGTCATCTATCCATCATCGCTGCCTTTCATTGCCACCATATGTTAGGCACATTACATTAGTGGAGAAAAGTGAAGTAAGAAGGGTCCAGACATAATTGTTCTTATAAATCTTCTTTCAAATAAACTTACATAAAATGTTAAAACTAAATTAAATATTTTATTTACAATTTTATTCGTTAGAGCTATTTTATATTCCGGAACTATGACAAAAATTTATTGATTACAATTTTTATGTGGCTCTAACGATTCTCCACGATCTATGAGTGTAGTGTCTGCAAAGTTTCACCATTAAATTTGTGATGGTACATAAGGAAAAAAAACAAAAACCCTATTGTGGTCTGACATCTCAGGCATTGCTTACAGTGGCAGAAATAATTTCGTCTAGCCGTCCGTCAATTGTCCAATTGGTGGAGGCGATAACAATTCTGATAAACGAACAAGCACACATGGTGAGTGTGTGGGGGTGTGTGTATGGATGATTCTTGGTCTTCCTTCCTCTTGGAGATATTTTTTTTCATGTTCGATTTGTTGGAAACCACACTGAATGGAGAAGCAACAATAAAATGCCGAAAGTGCGTGACATGCGTGCTTGCAAAGTTATTTGGTCGATTGCCTGATGTGAAAGATCCAAAAGCCGCACGGAAGGAATAAACCACATGGTTAAAAATAAATATACTACACATTCACTACAAACGAATTCTATGAATGGGAGAACAAATAAACAAAAACAAAAATGAATAGACAATGCGGATGCACACTCTACTATGGCTGAATAATCTGAAATGGCCCACAAAGTGCTAGCTTTCAATGTTTGAAATGTATCGCCTCATAACATTTTAAAATTGGGAAATTTTTGAAATATGTTCTTCATACGTTCCTGTGAAATATTTTAAAATATTGATATGGCGAAAATTAGATAAACATATTTTTATTAATATTGAAAGGAAAAGTGACAACTCAAGATATTTGATTTTCTTAAATTAAAAATTTATAGAATGAAGACTGTTTAAAAAAGGAAAAAAATTATATTTTAATGATAGCCATTATCATCGACGAGATTTTCTAGGATTACAAAAATCATTAAAAATATAAAACTCTTTTAAAAACCACACATTTATGGTTAAATTTATATTTATGCCTTTCTCGAAGCAATTTGTTGTCATTTCCATTAAGGAAATTTGGTGTCAAAATTTTGTATGTTCTCGATTTAAAATAAACAGTTTATATTCGTAGAGTAGTATGAAATATTTAGGACACATAGGTTCTAATATCTTATATTTTATTATATTAAGGGAATTAAATTTTATTGAGTAAAATAATTTATTTACAAAATGTAATTTAAAACAAGTAAGGAAAGTCTAAAGTCGGGCGGTGCCGACTATATTATACCCTTCACCAATTTGTAAGTCCACATTTTCGTTCCCATATCAAATCCGTCCAATGTGTTGGATGCTATATGAATCCATACAAATATATTCTGTATATCTGAGTAGATCTGTACAGAGTTCTGCAATACTTATAGATTTTACATTTAAGTCGGCTAATGCGCTGAGGAGGAACACAATGTTAATAAAAAAATATAGGAAACATTTAAATATGAAACAATTTTGAGGCAACTTCGCAAAAGTGTATTTATGATTTATCGGTCGATAGATGTGTAATAGAGTAATAGGAAAATTTGAGTCAATTTGATAAGTTTTCGACTTAGCAGTGGCGATTTGATAAGGAAAATTTAGGTTTTTCCGACAGTTTTGCCTAAATAGGAAAAACATATATATGGAATCTATATCGAAATCTGAACCGATTGCAATCAAATTCCACATGCATAGTTACTATGCTGAATCTACTCCCTGTGAAAAATTTCACGTAAATCGCATAACAACTTTGACCTCTGTGGTCATATGACGGAAAATCGGGCGAAAGATATATATGGGAGCTATATCAAACTCTGACCCGATTTCAACCAAAATAAACACGCATATGCAGAACCTTAATTCTACTGCCTGTGCAAAGTTTCAAGTTCAAGTCTACTCCCTCTGCAAAATTTCACGTAAATCAGAGTAGCACTTTTGCCTCTGTGGGCATATTAGTCCAAATCGGGCGAATGATATATATGGGAGCTATATCTAAATCTGAACCGACTTCAACTAAATTTTGCACAATTAACGATACTACAAAACCTACTCCTTGTGCAAAATTTCAAGCAACTCATGGCAACACTCTTTGAGGCCATATAAATCCAAATCGGACGAAAGATATATATGGGAGCTATATCTATTCGGAACCGATTTTAACCAAATTAAGCACACTTAACGATACTATTAAACGTACTTCTTGTACAAAATTTTAATCAAATCAGGGCAAAACTCTGGCTTTTGAAGCCATATAAGTAAAAATCGGACGAAAGATATATAGGGGAGCTATATCTAAATCTGAAACGATTTCAACTAAATTTGGCACAATTAACCATACTATTAACCGTACTCGTTGTGCAAAATTTGAAGCAAATCAGGGCAAAACTTTCGCTTTTGGGGCCATATAAGTCCAAATCGGACGAAAGATATATATGGGAGCTATATATAAACCTGAACCGATTTAGCTGATATTTGGCAGTTTTTACGGGACTGACAAAATATTCAGATGTACAAAATTTGAAAAACGTCGGTTCATAAATACGTGAATTATGATCAAATCGGTGATAACTATATATGGCAGCTATATCTAAATCTGAACCGATTTTTTCCAAAATCAATAGCGATTGTCTTCTACCCGTTTTAAAAAATTAACATTTTAAGCTTTATATAAAAAATTGAGAAAATGTTAAGCATTTCAAAACTAGATGAATATAAGGTAGAAATTGATGTAGTTCGAAATTTTTTTATGAACCAGAATTTAGGACCGCAAGTTCGTAAGAGCAGAATTATACCCACAATCTTTGGTCACATATAATAATGTGACCCTTGAAAAACTATCGTTGCAACGAATTACATGAATAAATGATACACTCAAAAAAAATGTCCCTTCCTTTTAATGATTTTTGTATTGATTCCAAGCCCCAAGGATGCGGTTTCTTTGAAATAAACAATTCTTCTAAGGAAGCTATCTAGCTTTAAATCTTCCAGGGTTACCTATTATATTTCGGAATTGGGCAACCCTAGTGTTGGAATCTGCCAATTGATACAGATATTGATGTATTTTCAATGTAACCGTTAGGAGATTTGATTTAAAAGGAGTATGTCTACAGAATAGAAAATTCTATAGAACTGAGATCAATTTGTTGTTAAAAACAAGTAAGTAAAGTAGAAAGTCGGGCGGGGCCGACTATATCCACCCATACTGAATTAGTAAACAGTATTAGAATTAGTAAACATGGTTAAAATGGTCAAGATTTGGTGCCAATGATTTTCTTCTTTACTTTTAGTTCATCTTTTAGTTCTTCTACGGGAGGCTTTAAATCTAGGACCAAAAAAATTAAAATTAGGATACAGATCTCATTTATCAAATTTTCATTCTCTTTTCGCGGTTTATTAATAAAGGTACTCACGTACAAACAAATGTCAGTTTAAAAATCCAAATTATAACAGATACTTTAAAGTAAAAAATATTTTCTTAATTAAAAAAAATATATATAAACCAAAGACGCTAAATCCTCAAAATAAGTCTTAGCCTATATTGGAAGAGTTTTTATCTTAAATCTAAAGTTCCAATATTTCAGTTAGTTTAAGCACAATTTCTTTAAATCAAAAATATGTTTCTTTACTTTAAGGAAAATTAGCCGTATTTCAATGATATGCGACTTTAACGGAGGGACGCAAATTTACAAAATTTGTGCCCTAAATTTAATGAAAAAATTTTTTGAAGTAAAGATTATAAACTCTATTTTTATTAAAATTTCATTATTTTAAAGAAATTTGTCCTTAATATTTTGTAAATTTCACATCCTAGAATTTGGGTTGGTATTTACGTGATTTTAATATCACGTAAATATTTTTTTCAGTGCATGATTGAAATTAAAAAGTACAACAGGGCATTAAATTGTCCTGGTTTTAAAAACGCTTTGTGGAAATCTCAAAATGTGGAGTATAATTTAGTTCAATTTTCGTACGAGTTAGTTTATTCTTCCTATAAAACAGTTTACTTTTTTTTGGTGTATAATAAGGTGGATACACTGAAAAAAAATATTAACCTAATATGGAAGATTATGCATCTTAAATTTTAGGACTCGAAATTTACGCAATGTTAAGGACAAAATTCTTTAAAATAATGGCATTTTAATTAAAAGAAAGTTTATAATCCTTGCTTCAAAAATGTTTTCCATTAATTTTAGGATACAAATCTTGAAATTTTGTGTCCCTCTGCTAATGTTGTAGATCTTTGAAGTAAGGCAAATTTTCCTTAAAATAAAAAATATAAACATTTTTAATTTAAAAAAAACGTCTTTAACTCAACTGACATATTGAATTTTTAAATTTAAGATAAAAACGTTTCCTATATATGAAACGTTTCCTATATAAGACTCATTTTAAGGATTTGCCTCTTTGGTTTAAAGTTTTTTAGCATTAAAAAAAACTGTTTTTACTTTGAAATATCTGGCATAATTTGGATTTTTAAACTGAAAATTGTTTGTCCTTTATTAATATATCGCAAACAGAGAATAAAAATTCAATGAATGACATTTGTATCCAGTTTTAATTTTATCGATACTAGACCTAAAGCCAGGGAGGTGTGTAAAAAATGTCTTTATTTTAAAGAAGCCGCATCTTTGGCTCGGAATCAATACCAAAATCCTTAAGCGAAGGCCAAAATCTTTGGATCCAAATAAACTTTTTTTTGAGTGTACCGTCTTTTCAGATATTTTCGGAATTTCCTGCTTCTTTTTTCCTTTGTGATATTCTTACACGAATGTTTACAACAGATCACAAAAGCTATAAAGTTTTGAGGGGAATCTATCATAAATATTTACAATATCAAAATTATGTTTTGAAAGAAAATTTCAAATTTATAACATAGTATATACGCAACATGTGATCTATTTTGAGTCACCACATTCATTACTTTCCCTCCCCTGACCGTCGACCACATTTTGCTCTTTCATCATTATCAACTAAAATGTGCAGACATTTGTTTGAATTAAAAACCATCTAAACATGCATCATTATGGAATTATTGTGTAAAGTATAGCTGGTACAAGGGGGAACATTTGTAGCATTAACTCGGCGGATTATATATCCAAGAGACCCAAACGGGGGATCATAAATCTGTTTGCAATGTGGTAAATTTTAATGATCAGAAGCTTCCAACAGACTCATCAGCAGCAGCAGCAGTAGCAACAGTAGAAACACATTTGCCACATGACAAACAGACACTTGGCCAGACAGATACAATGGTGGGCAGCGGCAAAAACATTGCTCCGTCATCCAGTCATTTTCCAAATAATTCAAACTTAAACAGGAAATGGACAATTTAAATGCGTGCAAATATGGAAGAGGCTGTACTGAGAGCACAACAAAAAAAAACTACATGAAACAAAGAATGGACGATAAACAAGCCATGAATAACCGTTAAATCCAAAAAGAACTAAAGGAAGTATAATTTGTTACAGAGCCGGTGGGGAGGGTGGAGGATCTATTGGAGAACAAAAAGTGTTTACCATGACCCCAAACTCGGAGCAAATTCAATTATGATCATCTAACAAAAGATTACACTCCTATTTTTCATTTAATTTGTAAACAAGTTTTGTTTTTTTTTTTGTAGAGCAAAAGAGAATTGAGGGGAAATGGCATGTATGTAAGCTAACATGAATGTATCCTCTCTCTCTCTCTCTCTCTCTCTCTCTCTCTCTAAGAGCTCTACTGTTATACCATTGTTATGGTGTTCTTAACACCAGTCTCAATTAGTTATCACACCCAGAAAAAAGTGACCCCTTCTTTAAGTTAAAATGATTAAAATGATGATAGATATTAAATATATTTATTAAGAATCAACAGCATCGAATGGCCTTGAAATACTAGTTTATTATTCCACTATTTCCAATTTCCATGTAATGTCATCAACTGTAAAACGCATTTTTCTTCTTGTACCTTTCACTTTTAATAAGTTGCTGCCTAACGATTTTGTCCTCCTTTTATAATTTCAATACCTACAAATATAAAAAATCATAAACCATTTTTGTTACAAAAGGTTAGCGTCAATGAATATTACCTGCACTGAAAAAACAGTGAACCCACCAGGAAAGATAACTTTCGATTAATTTTAGAAAATTTGGAACTTTTTTAGAAAATTTTAACTAAACGGTATTACAAGCGCTGGCATCACTCCGATATGGCAAAAATAAGTAAATATTTTTCGACAAATTCAAGAAAATTTATTAGACATAACTAAATTTTTTCAGTAGTTAAAGAAAATTTTGTAGTTTTAAGAGAAATCTTGGAGTTCATGATGGACACATTTTTGGCAAAATTTACAAATTTAAAGAAATAATGAACTATTTTGTAAGAAATACGAAATTAGGAAATCTTTATGCTTTATTTGTGTATAACTTTTCCCCGTTTTTTAGTTCATTTAACTAACATACGCAAACAATTATTTGACTAAAATAAACTTTTTCCAAACATAATGATTCTATGAACTAATATAAAGTTAATATGGCTTTAGTGAAATAGAGAGTTCACTTTTTTTTTGAGTGTGATAATTGAAGATTCCAAAATGAAGACAAATGAAAGGGTTGTTATTCTGCTGGTGTTTTCTTTCTTTATACGCCATCACGAACATTGATAGATTTATTTTCAAAAAACGAAAATTGTTCTCACTAATTTAAAATAATAAATATTTTATATATTTTATTTGTTATTTATTATATTATTTTACCATATTATTTTTTAACAATCTCTCCGTATACCACAACAACGCGATTCCAACTAAAAAAACAACCCACGCGCAAACATATCGATTACACTCACGCGCAAACACATCGATTACGATGACAGGTATCGATTACAGGTAGACAATAGAAATATAGGAAAATTTCCTATATTCTAACAAGTGTGTTTCCTTAAGTTTTGAAGGGATTGCATACTTCTTAGTACGAATGAACTAAAATATTTTTTTATGTCAAGTGTTGTTCGTATGTATGAAAAACTTTCTTTTATAAAGGAAGTCGCAATTATCATTTTATAAGAAATTTTACTAATTTTGAGGAAACTTGGTTTTAGTTCGGTTTTTTTTTATTTTTACGAATGCTTTGTTATCGGTGAATAAAATTTTCTTGTTCAGTAATAAATTCTTATACCCAGCGAAGAAAATAGTATGAGTAAAATTCCATGCCTTATTCTAGTTAATGAACTATTCCTAACTGCTTACAGTTTAGGTTTTTTTTACTGAAACGAGTAAATTTTATTATTTCTCACAAAAATTTACCTTAATGGAAATAAAATGGATAAACTATATTGATGAAAAAATTTTCCTTTAGTTTCGAAGGCACTTTTTTCTGGGTGCACAGTGATGATGTATGGGGGTGGTGAAAATGGTTCAATTTTGGAAAGAATAATTCTCATATGTTATTTCCATTAGAGAGTTAGCATATATAAGGCTCAAACGGCAAATTCGCCTTAACCAGGATGCTGAGATTTGATTTCAAACTATTTTTTTTTAATATCACAGAAAAAAATATCACCAAAATATTTCCAATTAAAAAGTTGATTAATATTGAAAAATTTTTCAATTAATAAATTAATTGATGCAATTAACTTTTTAATCATACTAAGTCAATTAAAATAATTTATGGATTTTTTTTTTAATTTTTAACTAAAAATTTATTTCAAACAATCCATTTTTTAATCAAACTAAAAACACTAAAACAGTTAAGAAGGTAATTGAAAATAGTTATGTTTTTATGAAAAAATTAGTTGAGTTTTGCAATCAACTTTAATTAAAAAATTAATTGAAATTTGCTAATGAAATCAATTATTTTTTTAATCAAGTATTTTTTTAATGTCCAATTAAAACTGTAATTGATGCTATCATTTTCGTGATTGAAGACATTTCAATTAAAAAATTAATTTGATTAATTTTCGTGATTGTATCAGAATTTTTTTTTTGTGATCCCAAGGCATGAAAACGCTATATTGAAGAATTTTAGAATAATTTGAAATTTTTATTCAAAAATAATTTGCAATTTTTTCCAGAGAAACAGGCATTTGCAAAACGTCTGAATGCAATGCATTTTCAATACTTGTATAGTAGTATTCCAATATTGTCAAAAACTAAGTATTTTTTTACGGAGGCTTACGACGTTTTTGACGTATGATACAATACGTACACTGAAAAAAATATTGTCGTGAGGTCAAAGATTTCATGTCTTTAAAATACGAATACAAATTTTGCTTAGCATAGAAGACGCATTTCTCTAAAATAAAGTTATTTTCCTTGTCCACAAGTCGATAAACTTTTAAATGAAGTCGTATTGTCCTTATAATTAAGTGATTTGACTTAAAAATGGGTATCTTAACATGAAAGAAAAAATTTATAGGCTAAGGTCAACTTGACTTTAATAATTCAGAAAAATTCTTTAAATTTAATGAAATTGTCTTTAAATTTGTTGTCTTTTTGCATCTTTACTACAAAGCAAAAAATTGTTCAAATATAGGACATGTTTTTCAAAACTTTATTTTAAAGAAGTTTTTTACTTCAAACATAGCATAATTTCTACTGGAAGTCGAGTCCTAATTTGGAAAATAAAGTTGCCGTTAACTCGTTTTTAAAGGACTTTGATAGCATATGAAGAAAAAAGCTGAGAAAGCGAAAAATTAAAATTTGCTTCGTAGAAGCAAGTACACAAAACCTAAATTTAAAAGAGAATTGTGTCTTAAAAGCATCCTTACTTGTATTCTCCGCTTCTTTGGCTCAGAATCAATACCAAATTTTTTAAAGTAAAGACAAAATCTTTGGAACCGAGTATGCTTTTTTTTCATTGTAGAAAATGTATGTCAAATGCCGTACAGTTTACGACAGACTATCTCTGCTAAGCACCCTCCAGAAAAAAATTAACCCGTCCGTCCATTGAAATCACGCTACGCTTTTAGCTATAGACCCCATATTGGAGAGAAAAAAATACCACCAAAATATTTCCAATTAAACAATTAAGAAGACTAATGGCCATTTTCATGTAGCTCCGTTAGGCTTTAACTGCCTGTTAACAGAAAGAAAAATGGAAATACCTTTTCTCCGGTTAACTTTAACTGAAAAATTTTCTGCAGTTAAGTTTCTAACTGGCATATGGAATATATACGCAATATAACAGATATGTAGAAATCACCGTTTAAAAGTTCGTTAGCTAACGTCGCACTAACGGAGCTTCATGAAAATGGGGACAAGTCAATTAAAAAATTATGGATTTTTTTTTAATTTTTAATAAAAAAAATTAATTGATAAATCAATTTTTTAATCAAAACAAAAGCACAAAATCAATTAAGAAAGTGGTTGAAAATTGTTACGTTTTTAATTAAAAAATTAAATGATCATTTTTCTAATCAAACTAAGAACACAAAGTTAGTTAAGAAAATAAGTGACAATTTTCGAGGTTTTTATTCAACAATTAATTTTTCCCATTAACAATTTAATTTAAAAAAAAATTTTTCAAATGATGTCATTAAAAGTTAATTGAAAATTGGATGCAAGTTCAACTAAATAATAAATTGAATCAATTAAAAAACTGATTGATTTTTGCAATCGACATCAATTAAGTTTTTGATTGAATCAATTAAAAAATTAATTGATTTTTTCAATCACCACCAATTAAATTTTTAATTGAATCAAGTAAAAAATTAATTGTTTTTTGCACTCAACACCAATTAAATTTTTAATTGAATCAATTAACAACTTACTTAAAATGTTCAAATCAAATCACTTAAGTTTTTAATCAAATATTTTTGTTATGGCCAATTCAAATTGTGATTGATTTTCGTCATTGAAGATATTTCAATTAGAAAATTAAATGGATCTATAATCCTTGTGATTGTATCAGAAAACAAGTTTTGTTGTGTTTTTGGAGCCTCTTGAACGGGAAAATTCAATTGTACGCGATATTAATCTATAACCTGCAAATATTGGTCCACATCGGTTCATAATTATATATAACATAGTCTCCACATCGATCCTAAGATTTTACTTCTGGAGTCTCATGGAGAACAAATTTCATAGGATCCGGTTTAGCCTTCTACAAAAATTGATTCATATCGGTTCATAACTATTTGTAAATCGATCAATAAATAAAGTGGCTCATATAGGTCACGATGAGTGGTAAGAACTGTGGACTTTTAGATAAATGATCTCAAATTTTTTTACGATATCAAATATGATGATTTATCACTTATTGTACTAAAATACAGAGTTATGAAATAATAAAAGTCAAAATCTTCTACAGGGACCTTACTTCTCGTTGTTATCTTATATAGACTTCTACTAACTGGTAATTTATGTTAGAAGACAATGTTGAGAAGGCTTTATTGTTATCAACACAGAAAAAATGTTTTTCTGATTCAATGACGAAATTAATTGATCCAATTAATTTTTTAATTGAAATATCTTCAATCAAGAATATGATAGTCATCGTGGTGCAATGGTTAGCATGCCCGCCTTGCATACACAAGGTCGTGGGTTCGATTCCTGCTTCGACCGAACACCAAAAAGTTTTTCAGCGGTGGATTATCCCACCTCAGTAATGCTGGTGACATTTCTGAGGGTTTCAAAGCTTCTCTAAGTGGTTTCACTGCAATGTGGAACGCCGTTCGGACTCGACTATAAAAAGGAGGTCCCTTGTCATTGAGCTTAACATGGAATCGGGCAGCACTCAGTGATAAGAGAGAAGTTCACCAATGTGGTATCACAATGGACTGAATAGTCTAAGTGAGCCTGATACATCTGGCTGTCACCTAACCTAACCTAACCTAACCTAGTATTAATCACAGTCTTAATTGGGCATCAAAAAATACTTTATTAAAAATTTAGTTATTTTCATTAGCAAATTTCAAATAATTTTTTTATTAGTTCAATTAAAAATTTATTTGATGGTGATTGCAAAACACAATGAATTAACTATTTTCAATTACTTTCTTAACCGATTAGTGTTTTTAAATTTAAAATAAATTTTTAATTAAAATCAAAATAATTCCATATTCTTTTTTAACTGACTTAGTCTTCCAACTTTGATTACAAAGCTAATTAATTTTTAATTAAATCATTTTTTAATCCAATCGTTTACTTAATGCTTTTTGTTTGATTAAGATGTTAATTTTATCAATTAATTTAATTGAAAAAGTGTTCAGCTTCAATCAAATTTTTAATTGGAAATATTTTGGTGATATTTTTTCTAACAGAAGTGTAATGTTTTTGACCGAGTCCAAGCAAGGCAATGCAAAAGGTGAACATATAGAGCTTTAGAGAATAGATTTTTCTTACATTTTTTGTAATTTGACTCAGTTTGGATTTGGTATTGTGGCAGCCCTTTATTTCAGGCTCGCTTAAACTATTCAGTCCATTGTCATACCGCGGTAGTGAACGTCTCTCTTATCAATGAGTGCTACGCTTTTCTATGTTTAGCTCAATGACAATAGATCCCTTTTCTATATACGAGACCGAACGGCGTTTGATATTACAGTGAAACCACTTTTTCTAAGTGGTTTCTTTACAAGAATTTCACTAGATTATGTACTATAAGTGGATTATCTCCCACTTAGAGTACATAATCACAGTACACTTTCCAACTGTATGCAGTTTAATGCAATTAAATATTTTTTATTTATTTATAAAAAAAGCTTAAAAAAAGTAGTAGCTTGTACAAAAAAAAATAAAGGCAAAGTCGACTATCGAAAAAATTTTTTCGGTAGGTTCAAGTATAGTTCACTTTGAGCTTAGTGAATTATTCAAATTTATTCTGATAATTGGTTGATAGTTTCACTGCAATTAGAGGATGCTGATGAGGAATGTGATTATTCCGAAATGACCATCCATCCAACCATTTTGCAGTCACAAGGGTTTCGTCTAAATAAATTTGACAAATATACTTTTCCTCTGTTGGTTAAGCTACTCTTGTAGTCTAGTCAACGCATACCTTTAAGCTGAAATCAAAACAACAATAATAATATTTTTTGCATTTCCCTTAATTACTACATTATTTTATAGGTTATTTTGTTCTATTTGTAATTTCCTTTCAATTTTCCTCATTCACCTTAATTTTCTCTGATTAGTTTTTCTTATTTTTATCTTTTAAATTCAACGGAAAAATTCAATTGAAACACCATAGTTGATGAGCTTGGCAATTTGGTCATTGCCATCACCAAAGCTTATGGAATCAACCAACTCAAATCATTATCATCATCATTATCATCATCATCATAATAATCAACACTAAATACAACATCATGTCACAGTCGAAGATAGAAACACAGAAAATTTAGCACACATTTTTTGTTATGCATTTAATCAATTTTAATTGAATGATGACCCCGCTCAATAAATAACAACAGTCTAGAGAATAGAATATAATGGATAAAAAAAATGTATTGCAAAAAAAACAAAAACAGAATACGAGAATATTGTTAGAAAATTGATATACATCTCCATGAGAAACATAAATACAAAGTTGAGTGGAAATTCATCATCATCTAAACTACAATTGTCGACATCTTGCTTTTCAAGCTATTCCAAGCCTTCAAATGATATGTTATAGAATAAAAATATATCTCAGTTGCAACCCATGAACTGAATCGAACCGAGCAAAATATATTTTGAAAATTCTAATGTACCATGCTTGAGTGATTTCATGAACCGATGTTTTAAAGGAGCTATTCCAAAAAAAAAACAATGCTGAATATTTTTTACGAATTACTACTAAATAATAATTAATATACAACTAGCAATTATTGCATTTTCTATATAACAGCAAAGTAGATGTCATTTAATTGCTTAAAAATTAAAAAAAAAAACAAAACTGATATAATTTTTGAATATTTAATTTTGAAATACAATGACCTCACTCATGCAGTCATCACCTTATCCCTATTTCTCTTCGTTAGAATAAGAATAGCATGTTTTTACCTAGCAACCTTTCTCCATCTATCTGATTAGATACTTGTTGACTTTTATTTTTCTCATTTAAATTCTATTCACATTTGCTTGCCAGAACATTATATGAAAAAATTATGAAAATAATGTTCAAGTTGTAATTTTACGATTGTGGTTTCTTTTAAATGATAACAGTTGAAATGATGAAGGTTTGTCCGTATAAAACAGAAGAGTATGTTAAGCATACATGTCACATTTTCTTGACGGTGCACTATAGGACCAGTTCAAAAAGAAAAGTAAATTAAATATAGGAAAACACAACTGCACTGGAACCGGGTCCAAAGATTTTGTCTTTACATGAATGATTTTGGTAATGATTCAAAGAAGTGGAGAATTGAAGTAATGATACTTTTAAATTTTCAGTTTTCCGTATTGGATTCTAGGAAACAAATTTTAATTTATCCGTATTAACGAAAACTTAAATTTCCAAATTCAGGCATAACTTCAAGAAAGGTAAAAGTTTTGGTTTGGTGATAAAAATTTAAACTTTTCGAAGAAATAACAAGTAAAGAAAGTCTAAAGTCGGGCGGAGCCGACTATCTTATACCCTTCACCACTATGTATACCAACATTTTTGATACCATCTCAACTACTTCAAATTTGCTAGGAGCTATATAAAGGTTTACGTTTCCAGATACAAATGCTTTTAATGGAGACAATTTTTTGTACTTCTACAAAATCTCTAGAATTAAAATTTAAATCGGATAACGCCCTGGGATGAAACACAATGTTAGTAAGAAAATAAAATAAAACGGACAGCACTCAGTGATAAGAGAGAAGTTCAGCAATGTGGGCTGAAGAGTCTAAGTGGGCCTGATACATCGGGCTTCCACCTAACCTAACCTAGTAAAAAAAATATGGGACATATGAAGCGAGAGAAATTTTAATGCAATTCTACAAAAGAGCATTTATGATTTATCAGGCGATACATATGTATTCGAGATATAGGACAATTTTAGTAATATGTACAATTTTTGCTACTCATCAGTGGCGATTTTACAAGGATATTGGTTAGATCTCGCCAAGTGTGGGTTGTGATATATTATTTGGTCAAGTCGGGTGACTTGGAGCCTTATTTAAAACTCAACTGTTCTGTGGAAATTCTGGCATTACAGTGTATAGGATATGACTAAGATAACAGGTTGGCTGATAAGTCCCCGGTCTGACACATAGATGGCGTCGCTATATTTTTATATAGTACGAAATGATTTCAAATGATTTGTGTCAAAATTTGACGTCTGTAAGTCAATTAGTTCGTGAGGTAGAGCGTCTTTTGTGATGCAACTTTTGTTATTGTGAAAAAAATGGAAAAAAAGGAATTTCGTGTTTTGATAAAATACTGTTTTCTGAAGGGAAAAAATACGATGGAAGCAAAAACTTGGCTTGACTCTGCCCCAGGGAAATCAACAATAATTGATTGGTATGCAAAATTCAAGCGTGGTGAAATGAGCACGGAAGACGGTGAATGCAGTGGACGCCCGAAAGAGGTGCTTACCGACGAAAACACCAAAAAAAATCCACAAAATGATTTTGAATGACCGTAAAATGAAGTTGATTGAGATAGCAGAGGCCTTAAAGATATCAAAGGACCGTGTTGGTCATATCATTCATCAATATTTGGATATGCGGAAGCTCTGTGCAAAATGGGTGCCGCGCGAGCTCACATTTGACCAAAAACAATAACGTGTTGATGATTCAGAGTGGTGTTTGCAGCTGTTAACTCGTAATACATCCGAGTTTTTCCATCGATATGTGACAATGGATGAAGCATGGCTCCATCACTACACTCCTGAGTCCAATCGACAGTCGGCTGAGTGGACAGCGACCGGCGGACCGTCTCCGAAGCGTGTAAAAACTCAAAAGTCCGCTGGCAAAGTAATGGCCTCTGTTTTTTGGGATGCGTATGGAATAATTTTTATCGATTATCTTGAGAAGGGAAAACCATCAACAGTGACTATTATATGGCGTTATTGGAGCGTTTGAAGGTCGAAATCGCGGCAAAACGGCCCCATATGAAGAAGAAAAAAGTTTTGTTCGACCAAGACAACGCACCGTGCCACAAGTCTTTGAGAACGATGGCAAAAATTCATGAATTGGGCTTCGAATTGCTTCCCCACCCACCGTATTCTCCAGATCTGGCCCCCAGCGACTTTTTCTTGTTCTCAGACCTCAAAGGGATGCTCGCAGGGTAAAAAATTGGCTGCAATGAATAGGTGATCGCCGAAACTGAGGCCTATTTTGAGGCAAAACCGAAGGAGTACAACCAAAATGGTATCAAAAAATTGGAAGGTCGTTATAATCGTTGTATCGCTCTTGAAGGGAACTATGTTGAATAATAAAAACGAATTTTGACAAAAAAATGTGTTTTTCTTTGTTAGATCGGGGACTTATCAGCCAACCTGTTATGGGGAAATGATCACAGAATTTTGTGTAAAGTCTGGGAATTTTGGCCATATTTGCATAAACCGGAAAAACGAATATATGGAGGGTTTATCTAAATCTGAACCAAATTAGATCAAATTTGACACACTTAAATATCATATTAAATGTCATATTCTCTGTGAAAACTATACAGTCAGTTGGAGGAAATACCCATTGAAAATGGGTCTAAAATATGAAATAGTCTACCATATTTTCCCAACTCTGGTGTACATATATATGGGAGCTATATATAATCTGAACCGATTTTGACTAAATTTGACATGCATAGTTAGAATAATAATTCTGCTATCTCTGCAAAATTTCACGTAAATGGGAGTATAACTCTGGCCCCGTGGTCATTTGAGTGCAAATCAGGCAAGTGATATTTATGGGAGCTATATCTAAATCTGAACCGATTTCAACCAAATTTGGCACACTTGCCGATACAGTTAAACGTACTCCTTGTGCAAAATTTGAACCAAATCACGGCAAAACTCTGGCTTTTGAGGCCATATTAGTGCAAATCGGACGAAAGATATATATGGGAGCTATATCTAAATCTGAACCGATTTCAATCAAATTTACCAAGCATTGGTAAAATGTCGATTATACTCTCTATGCAAAATTTCACGAAAATCGGTAGTAAACTTTTGCCTCTGTGGTCATATGAGTCTAAATTGGACGAAAGATATATATGGGAGGTATATCTAAATCTGAACCGATATGGCTGATATTTTGCAAGTTTTTCGAGACTCATAAAATATTTGGCTGTACTGAATTTGAAGAACATCGTTTGATAAACACGCCAATTATGACCAGATCGAGGATAAATATATATGGCAGCTATATCTAAATCTGAGCCGATTTTTTCCAAAATCAATAGCGATTGTTTTTGTCCCAAAAAACACGTTGCTAAAATTTTAATTAAACTCCCAGTGCAAAACATCAACATTTTCGTAATTAAACTTTGGCCTCCGTAGTCATATGAATCCAAATCGGGCGAAAGATATATATGGGAGTTGTATCTAAATCTGAACCGATTTTAAGCAAATTTGGCATGTTTGCAAGAATGTTAGTCCTACTGTCAAAATTTTATTTCCATCCCCTATTCACAATTTTAAGTAAATCGGAGGACATTTTTGATAGACGGTGGTCATATCTGTAAATCGGACGACAGATATATATGGGAGCTATATCTAAATCTGAACCGATTTCCACCAAATTCGGTATGCATATTTAAAATGTTGGTTCTACTAGCTGTGCAAAATTTTACTTAACTCGGGATAAAACTATGGCCCTGGGGCAATAGGAGTGTAAATCGGGCGAAAGCTATATATGGTAGCTATATCTAAATCTGAACCGATTTCAACCAAATTCGGTACGCATATTTATAATGTTAATTCTACTCTCTGTGCAAAATTTCACGTAATTCAGAGTAGACGTTTGGCTTCTGGGGCCATAGGAGTGTAAATCGGGCGAAAGCTATATATGGGAGGTATATCTAAATCTGAATCGATTTCAACCAAATTCGGTGTCTATATTTAGAATGTTAATTATACTCCCTGTGCAAAATTGCACGTAAATTGGAACAAAATATTGGCCTCTGGTACCACAGGAGTTTAAATCGGGCGAAAGCTATATATGCACCCAGAGAAGGAATATGATCACCTCAAACATGTTTTAAGAGCAAAATGTTATTTTTGGGTGGTGACCATATAGCATGGTTTTCGCAACCATGTTATTTTCTCGGAAATCATGTATTTGATTTCGGCAAGCAGGTTATATTTGACGAGAAAATAACATTTTAGTGACAAACACGTTACATGGTCACCATGCAAAAATAACATTTTGCTCTTGAAACATGTTTGAGGTGATCATATTCCTTCTCTGCGTGTGGGAGCTATATCTAAATCTGAACCGATTTCGGTGTGGATATTCATAATGGTAATTTTACTCCCTGTGCAAAATTTCACGTAAATCGGAACAAAAGATTGGCCTCTGGGACCACAGGAGTGTAAATCGGGCGAAAGCTATATATGAGAGCTATATCTGGATCTGAACCGATTTGACTGATAATTTGCAAAATTTACGAGATTCACAAAATATTCGATTATACGAAATTGGAAGAAGATCGGTTGATAAATACGTCATTTATGACCAGATCGGTTATAAATATATATGACAGCTATATCTAAATCTGAACCGATTTTTACCAAAATCAATAGGGATCGTCTGTGAGCCGAAAAAGGACCCTATGCCAAATTTGAGGACGATCGGACTTAACATAAACTGCGAGATGGACTTTGCACACAAAAATACATCAACAGACAGACAGACGGATATCGCTAAATCAACTCAGAATTTAATTCTAAGCCTATCGGTAAAAGATGGGTCTATACTACTTTTTCTCGGCGTTACATACAAATGCACAAACTTATTATACCCTGTACCACAGTAGCGGTGAAGGGTACGAGTATAAAAAAAACTGTATCAAAATAACAACGTTGGCGACACCTGTTTTCCAAACGTTGTTTTTTAAGAGTATGAACGTTTTTGAACAATTCTTATACATGGCGCATATTGTACTATATGTCTCGTTCCCTCGTTGCAGGGCATGAAAATAGAAACGAAAATGTGATTTTATATAATTTTCCTATACAATTGATTTTTCTTTTCATATGAGTTTCAACCTTGCCTCCCAACAAATTACCAGTGATGATTTGTGATGCTGATTCATTTTCAATAATCTTTAAGTTTCAAGTGTTTTTCGTTGCTTTTTTGTTTTGCTTGCTTAATATCAAGTGTCTAAATTGCAAAAAACAAGAGCATGAGTCATATATAATGGAAGTCTAGTATTTCAAAGAATGTTAATTGTAAAATGTATTTGGTATGATATTGAAACACATTGTGATAAGAAGGCAAACAAAGACAGTCATTAGCTGAACTAACATAGGATGAATCGTAAGGTAACCTGTACCATGGATATCATAAATAAACCACATAGTGGTCCGGGTATAATAATTTTGATCTTGCAAAAAATGTGCCTACCAGAAATATTGATTTTAGACCCAATAATATATATACCGATTGACTTAGAATCACTTCCTGAGTCGATTTAGCCCTTGTTGTCTGTCCATTTATTTGTTGTTCACAGGATTCCGGTCACAATTATTAAGCGATTTTGATGAAACTTCGTAGAGAGTTTTCTTTCGGCACAGGAATAAACGCTATTGAATTTGGCAAATATCAGATCAAATTTAGATATAACTCCCATACATACAGTGAGCAAAAAAAGGTGTACACCAATATGAAATAAATTGTGAAACGATATGGAAAATATGATGTGAATATTTATTTATTATACCTTAAATTAAAGCTGGGATCTCAAGTTGCAATTTAAGCTAATATTTTGCCTCCGGCCGCGGATTCACGGCTAGGCCGATATAAATTGGTCTATTCGGCGGCGGACAATTATCCATTATAAAATCAATTTGAAGTTATTCGAATGGTAATGAGATTAGTTGTACAATCACATTTCATTAACATTTTTTGATATAAATTTTTTCAAAATTATTATAGCAACTTGATACTGACAGGTTTTGGGTGAAAAGTCAAACATTCCGACTTAAAATACAACAATTATAAATAAGTTTGAGTCGAGATAAGTCGACATAAGTCGGCGGCGGCTTCGACTGGCAAAAACTGGTCGGTGGTGACTAAAAACGGCGGCGCGACTCGGCGGCATCATTCTCTGGTATTATATATGCAAAGAATCCAAGAAATTGGTTTGGATTTAGATATAGCTCCCATATATATGTATCTCACGATTTGCAAAAATTTGGCCCTAACCCTATTTTTGACCCTATTTTTAACCATAAATCCCACATTTATTCTTATTTTTATTATTTTATTATCTTCTGCAATGTCAAGCAAACCTGCAAAATATCATCTAGGTTAGGTTAGGTTAGGTGGCAGCCCGATGGGCTCACTTAGACTATTCAGTCCATTGTGATACCACATTGGTGAACTTCTCTCTTATCACTGAGTGCTGCCCGATTCCATGTTAAGCTCATTTTTATAGCCGAGTCCGAACGGCGTTCCACATTGCAGTGAAACCACTTAGAGAAGCTTTGAAACCCTCAGAAATGTCACCAGCATTACTGAGGTGGGATAATCCACGGCTGAAAGATTTTTGGTGTTCGGTCGAAGCAGGAATCGAACCCACGACCTTGTGTATGCAAGGCGGGCATGCTAACCATTGGACCACGGTGGCTCCCAATATCATCTAAGTCGGTTTAGATTTAGATATAGCTCCCATATATATGTATCGCCCGATTTTCACAAAATTGGCAATAATACTTTTATTTATTAAACAATGTTGCTCATATTTGAAATTTAGAGGCATAAAACGAAATTATTTAGATGTACATATAGATCTTACATAAATATAGTGCCCGATTTACACAAATTTGGCTACATTACCCACACTCATTGAGCGATTTTTATACCCTCCACCATAGGATGGGGGGTATATTAACTTTGTCATTCCGTTTGTAACACATCGAAATATTGCTCTAAGATCCCATAAAGTATATATATTCTGGGTCGTGGTGAAATTCTGAGTCGATCTAAGCATGTCCGTCCGTCCGTCCGTCTGTTGAAATCACACTAACTTCCGAACGAAACAAGCACAAGTAGTTGTTATTGATGTAGGTCGGATGGTATTGCAAATGGGCCATATCGGACCACTTGTACGTCTAGCCCCCATATAAACCGACGCTCAGATTTGTCTTGCGGAGCCTCTTGGAGGAGCAAAATTCATCCGATATGGTTGAAATTTGGTACATGGTGTTAGTATATGGTCTCTCACAACCATGCAAAAATTGGTCCATATCGGTTCATAATTACATATAGCCCCCATATAAACCGATCCCCCGATTTGGCTTGCGGAGCCTCTAAGAGAAGCAAATTTCATCACATCTGGCTGAAATTTGGTACATGGTGTAAGTATATGGTCTCTAACAACTATGCAAAAATTGGTCCATATCGGTCCATAATTATATATAGCCCCCATATAAACCGATTCCCCGATTTGGCTTGCGGAGCCTCTAAGAGAAGCAGATTTCATCCGATCCGGCTGAAATTTGGTACGTGGTGTAAGTATATGGTCTCTAATGACCATGCAAAAAATGGTCGAAATCGGTCCATAATTATATATAGCCCCCATATAAACCGATCCCCCGATTTGGCTTGCGAGACCAATCCCCAGATTTAACCTCAGGAGCCTCATGGATGACAACCGAATCAGCGCTGATTTTTGTGGGCGATGTCCCGATTTAGAGAAGCTTCTGCATAGCGCTGATATAATTGCTCATTTTAATAAAAATATTGCTAAGAAGTGATATATAATCTTGAGTATAACATTGTTGGCATGAAGGAAAGCAGCACTACCTTTCATGCATCTATACTGCATGAATTGGTTGCAATAACGTAAACGAATGATCATAAACTAGTTTGATTACTCGTTTACGTTATTGCCACCGATTCATGCAGTGTGGATGCACTGCCTACTTTATTGTATACCAAAAAGTGCAACTAAACTCTTGCTGCTGAAGTATTTTTTGCTGGGATACTAACTCTGCAGGAATAAAATCAAGTATAGCTCCTAAGATCTGGCATTTCTGTTAAGACTGAGAAAGAGCTCCCATAAACATGTGCCCTTAATTTTCATAAATACGCAAATACGCTTTATCTCCCAAAACTACACTCAAACAAGTATATACAGCAGTAAGTTCGGCCGGGCCGAATCTTAAATACCCACCACCATGAACCAAATATTAGTGTTTCTTTTTAAATTTCAGGAGGGCTTGAGTACACTTCCCGAAGATAAATTTAAAGATTTCACCTATGAGGACTATATCAGATTCTGGATTTATAAGAACCATTTTTGTTTGAGTTTTAGAGGAATCATTAACATCTCTTGTAAGTTTGCAAGAAAATTATAAAATAACATCTTGATTTGAAATGTTAAATCTGTAGATTTTCACCCGAGAAATAAAATCTGGAATTTTTACATTGAGTTTCAAGCAATGTTCATTATCAGTGCGCCTTCTATACCCTCAAGAATTGAAGTCGGTCTATATGGAGGCATTACCAAATGGACCGATAAAAACTTAATCCGATACACGTTTTTGCGAGCCTAAAATACCAGTATATTTACAATTTCAGGCAAATCGGATAAAAACTACGGTTTCTAGAAACCCAAGGAGTTAAATCGGGAGATCGTTCTTATGTGGGCTATACTAAAATATGGACCGATACTCACCGTTTTCGGCACACCTCTTTATGGCCCGAAAATACCTCCAGATTTCCAATTTCAGGCAAATTGGATAAAAACTTCGGATTCTAGAAGCCCAAGAAGTAAAATCGGGATATCGGTCTATATAGGGGCTATACGAAAACATGGACCGATACTCACCATTTGTGGCACACCTCTTTACGGTCCTAAAATACCTATAAATTTCCAATTTCAGGCAAATTGTATATATACTACGGATTATATAAAACCACACACAAAAAATTTTTTCTCTGATTCAATCACCAAATTAATTGATCCAATTAATTTTTTAATTGAAATGTCTTCAATCACGAAAATGATAGTATCAATCACAGTTTTAATTGGGCATAGAAAAAATTCTTGATTAAAAAATTAATTGATTTTTTCAGCAAAATTCAATTAATTTTTTAATTGATTCAATTACAAATTTAATTGATGTTGATTGCAAAACGCAATTAATTTATTAATTAAAAAAGGTAACTATTTTTAATTACTTTGTTAGATTGGCTTAGAGTTTTTATTTGGATCAACAAATGATTGTTTGAAATACATTTTTAATTAAAAAAGTAAAAAAAAGTCAGCACTTTTTTTAACTGAATTAGTCTTCCGAATTTGATTAAAAAGTTAATTGTATCAATTAATTTTTTAATTAAACATTTTAAAAATTTCATTCATTGACTTAATTAACTTAATGTTTCTATCATGATTAAAAAGTTAATTGTATCAATTAATTTATTAATTGAAAAAATTTTCAACTTCAATTAACTTTTTAATTGGAAATATTTTGGTGATACTTTTTTCTGTGCAAGATGTAAAATCGGGATATCGGTCTATATAGGGGCTATACCAAAACATGGAACGATACGGACCATTTTCGGCACACCTTTTGATGGTCCTCAAGTATCTCTAGATTTTCAATTTCAGGCAAATTGGATAAAAACTACGGTTTCTATAAGCCCAAGACCCCAAATCGGGAGGTCGGTTTATATGGGGACCATACCAAAACATGGACCGATGCTCACCATTTTTGGCACATCTCTTTGCGGTTCTAAAGTACCTCTCGATTTCCAATTTCAGGTAAATTGGATAAAAGCTGCGATTTCTATAAGCCCAAGAAATAAAATCGGGAGATCGGTCTATATAGGGGCTATACCAAAATATGGACCGATACTCACAATTTTTGGCACAGGTATTTGTGGTCCTACAATACCTCTAAATTTCCAATTTCAGGTAAATTGAATAAAAACTGCGGTTTCTATAAGCCCAAGAAGTAAAATCGGGAGATCGGTCTATATGGGAGCTATACCAAAACATGGACCGATACTCACCATTTTTGGCACACCTCTTTATGGTCATAAAATACCTCTAGATTTCAAATTTCAGGCAAATTGGATAAAAACTACGATTTCTATAAGCCCAAGCCCCCAAATCGGGAGGTTGGTATATATGGAGACTATATCAAAACCTGGACCGATATAGCCCATCTTCAAACTTGACCTGCCTGCAGACAAAACACGAGTTTGTGCAAAATTTCAGCACGATTGCTTCATTATTGAAGACTGTAGCGTGATTACAACAGACAGACAGACGGACAGACGGACATCGTTATATCGTCTTAGAATTTCTCCCTGATCAAGAATATATATACTTTATATAGTCGGAAATCGATATTTCGATGTGTTACAAACGGAATGACAAACTTATTATACCCCCGTCACCATTCTATGGTGGTGGGTATAAAAACAGTGACCCCACCATGAAGGAAAATTTTGGTTAATTTTAGAAGATTTTTAAATTTTAACTAAACTGTATTAGAAACGCAGATGTCGCGCCGATTTTACAAAAATAAGTAAATAATTTTCGACAAATTCAAGAAAATTTATTTGACATAATTATTTTTTTCACTTCCCATAAAAAAAGCGTTGCCAAAAAAGGAGTAAAAATGTTCTTTTTGGATACGGAAGTAGTGCAAATTGGCGCAGAAGCGATGAATTTAACAGGGGCTTGTCATAGGACGGATGATTCAAATTCAGTGTTTTGGATGTGAATTAAAAAATATCATATTTTGACAAATAAATATTTTTTTGTTTGATTTTTAATGCATTCTAACGCTTGTCCGAAACGTTTGAATTAAAATATTTTGAAAAATTCGCAATATTTCTTGATTTTTTTTTCGACTAAATTTCAATAATTTTTACCATTTTATTAAAGCTTACTCTGTATTTAACCTTTTTGAAACAAAAAAAATTAAATTTACCCATTAAAAATAAGAAAAACGCGAGTTAAATAATTGAATTAAAAAAAACTTCCTGTGTACTTGAAATAAATAACATCTTTGGGAGTACATCTTTTGGAAGTGCTTTTAAAGTTGTGCCTTTGGAAGCCCAAATTTTTTTGTTGGGCTGTTAAAGAAAATTTCGTAGTTTGAAGGAAAATATGGCACAAAAAAAAAAGATTCTGATTCAATCACGAAATTTATTGATCCAATTAATTTTTTAATAGAAATGTCTTCAATCATAGAAATGATAGTATCAATTAAAAAATTAATCGATACTATTAATGTTTGTGATTGATTTTTATTTCACTGAAAAAAATTTGTTGAATCAATTAAATTTTTAGTTTTTTAAAAATCTACTAAGATTTGAATTGGAAAAATTTTCGTGAAATTTTTTTCTGTGTGGAGTTCAAAATTGCAAAAATGTCTTTAGTGCTATACGAAGTTCAAGATGGGCATATTATTCGTAAATTTTAAACATTTTAAGAAATTTTGTGGGAGACACGAATTTAGTAAATCTTTATGTGTATAATTGTTCCCCATTTTCAGTTAATTTAACTAACATACGCAAAAAATTATAAAATTCAAGAAAAATTTCCCAAAACATAATAATTCAACGAACTAAAATAAAGTTAAATTGGCTTTAGTGAAATATATGATTCACTTTTTTTTTTTGAGTGTATAGCAATGATACCCCACAAGTACTTATGTTTACTAATTCATTAAGGGTGGTTTAGGGTATGATATTGTCGTCCCCGCCCGACTCTCTATTTTACTCACTTGTTTTTTGTATGCACTGAAAAAACAGTGAACCCACCAGGAAGAAAAATTTTGGTTAATTTTAGAAAATGTTGATTATTAAAAAAAAAAAAAAAATAACTAAACAGTACTACAAACGCTGACATCACGCCAATATCACAAAAATAAGTACATATTTTTCGACAAATTCAAGAAAATTGATTAGACATAATTAGTTTTTTTCACTTGTTAAAGAAAAATTTGTAGTTTGAAGGAAAAATTGGAGTTCAAAATTGCAAGAATGTCTTTAGTGCCATATGAAGTTCACGATTGACTCATTTGTAGTAAATTTTACAAATTTAAATAAATATTGAACTATTTGGTGAGAAGTACGAATTTAGTAAATCGTTTTGCTTCATTTTTGTATAATTTATTCCCCGTTTCTTAGTTCATTTAACTAACGTACGCAAAAAATTATTTGAGCGAAGGAAACTTTCTCCAAACATAATAATTCCATGACCTTAACCCTTCGTTGCATGATTTAATTTGAGCAAGGATAAAAATTATTTAGTATGTTAGAATTGTTGTATATGGAGTTATGATACCGTAAACCAATTTTCATTCGATTCTGATCACTGAAGCAAAAGTTACGTAACATTGCATATATGCAATTTCATGCAGATAATCAATTTCTTTAGTCCACTTTGTTATCTCTATATATCACAGGTAGAGGACAAATTTAAAAAAAAATTTATTGCTGGATGGGGAAAATGGAACATTTTTACTAAAAAAAATTTGTTTTCTCGCCAAACATAAAATGTTTGCCAAAATCAGATAGCATGGTTCCGTCAAACATGTTACATGTTCCCCATCGAAAACTAACATTTTACTTCAGAAACATGTTTGAGGTGATCATATTCCTTCTCGGGGTGCAATATTAAAAGTCAAACTCTTGGGATTCTAAATAATTTCTGCCTTTTTTGATGCACAGAATTCCCCAGTTTTGCATTTAACACAAAGGGATGTGAACTTGGAGAACGCAATGCGAGACCGTTTGCCGTTTACCATTGCACTGTTCCACGTAGAACAGTACAATGGTCGGAGGGGAGTGACCCAAACAAGAAAAACACTGGAGAACTACCATGCTTAAAGAAAAGAGGAACAGAAACGTCATAGCAATCATTACCTGATACCTAGAGTTGGAGCCACATCTGTGCCGAGTAAGAGCAGCGGATGTTTGTGTATGCAGTCGAAAAAGAGACTTCGGAACTCTATTTATGTCAAATTCTACGCTTATGAATCGGATGATGGAACAAAGAAGTTGGAGCGTACCACATGCTGAAAACTGGTTTTGTTATATACCAGCTTATATGATACACGGAAATCTGGACCCTCGTTTTTACTTAGGGTAGGTATAATGGCGACTTTTCAGTTAATTATGATACCGCAATATTGACCTTCTGTTTATCACTGAGTGTAGTTCGATTCAATATTAAGCTCTATAGTTCCGAGTTCGAACGGTCTTCCACCATGAGGAAGCTTTTAAACACCTAAAATTGTCACCAATATATTGACAGGGGATAGACCACCGCAAAAACATGTTGAACCCATTTAACCTATCTATCACGATGATATACGTGTAACAATTACAACCCAGCAGCTTGTATGTTATACGATTCTCCAACGATGTAGGGCAAGGACCAAATCGAATCTTCTTCTACGACCTCGATTTATATCAAACTCGGTGTTTAAATCTCTATCATCATCAAAATACTCGTCTTTATATTCATATTCGTCGTTATGTGTCCTAGTAGTAACAAAAATTGATTGAATGCATGACATTGCACATATGCAATTATATGGCATATATGCAATGACAGTTCATATCGGCTCAAACGCATGAAATTGCAGATATGATATCATTCATTGTAGAGCACTTGTAAATATAATTTGTATTATAAAACTATATACGTAGCGTTTAGAATAGAGTAAACTTTTCATTTTATATTTACATTTAAAAAAAATGTTAAGAAAGTTTCATAATATTAAAACAAATAAGTTAAATTTTTCGAGGTACTCAAAATGCTTATTTTAATTTCGCTTTATTTAAATGAAATTGTTACGATACTGGACAAAATCCTTATAAAATTTAATCTACGGCTTCCAAAATGTGAATAACAAAAAAAAATTATGTTAAAATATGTAAAAGAATAGGAGCTAGACAGGCAAGAAACTAACATTGCATATATGCAATGTCATGCAACGAAGGGTTAAATTAAATTGGCTTTAGTAAAATAGAGAGTTCACTTTGTTTTTGAGTGTGTAAGCTATTCAACTTATAAAACGTGTCAAAAATATATTTTTCATTTTAACACTTTGGTATTTTGCAATTGACTTAAATTTATATCATATTCATATAAATGTTTCTTCCTTCCTTTGAAGAAAACTAACCCTTAAACTTAATTTATTATAAATTAAGAAACAATATAAAAAAATTATATTTTATACTTACAATATGCTGTGACTACAGCTAATAGCGCTAGCCATTTTATAAGATTTCTTATTAATCCCATTGCGGAAGGTTGTAGCATGCACAATTCTTTGGTTTTTGTTGAGATCAAGATTAGAAGAATTATTCTTCTCGTTCTTCTACTACTGCTGTAGATTTACAATTACCAACACTATTTACTGTAGTGAAGGTTGATGGGGTTTTTTTTTTTTACAAAGTTTTCTTTTGTTCGTTCTTTGATTTAATTAGACGCAGATAATTTGAACATTTAACATGTTAAACATTTACAAATACGCGATGGCACACAATTACAATTACAATATTGATTTTTCAATCTCCACTACTGCGTTTACCGGGGAGGTAGGGGGAATAAGGTTCAAATACCCTGGAAATTAAGAAGATTACAAAATTGACACGACGATGAGAAAAGAAAACTTTGTTGACAAATTCGATTAAACAAACAGAAAATCAAGCACAAACACAATAATAAAATCAAATAAATGGAAAAACGCCCAAATCACACAATCTGCCCATAGACCAGAGAGAGCTGAAAAGAAAGAAAAAGAAATAAATTCAAATTAGTTTTTAATTATTTATTTTTTGAATAAATATACAGATTTATATTTTAAAACAATAAACAAGTGAAAAAAAGTTTTAGACCACATATTGTGCTAATTATTTTCAACAATAGGTTATTTTATATACAGGTCCTTTGTTTTCAAAAAAAATTGCCTTTTTTTGAGGGTGTGTTTTTCCATATACACAAAAAATATCAATTCCACCGGAAATACAAATATTTACGTTTTGGTTTTTATTAAAATACAAAAACGTATGGTTTCCATACGTAAGGTATTAAATACCTCCATTATATCTATGTTGGGCATTGTTATTTGTCCCCTCTTAATTTATGTTAAAATATGCGTTCTTTCAAATACTTCAGCTTCATATAATTCAACATGCTAACAAATGCGTATTGGGCACTTCTCTAAGCACAACAACAAAAAATCCACCCTCTTTTGTGTTTTTTGGAATTTTGCCGTAACTCATCAAATCCCCTTACCCGCCACATTATCCTCAATGGACTTTGTCGCATAATTTATACTTAAAATTTTTTGGTGACTCAGTGATTAAAAGAAAGTTAGATACATATGAAAGTTTATTTAGGACTTTCGTATAACATCCTGAAAGTTAGATTTACCCAAGGGAACCCTTTTCCTTGAAAAATGTTTATACCGAAAAAAAACGCTCTTAGATTGATTCTTAGTTTAGAAAACAAAATATTCCAATAGATTTTTTCACAATGACAGGAGCGATAACGCAGAAGTTTTATCATTCCTGTTATGATAATAAAATTTATCCTGAAGTATCCTGAAGAATACACTAAAACATGTAAACTTACATCATTTGAGTTAAGTGATTTAACTAATTGGATCATAGGATCACATGAGCAATAGTCTGGGTGTGGATACATTTCGATGCAATAAATAGAGATTCTAGACAAAAAAAATTATCTACTAATTAACAGGTTGGCTGATAAGTCCCCGGTCTAACAAAGAAAAATACATTTTTTGTCAAAATTCGTTTTTATTATTCAACATAGTTCCCTTCAAGAGCGATACAACGATTATAACGACCTTCCAATTTTTTGATACCATTTTGGTAGTACTCCTTCGGTTTTGCCTCAAAATAGGCCTCAGTTTCGGCGATCACCTCTTCATTGCAGCCAAATTTTTTCCCTGCGAGCATCCGTTCGAGGTCTGAGAACAAGAAAAAATCGCTGGGGCCAGATCTGGAGAATACGGTGGGTGGGGAAGCAATTCGAAGCCCAATTCATGAATTTTTGCCATCGTTCTCAATGACTTGTGGCACGGTGCGTTGTCTTGGTGGAACAACACTTTTTATACCCTCCACCATAGGATGGGGGTATATTAACTTTGTCATTCCGTTTGTAACACATCGAAATATTGCTCTAAGACCCCATAAAGTATATATATTCTGGATCGTGGTGAAATTCTGAATCGATGTGAGCATGTCCATTCGTCCGTCTGTTGAAATCACGCTAACTTCCGAACGAAACAAGCTATCGACTTGAAACTTGGCACAAGTAGTTGTTATTGATGTAGGTCGGATGGTAGTGAAAATATCGGTCCACTTTTACGTATAGCCCCCATATAAACTGACCCCCAAATTTGGCTTGCGAGGCCTCTAAGAGAAGCAAATTTCATCCGAACCGGCTGAAATTTGGTACATAGTGTTAGTATATGGTCTCTAACAACCATGCAAAAATTGGTTCACATCGGTCCATAATTATATATAGCCCCCATATAAACGGACCCCCAAATTTGGCTTGCGAGGCCTCTAAGAGAAGCAAATTTCATCCGATCCGGCTGAAATTTGGTACATAGTGTTAGTATATGGTCTCAAACAACCATGCAAAAATTGGTCGACATCGGTCCATAATTATATATAGCCCTCATATAAACCGATCCCCCGATTTGGCTTGCGGAGCCTCTAAGAGAAGCAAATTTCATCCGATCCGGTTGAAATTTAGTACATAATGTTAGTATATGGTATCTAACGACTATGTAAAAATTGGTCCATATCGGTCCATAATTATATATAGCCCCCATATAAACCGATCACCAGATTTTACCTCCGGAGCCTCTTGGAAGACCAAAATTCATCTGATTCAGTTGAAATTTGGTACGTGATGTTAATATATGTCCTCAAACACCCATGCAAAAATTGGTCGATATCGGTCCATAATTATATATAGGCCCCATATAAACCGATCCCCAGATTTGACCTCCGGAGCACCTTGGAAGGGCAAAATTTTTCCCATTCGGTTAAAATTTGGTACGTGATGTTAGTATATGGTATCCAAAAACCATGCAGGAATTGGTTCCTATCAGTCCATGATTATATATAGCTCCCATATAAACCGATCGCCAGATTTGACCTCCGGTGCCTTTTGGAGAAGCAAAATTCATCCGATCTGGTTGAAATTTGGTACGTGGTGGTAGTATATGATATTTAACAACCATGCCAAAAGTGGTCCATATCAGTCCATAATCATTTATAGCCCCCATATAAACCGATCCCGAGATTTGGTTTTGGAGCCTCTTGGAGGAGCAAATTTCATCCGAGTGAGTTGAAATTTGTGGATGACAGTCTTTCGTAGAAGTTTCTACGCAATCAATGGTGAAGGGTACATAAGTTTCGGCCTGGCCGAACTTACGGCCGTATATACTTGTTTCTCTTCAATCTCATATCTAAAACGAACACAAATTGTTTAAGCCCAAAATAGAAATCCCCAATCTACAAAATACTGGATAATATTTGAAGACAATCTAATTCGTTGAAAAAAATTATTGAAAATTTATGTGACAAAATTTACTACAATCATACCAATTAAGATCCACACAAAGTTGTTCCTAAATTATTTCTTAATTTACATTTTTGCTCCAGTCCCAATGTTTATGTATACGTTTCTTTTAAAAAGTTTTTTGTTTTCTCAGTAATTACAAAACAATTTCATTTCTTTTAATTAGGACCAAATAAAATGGCGCTAAATAAATGAAGACGGCTGCATTGCCTTTATGTCATAAATGTCGCGAGACGCTTTTAAAAGCATGCACCCAAAAGTCATTGAAATTCTTCGCCACGCATAAATGTCGTCATTTCCTCACACTTAAGATTCAACTGACAGAAAGACAGACGGACGGACGGACGAACCCAACAAGAATGAACATTTATTTTTTGAAATTTATTGATGGAGCTTTCGATGTTGGCTGCTGTTCCTATTTTCAAGTATAACATTTTTCATTTGGGGATTGAAGGGGGGAGGGAAAATTAACTTTGGGTAAATTTATTGCATGTATTTCCACGCAAAAGTGCATTAGTCTGGGAGGCGCATCGTTTGTTAAAATTAAATGATCTGCTTTATGATAGATTTTTCATAGTTGAAAATGGAGTGAAATATTTTTGTAGAACGAAATGGCTTGTTTTCAAAATATTTTTTGAGATTTTCCTCAATATATAAAATTGGTCCATAAACTAAACATGGATGTAAGCCCAAAGACGCTTGATTGCATGATCGAGTGAAGGGGATTCGACAAATATTTTATAAGTGACAATGCACAATGGATTGATAAAATGGAAGAAAAAGCAAATTATAAATTATGGAAGAAAGGCAAATTATACTAACCCAGCAAAAAAATTTGGAATTTCTTCTTAAGGTACAACTTTAAAAGCACTTCCAAAAAGGTATTCCCAAAGATGTTTTTTAATTTAACTGCACAGGAAGTTCATTTGAGTCAATTTTTTATAAAGGTTCTAATCCTTTTCTTTTTAATTTTAATAATTCATCTAAAATTGTATTTTTAGTTATTTTAATAATAGGTACAATAATTTCTATATTAAATTTTTAAATTTACAAAAATATTAAATTACTTCAATTAAAAAAAAAATAAAATTGAAAGTCTGAAAAATGTATCCAAAAAATGTTTATAGTCGAAGTAAGGTCGATCAACTAGAAAAACTTATAAATTAGATATATTTTGGATTAATTTAATTAATGAGGATAAATTTAATTTAAATTTAAACATTTTATATAATTTCAAAAAAAAAAATACTAAGTAAATGAATCCGAATTAAAATGAATTAAATTAACTTTTTTATCAAATAATTTTGAAAAAAAATAGAACTAAATTCAATAATTAAATAGTATAATTTAAATTTTTAAATTTAGAAAAATATTAAATTAATTCAATTTAAATAAATATAAAAATGAAAGTCTAAAACAAGTATACACGGCCGTAAGTTCGGCCAGGCCGAATCTTATGTACCCTCCACCATGGATTGCGTAGAAACTTCTACGAAAGACTGTCATCCACAATCGAATTACTTGGGTTGTGGTAATACTTACCGATGGCAAGGTATCTTAAAAAATCCTTAACACCGTCTTCTAAATTGTAAGTTAGTCCATACGGGGGATATATTAAACAAAAAAAGGCCGATTAAAGACGTATATAATTCAGTTCGACATAATTTTCTATAGAAACAAAATTTTGACAAAATTTTCTATATAAATAAAATTTTGACAAAATTTTCTATAGAAATAAAATTTTGAAAAAATTATCTATAGAAATAAAATTTTGATAAAATCCTTAACACCGTCTTCTAAATTGTAAGTTAGTCCATACGGGGGATATATTAAACAAAAAAAGGCCGATTAAAGACGTATATAATTCAGTTCGACATAATTTTCTATAGAAACAAAATTTTGACAAAATTTTCTATAGAAATAAAATTTTGACAAAATTTTCTATAGAAATAAAATTTTGAAAAAATTATCTATAGACATAAAATTTTGATAACATTTTCTATAGAAATAAAATTTTGACATAATTTTCTATAGAAATAAAATTTTGACAAAAATTTCTGTAGTAATAAAATGTTGACAAAATTTTCTATAGAAATAAAATTTTAACAAAATTTTCTATAGAAAAAAATTTTGACATAATTTTCTATAGAAATAAAATTTTGACAAAAATTTCTATAGTAATAAAATTTTGCTAGATTACTTTTGGGGATCGGCTATATATAACTATAGACGGATATGGATCAATTTTGGCATGGTTGTTAGCGGCCACATACTAGCACAATGTACAATATTTCACCACGTACCAAATTTTAACCGGATCCGATGAATTTTGGTCCTCTAAGAGCTCCGGAGGTCAAATTTGGGGATCGGTTTAAATGGGGGTTATATAATTAAGACCGGTATGGACCAATTTTTGCATGGTTGTTAGAGACCATATACTAACACCACGTACCAAATGTCAACCGGATTGGGTGAATTTTGCTCTTCCAAGGGGATCCGGAGGTCAAATCTGGAGATCGGTTTATATGGGGGCTATATATAATTATGGACTGATATGAACCAATTCATGCATGGTTGGTGGATACCATATACTAACATCACGTACCAAATTTCAACCGAATCGGATGAAGTTTGCTCTTCCAAGGGGCTCCGGAGGTCAAATCTGGGGATCGTTTTATATGGGGGATATATATAATTATGGACCGATTTCGACCAATTTTTGCATGGGTGTTTGAAGCCATATACTAACATCATGTACCAAATTTCAGCCAGATCGGATGAAATTTTCGTCTCTTAGAGGCTCCGCAAGTCAAATTTGGGGATCGGTTTATATGGGGGCTATATATAATTATTGACCGATGTGGACCAATTTTTGCATGGTTGTTAAAGACCATATACTAACACCATGTACCAAATTTCAGCCGGATCGGATGAAATTTGCTTCTCTTAGAGGGTCCGAAAACCAAATCGGGGGATCGGTTTATATGGGGGCTATATATAATTATTGACCGATGTGGACCAATTTTTACATAGTGGTTAGAGACCATATACTAACACCATGTACCAAATTTCAGCCGGATCGGATGAAATTTTCTTCTCTTAGAGGCTCCGCAAGTCAAATCTGGGGATCGGTTTATATGGGGGCAATATATAATTATTGACCGATGTGGACCAATTTTTGCATGGTTGTTAAATACCCTATACTAACACCATGTACCAAATTTCAGCCAGATCGGATGAAATTTGCTTCTCCTAGAGGGTCCGAAAACCAAATCGGGGGATCGGTTTATATGGGGGCTATATATAATTATGGACCGATGTGGACCAATTTTTGCATGGTTGTTAGAGACCATATACTTACACCATGTATCAAATTTCAGCCGGATCGGATGAAATTTGCTTCTCTTAGAGGGACTGCAAGCCAAATTTGGGGGTCCGTTTATATGGGGGCTATACGTAAAAGTGGACCGATATGGCCCATTTGCAATACCATCCGACCTACATCAATAACAACTATTTGTGCCAAGTTTCAAGTCGATAGCTTGTTTCGTTCGGAAGTTAGCGTGATTTCAACAGACGGACGGACGGACATGCTCAGATCGACTCAGAATTTCACCACAACCCAGAATATATAAACTTTATGGGGTCTTAGAGCAATATTTCGATGTGTTACAAACGGAATGACAAAGTTAATATACCCCCATCCTATGGTGGAGGGTACAAAAATGTATCCAAAAAATGTTTATAGTCGAAGTAAGGTCGATCAACTAAAAAAACTTATAAATTAGATGTATTTTGTGTTCATTTAATTAATGAGGATAAATTTAAATTCAATTTAAATATTTTATATAATTTTACAAAATACGAAGTAAATGAATCCGAAGTAAAATGAATTAAATTAACTCTTTTATCAAATAATTTTGAACAAAATAGAACTAAATTCAATAATTAAATAGTATAATTTAACTGAATTCAATTTAGTTTACATTAATGGCTTGTTTTTCAATAACCGCTAAAAGGTAAATGTTCAAACAATGGTTCCTGTGAAGATTTTCATTTTGAGTATCAAGTTCACAACCCAATGTGCAATGAATTTTCTTATACAGAAATAAGTACACACAGCTACTGTGCACTAAGTGGGAGTGAAATATGGTCATTAAGATCATTGATCTTTTTCAACGAAAAATTTGTCCGAATAGAATGGGAGGAAACAGATGATAGACCTAAAAACACCCCAGTTTCGAAAGATAGCATTGGCATAAAAATACGTTACATTATGATCCCTATATTGGATTATTTAAACAAATCCTAATTGAAGTTGAGACATAGACATAAAATATGCGTAGAAGAATGAGGGATGATTGGTCTTTAGTTGGATGACAACACGTGTGTATGCACACCCCAGCTAGATTGGCAGACAGACAATGGTGTTGGGTTTAAGGGCTTCGAAAGTATCATGACCCAGGGTGGGTTTAACGATCACTTACAGCTGCCCTAAATTTCAAAGAAATTTCCAATTGGAAAAATCCATCATTATGATTTTTAAGGGATGTTTATGATGAAAGAATTCTAGAAAGATTTTAAAAAAGGTTTAGATGATTCTCACATTTTCGATAGGAATATTTTTTTTAGAGCTTCTATAATTTACAATCGATATTACGAAGATCATGATCATCGTCGTATTAAATATGGATCATAATTCTTGACCTTTTCAATTTTATTATTATTTCTTTTTTTAATATATTTCATATTCCTCACTGGAGGTCATCATATTTTTATTGGCTATCCCTTTGTGCCGCCGTGTTCCACGTTTGTTTGTATACTACAGTAGCCCATTGAATATTACAATCTCACTTGAATGCCAAGCTAAAAACAACCATGCCAACAAAACGTGATGTTCGATGATTGAAGAACAAAAACTCAATTTTTTGAATGAAAAAGGGGGAATACATCATCAGTAAAAAAGGAAGATAACTGACGGCAAGAACCTCAAATATGATCATTCCCAAGTTCAAATTGATTGTATCCTAAATGTATATTTTGTACATTCTGCTCTCGCAATGTCTGAAGTTTAATGTGATGGGAAATAATTTTGGAAAGACTTAAATTTACATTTTAATGAGACGTGCAATGATAAATGGCTTGAAAGACAAATAAAAGGAGTATTCGTTTTCTTGCAAAAATGTATGATCTGATCTATAACAGTTTTATCAAATAAGGGGAAAAGGAATTTGTATTCATTTCCTTCAATTTAATTTTTGTTGCCGAATTTAAGATCGACTTTTCAATTTTACCACAAAACTACCAAAAATTTTTATTTTGAAATGTTTGCTCATAGTTTTGTGGTTAGTATGGAAAAAATGTTTTTTCTTCGAAAGAAATGTTTTATTTGATATTTTAGCACTTTATTTCAATATATATACTATTATATATCCCTTTTAAGGTGGGTATTCAAACTTTTATTTCTATAGAACATTTTGTCAAAATGTTATTTCTATAGAAAATGTTGTCAAAATTTTATTTCTATAGAAAATTTTGTCAAATCTTTATTGCTATGGAAAATTTTGCAACATTTTATTTCTATAGAAATTTTGTCAACATTTTATTTCTATAGTAAATTTTATCAAAATTTTATTTCTATAGAAAATTTAGCAACATTTTATTCTGCCAACATTTTATTTCTATGGAAAATTTTGTCAAAATTTTATTTCTATAGAAAATTTTGTCAAAATTTTATTTCTATAGAAAATTTTGTCAAAATGTTATTTCTATAGAAAATTTTTGTCAAAATTTTATTTCTATAGAAAACTTTGTCAAAATTTTATTTCTATAGAAAACTTTGTCTAAATTTTATTTCTATAGAAAATTTAGTCAAAATTTTATCTCTATAGAAAATTTTGTCAAAATTTTATTTCTATACAAAATTATGTCAAAATTTTATTTCTATAGAAAATTTTGTCAACATTTTATTTCTATAGAAAATTTTGTCACAATTTTATTTCTATAGAAAATTTTGTCAAAATTTTATTTCATTCGTTTTGTTTGTTATTGTTGGCTTCTGTTCAATCGTTATTGTTGTTTTTGATCTCAGCTTAAAGCCATGCATTGACTAAACTACAAGTGTAGCTTAACCAACAGAGGAAAAGTATGCTTGTCAAATTTATTTGGGCAAAGCCCTATAGACTGCAAGATGGTCGGATGTACAGCTGTTTCGGAATTACCACATTCCTCATCAGCATCCTCTACTTACAGCAAAACTATCAACCAATTATCAGAATAAATTCGGGTAATTCACTGAACCCAACGTGAACTACACTTGAACCTCCCGAAAAAGGGTTTGATAGTCGGTTACTGCCTAAACAAATTTGCCAGCATATCTTTTCTAAAGAAAACTTTGTCAAAATTTTTTTTTGCTATAGAAAATTTTGTCAACATTTTATTTCTATGGAAAATTTTGTTAAAATTTTATTTCTAAAGAAAATTTTGTCAAAATTTTATGTCTATAGAAAATTTTGTCAAAATTTTATTTCTATAGAAAATTATGTCAAAATTTTATTTCTATAGAAAATTTTGTCAAAATTTTTTTGCTATAGTAAATTTTGTCAACATTGTATTTCTACAGAAAACTTTGTCAAAATTTTTTTTTGCTATAGAAAATGTTGTCAACATTTTATTTCTATGGAAAATTTTGTCAAAATTTTATTTCTAAAGAAAATTTTGTCAAAATTTTATGTCTATAGAAAATTTTGTCTAAATTTTATTTCTATAGAAAATTATGTCAAAATTTTATTTCTATAGAAAATTTTGTCAAAATGTTATTTCTAAAAAAATTTTGTCAAAATTTTATTTCTATTGAAAATTTTGTCAAAATTTTATTTCTTTAGAAAATTTAGTCAAAATTTGCCAAAATTTTATTTCTTTAGAAAATTTTGTCAACATTTAATTTCTATAGAAAATTTTGCCAAATTTAATTTCTATAGAAAATTCTGTCAAAACTTTACTTCTATAGAAAATTTTGCCAAAATTTTATTTCTGTAGAAATTTTTTCTAAAATTTTATTCCTATAGAATATTTTGTCAACATATTATTTCTATCAAAAATGTTGTCAACATTTTATTTATATAGAAAATGTTGTCAACATTTAATTTCTATAGAAATTTTTGTCAAAATTTTATTTCTATAGAAAATTTTGTCAAAACTTTACTTCTATAGAAAATTTTGTCAAAATTTTATTTCTATAGAAAATTTTGCCAAAATTTTATTTCTATAGAAAATTTTTCCAAAATTTTATTTCTATAGAAAATTTTGTCAAAATTTTATTTCTATAGAAAATTTTGTCAAAATTTTATTTCTATAGAAAATTTTGTCAAAATTTTATTTCTATAGAGAATTTTGTCACAATTTTATTTCTATGGAGAATTTTGTCAAAATTTTATTTCTATAGAATATTTTGTCAAAATTTTATTTCTATGGAAAATAATGTAAAAATTTTATTTGTTTTGTTATTGTTGTTTTTTTTTTTTATTTCAGCTTAAAACCATGTATTGACTAAACAACAAGTGTAGCTTAACCAACAGATGAAAATAATGTTTGTCAAATTTATTTGGGCAAATCCCTATAGACTGCAAGATGGTTGGATGGACGCACGTTTTGAAATTACCACATTCCTCATCAGCATCCTCTACTTGCAGCAAAACTATCAACCATTTATCAGAATAAATTAAGGCAGTTGCAGTCTATAGGGCTTTGCCCAAATAAATTTGACAAACATTCTTCTCCTCTGTTGGTTAAGCTACACTTGTTGTTTAGTCAATGCATGGTTTTAAGCTGAAATCAAAAAAACAACAACAATGATTAAAGAAAAAAACCAACAATAACAAAACAAAACGAATGAAAAAAAGAGCAAGCACGCTCAAAATAAACCCAGCCAACTGCACTCAAATCGATGATTTGACGGTGGCAAAGGAAAAGAGATATGTTTGTACGAATTTATTTCGGCATAAGCCGGCTATCATGTAAAACCTTTTTTCGGAAGGTTCAAGATGGTTTACTTTTGGGTCTACAGTCGACTCCGCTTTAGCGCAATGCGCTTTACTGAAAAACCTCGGATAACTGAAATCGATCGCATTCCCCAGTTGTTTTTTCTGTCCATTTCATTTAAATTACTCCGCTTTAGTGAAACTCCGCTTAACTGAAAAAATCGGATTACTGAAAAGTTTTTTGTGTTCAAATGAGTTTCGTCACATTAGTATGACTTCGCTTTACTGAAAATGCCACATTCTCGCTATTGAGAGAGAGTACATTTTCTTCTCCGTATTGAGAACGCTTTATTTCAAGTGAAGATGGCACTTTCAAAACAGTTTAAATCACTCTGTAAATAAAATCAACTGAAAGGTAAAATTGTAGATGGCACACACACGGAATCAAACACCTTGTTTTTATTATTTTATGTACATAGCATTGGTCATAAGTTCGGTTAACTGAAATTGAGTGGATTTTTTTCCAGTTATACGGAGTCCGCTTTACTGAAACTTTTTCAGTTATCCGAAGTTCGCATTACTGGAAGTTTTTTTCAGTTATCCGTAGTCCGCTTTAGCAAAAACTTCGGATAACTGAAATTAAATGGCTGCATTTTTAACGTTTCAGTAAAGCGGAGTCGACTGTAGTGAACTGCCTGAATTTATTGTGATAATTGGTTGATAGGTTTGCTGCAAGTAGAGGATGCTGATGGGGAATGTGGTAATTCCGAAACGTGCGTCCATCCAACCATCTTGCAATCTATATGGCTTTGCCCAAATAAATTTGACAAACATTATTTTCCTCTGTTGGTTAAGCTACACTTGTAGTTTAGTCAATGCATGGTTTTAAGCTAAAATCAAAAAAACAACAACAAGATTTTATTTCTATAAAAAAACTTGCCAAAATTTTATTTCTATAGAAAATTTTGTCAAAATTGTATTTCTAAAGAAAATTATGTCAAAAATGTATTTCTATAGAACATTTAGTCAAAAATTTTACTTCTATAGAAAATTTTGTTAAAATTTTATATCTTTGGAAAATTTTGTCAAAATTTTATTTCTATAGAAAATTTTGCCAAAATTTTATTTCTATAGAAAATGTTGTCAAAATTTTATTTCTATGGAAAATTTTTTCAAAATTTTATTTCTATAGAAATGTATGATACATTTGTGAATTCGATGAAAATTCAAATATTTCTCAAACATTTCAGTTGGTGGATAAATGAAAATAGTAAGACAAATTATAGTCTTAGAAAAAATTGAAAAAATTACCAATTTCGCAAAAATGGACCAAAATCGACCAAATTTAAAAATTAAAAATTTTAGCAAAATCTTATTATTATACAGGAAATGTTATTTATTTCTATAAAATTATTTTTATAAAAAATTTATTTCTATAAAAAAAATCCAGATGCTATTTCAAATAAGGGGTATACGAAAAGGACCTCTTGCCATTGGCACATTGGATTTATCCTAGATCTTGATAATACACAAAAACATTTTCCAACTCTGTTTCAACCCTTTCGTATAATGCTGACGACATTTCTGAGTGCTCGCTAACAAGTGAAAAAAAAAACTTTTTTGTCTTTCATGGGATGTGCATAATAATGACGATGGAATATGTTTCTATGACGAAAAGATTTCATCTTGAATGTTCTGTGTATACATACACTGAAAAAAGTATTGGACTAATATAAAAGATTATGCCATCTACATTTTACACAATATTTAAAGCAAAGAAACTTTGATGAGAAGAATATTTATAATCTCTGTTCTATTTTTTTCCATTTTCCACGAATTAAAATTTTGACAAAATTTTCTATAGAAATAAAATTTTCCACGAATTTTTGAAATTTTTTAAAGTCGTATTTTTGTATTTGGATTTTAAAAAATGGTCTCTACATTAACTGAAATATTGAGTCTTCGATTAAAGATAGAAAGATTTAATTATAGACTAAGACTTATATGTAGGATCTTTGCATCATAGGTTTAAAGTTTTTATTTTTAATTTAAAAAAAATTTTACTTTGAAGTGTTATATTTTGTTTTTTTTTTTTTTTTTTTTTTAATTTTTAAACGGACTTTGTTAAAACAAGATAATGAAATTTCGATAAATAAGTATCCTAAAAAAATCTAATAAAAATATCTCTTTATTTTAAAGATTTAGATTGATTTGCAGTCAATATCAAAATCCTTTGTAAACTTTTTTTTCTTTTTTGAGTGTATAAAATATGTATGGGAATAACTCATGCTTTTAGTTTCGTAACTAGTGCCCTTCAACCCAACGTTACATTGACTACCATCTCATATTCTTACTTTTGAAGTGATGTTTTCTTTTTGTAGCATCTTAAAGAAAACATCTCAAAAATTCATAGAAAAACTATGACATTCATTATGTTGCCAAGCACATGTATTTTTAAACGTATTCGAGGTTATCTTCGGGACTTGTAAAAATAATCAATTGTTGTATAATCTGTATTTGCTTTTATATAATATAAAGAGGTGATGACTGAAAACCAACATCTTCAAATATTTTGAACAATAAGGAGTGTAAAGCTTTTGTTCTTTTAGAATAGATTTTGTTATGAAAAAGGATGAGGGTTTTTTTTCAAATCACTGTAAATAAGTGTTTTCAGATTGTTTTTCAGCTCTCCAATTTTAGGGTTGAAACAAAATCCTTCTAAATGCCTACAAATTCCTTTCCTAATTCAAAATGAAACCCTTATTGTTTTTTACTAATGCATATGACTCAGACTAATCCTTATTTTTCTTTAAGACTGAAACTCATAATATCCTCATTTCCTTGAACATTTCAAAATTTGACGTTCTTATCCATTCAAGCAGTTAACGATTGTACACTAAAATGTAACGCTTACCGTCAAGTAGGCTAATGTATAGACCAACAAATATTTAATGTTTGCTGAAATGTAATATGAGCTGATTATTATTTTGTATGGATTTGTATGGAGGATATATCAGACGAACTGTCACTTAAAATGGGAAACCAAACAGGAGTATTAAGTTGAAGTAAATATTTAAGCCATTTTTATGGAGATTTCATGCTTGATGTACAAAAATATGAAATTGAAAGAAGTGTCCATTATGTTGCCTCTATATTTTATCTAAACCAAATATTTGTAAAAAAAACCAAGTGTAAAGTTAAACAAGAGGTTGTACATCAAAATGAATCATTCTACACTGAAGAAAATATTGATCTAATATAAAAGATTATGCAACCTATATTGTAGGATCTGAATTAAACACAATGTTAAAGCCAATTTTCTTGGAAATAAAGAAACTGGTTGGTCTAAATCAACCAGATCATTAGAGACGATACTGGACCTAAGACATATATAGGTTAGGTTAGGTTATGTGGCAGCCCGATGTATAAGGCTCACTTAGACTATTCACTCCATTGTGATACCACAGTGGTGAACTTATCACTGAGTGCTGCCCGATTCCATGTTAACCCTTGTGTATGTGATAACACTGGAAGCGATACCAGCGTGATGAGGTCCCGTGGGACCTACAATAAAAAAAGGATGATAGAGAGGTTATCCCTACGATATTTTTCGATCATTTACTGTAGGTGGACTTTTCTATAATGCACAAATTGCATATATAAACATTTGGTTGTAAATATAGAGTTTTATTTAATTTTTAATAGGATACAGATAATGTTAAAATTTTTGTTTAGTATACTAGTGGCCCTGATGTTTGACGCAGGCGTGGTACCTATAAGTATCCTTATACGTACCAAGCAACAATATATTGTTTTTGTAGTTGAATGTTCTTAACAAACTGGATTTTTGAAGGAAAAACAATACGATTTTTTTAGTGGCGTTCGTTTTGCTCGCAGTATTATGTGCACAGTGGTTGTTTCAAACTTGGTCCAAATTGAGGCACATCTTGCCAAATTCCAGGAGCCGATAGGTCTGGAAAATGTATAGAAATATAAAAACTTATTTCGACCACGATTTCCATGAAGTTCAAATAACGTTTTTTGCACTTTTACTCTCACTATATTGGATATATCAACGGAATACATAAAATTATGTACTACCAAGCAACGAAACCAATGGAAACTTCAAAAATGACAAATTCTTCCAAATAACGGTATTTTCTGAAAGGATGTTAGTGTTATTAATTGTTCCAAATACGAAAATCGCAATATCTTTACACTGCTTTTTAAACTGTGCTAAAACCACTAATGTAATTAGTAATAGGTCCCATTGGACCTCATCACGCAGAATCGCACTAAACTTTTTCAAATACCTATAAAAACCGATTTAATGATTCAATCACATAGAAATTTAAAGTTTTCAACTTAAAACACTTCAGTACAAGAAGTCATAAACCATCAAGCTGAAATTCATATAAAAGATAAAGTTATGTATGAATAAAAATCAAAAAGGTCCAGCGGGACCTCATCACGCACAGAAAGGTTAAGCTCAATGACAAGGGACCTCCTTTTTATAGCCGAGTCCGAACGGATCAAAAGCGACGCCGCTATGGCTGCGATAAGATTGAAAATATTGGCAGAATGGACGGAAACACGAAACATGACGAACCATAAAAGGATAATAGGGAAGAAGGTGAGTGTAATGGCGAATGCCGCAACAATCCTTGATTGTATAGTTGAGGTGGACATAGCAGGCGAATGTGACATTCTAACGCCATTAATATGGTCATGGATTGATGGTAGGAGAGAGGACGGAAATGGACATATATGGAGGACCCAGACACGGAGATCGTAGATAGCACATTGAAATAGCTACTACACCGATGGATCGAAGATGGATGAGAGGACAGACTGTTCGTATTATGACAAAATTTTCTACAGAAATAAAATGTTGACAAAATTTTCTATAGAAATAATATTTTGACAAAATTTTGTATGGAAAGAAAATTTTGACAATATTTTCTATAGAAATAAAATTTTGTTGTTGTTTTTTTGATTTCAGCTTAAAACTATACATTGACTAAACTACAAGTGTAGCTTAGCTTTTATTTCTGTAGAAATAAAAATTTTGACAAAATTTTCTGTAGAAAAAAAATGTTGACAAAATTTTCTATAGAAATAAAATTTTGACAAAATTTTCTATAGAAATGAACTGTTGACAAAATTTTCTATAGAAATAAAATTTTGACAAAATTTTCTATAGAAATAAAATGTTGACATAATTTTCTATAGAAATAAAATTTTGACAAAATTTTCTATAGAAATAAAATTTTGACAAAAGTTTTCTATAGAAATAAAAATGTTGACAAAATTTTCTATAGAAATAAAATTTTGACAAAATTTTCTATAGAAATGAACTGTTGACAAAATTTTCTATAGAAATAAAATTTTGACAAAATTTCCTATAGAAATAAAATTTTGACAAAATTTTCTATAGAAATAAAATTTTGACAAAATTTTCTATAGAAATAAAATTTTGACAAAATTTTCTATAGAAATAAAATTTTGACAAAATTTTCTATAGAAATAAAATTTTGACAAAAGTTTTCTATAGAAATAAAATTTTGACAAAAGTTTTCTATAGAAATAAAAATTTTTCAAAATTTCTATAGCAATAAAATTTTGACAAAATTTTCTATAGAAATAAAATGTTGACAAAATTTTCTATAGAAATAAACTCTTGACATAATTTTCTATAGAAATAAAATTTTGAAAAAAATTTTCCTATTGAAAAAAAAATGTTAACAAAATTCTCTATAGAACTAAAATTTTGACAAAATTTTTTATAGAAATAAAATTTTGTTAAAAGTTTTCTATAGGAATAAAAATTTTTCAAAATTTCTATAGCAATAAAATTTTGACAAAATTTTCTATAGAAAAAAAATTTGACACAATTTTCTATAGAAATAAAATTTTGACATAATTTTCTATAGAAATAAAATTTTGACAACATTTTCTATAGAAATAAAATTTTGACAAAATTTTTCTATAGAAATAAACTCGTGACAAAATTTTTTATAGAAATAAAATTTTGGCAAAATATGAATGCCAGGATATGCCGCAAATGAACTGGCGATAAATGCTAGGACACATAGAAAAGTGAACTTGGAGAACACAAAGCCAATAGAGGCAATGCGAGCCGAGATGGATGAATGGGCACGGGGTACACATAAAGCGATGTGGACCAATGCAATGGTCAGAAGGGCGACGAATGGGTGACCTAGACAAGAAAAAGACTGTAGTAGTGCTCAAGGAGATTGGACAATAGTCAGGAGGGTCGTGGGAGTAATGACCCGGCATCTAGAATTTAGAACACATCTACGCCGAGTAGGAGCATCAAAGGATGGTGCATGTTGTAGGGCGTGTTTTGAGGATGATGATGCCTTGGAACACTACTTTTGTCACTGGCCTGCTTTTAATAGGCAACAAAAAGTTATACAAATCGGCGAAGAGGTTATTCGGGTCCTGGCCTAACTTGGAAACAAGGACGTCAAGTTTCCAGTCCTTGTTTAAGGAATTTGTTATGGAACTCCGTTCTAGAATAAAATAAGGGTACGATGGAAAAAAGAAGTTAGAATGTAAAAAAAAACGAGTACTGCTTTAGGTGTATGTCAGCAGAGACAGGGCAACCTGGATCCTCTTTTCAATCTAACTAATCCTAAAAATGTGAGTAGCTTTGTTGATACATCACAAAAAGAGATTAAAACTGCAATAAATGAGATCTGTATCCCAATTTTAATTTCTAAATTTAAAGTTAAATAGCTACAAAAAATGTGTTTATTTTAAAGAAGCCACATCTTTAGCTCGGAATCAATGGCAAAATTTTAAAGGGGAGCACAATATTTTTTTGTATCCCAATAAACTTTGTGTTTGTAGGCCATTAAGATATCTTGTGGTCCAGTTAGTATAAGACCTAAGATACTTTCAAAATATCTTGCTTGCCTCTGGTAATAAAACTTTTATGAAGTCATCCCCTGAAGTCATTTTCCCTGCGGGAAATCAGTGCAAATTTCCCCTACTGGAATTGATGTTGAAATTGAAATTGGTCCTTTGTTGCAATAGTTTACAAACTAATCATTGTTCATGTTCATGACATTTATCACATCAGTGTGTGCATCTTATTTCTATTTTTATATGCCGGAAATTTATTGCCATAACTTATAAGACTATCCGCATTACTGACTGACTTTGCAACCATTGAAAAACGTTTTTTGTCTTTGTCTGCCTATGGAATTGAACCCGGGCCTGTACAGTGGATGCGAAATAATTGATAGTGTTTTTTTTATAAATTCTTTGTTATATCAACAATTCATAGCTTATTCAATATCTAAAAAACGTTGCCACTTAGCCTAGAAGTATTTTATAGTTTCCAAACGACTATGGCGCCTACAATTATACTGTGTCTTTGGCATTGAAAGTTTCCAAATTGTGAGACATCCAAAAGTAAAATTTTGTACTATTCATCAGTGGAAAATCCCATTGTTGGTAACTGGCATTGAAATGTTACAAATATTCGTTACATCTATTCTGACAATCAAAGTCGATAAATTCTTGTCCACCATTGCTAACACAATTGAGGTCAATATCCTGAAGTGGAATAAAAAAAATGATTTTCGTCCATAGAAACAAATGTCAACTCAATCCGATAGACCAGCCAAATAAAATAGCAGGAAAACATCAAATAAAAAAGAAAAGAAATTGAAAAAACTTCCTAAAAAGGCACACACATTTTCTGAATGATATACAGCTAGCATAACAACACACACACAAACGTAAATAATTTAATAACAAATATACTAAAAAGTAGTCTATACTTCATAATAATGACGCCGAGACGAGTTGTTTTCCCCCTTGCCTTTTGGTGGATTGTTGATAATGGTAAGGAGGTGTACATGTGAAATCATACCTAAAGGCATCTTGGAAAGGCAATTTGGAGAAAAAATATCATCCCTCTATGGCACATGGTAAGGCGCTTAAATCCTTAAAGGAAAACCTTTAATGGGCCGGAAATTATGCTTCTTCATGACATGTCTTTTATTTCATTTTCATCTCCTCGATGAGAAAACCCAAAGGGGGAAGCAAAAAACAACATTTCCCTTTAATTGTACTACTCCATATGAATGACTGCCTTTCAGTCTTGTTTCTTAGGAATTTTTCTTTGAGGAATTCAAGTACCACTTATTTTTCTTTTCATATTTCTATCGAAGAAATGTTTCCTCTTTGCAACATCATTGACACATCATCCCGAAAAAGCATGAGCATGAAAATAGGGTTACCAGGTTTTAGCTGCTTTGAAATCGCGGTAATAAAATCTAGAAAATGTTAGAATAGGTGGAAGATTGATCAAACAGCTAAAATGTAATACGTTTTACATATATATTATAAATTTGGGAACCAAATTTATAATATATATTTTTAAATGGAAATATATCTTGTTTGTATATCATAAAATGGAATATTTTTTCGACTTTTGTTATATTTTGCTCATTCATTCGACTGCTGTTTACTTTTGGGCGTATATGCGTAAATCCATGAGTTCTCACCTGTCACGTTGTCATAGACGTATTTTGAAGCACCGCGGTAGTTTTTGCATAGTACTCCTCCCGAATTAGGAAGAACTTCACAAATTTTCTATAGAAATAAAATTTTTACAAAATTTTTTATAGATATAAAATATATTTTATAAAATAAAATTTTGACAAAATTTTCTATAGGAATAAGATTTTGACAAAATTATCTATAGAAATAAAATTCGGTTAAAATTTCTACAGAAATAAAATTTTCACAAAATTTTCTTTAGAAATAAAATTTTGACAAAATTTTCCTTAGAAGTAAAATTTTGACAAAGTTTTTTTTCTATAGAAAATTTTGACAAAGTTTTTTTTCTATAGAAAATTTTGTCAAAATTTTAATTCTATACAATGTTTTGTCAAAAATTTATTTCTATAGAAAATTTTGTCAAAATTTTATTTCTATAGAAAATTTTGTCAAAATTTTATTTTTATAGAAAATTTTGTAAAAATTTTATTTCTAAAGAAATAGAAATTTTGTCAAAATTTTATTTCAATAGAAAATTTTGTCAAAATTTTAATTCTATAGAAAATTTTATCAAAATTTTATTTCTATAGAAAATTTTGTCAAAATTTTATTTTTATAGAAAATTTTGTAAAAATTTTATTTCTATAGAAAATTTGTAAAAATGTTATTTCTATAGAAAATTTTGTCAAAATTATATTTCTATAGAAAATTTTGTCAAAATTTTATTTCAATAGAAAATTTTGTCAAAATTTTAATTCTATAGAAAATTTTGTCAAAATTTTATTTCTATGGAAAATTATGTGAAAATTTTATTTCAAAAGAAAATTTTGTCAAAATTCTATTTCTATAGAAAATTTTGTCAAAATTTTATTTGTACAGAAAATTTTGTCAAAATTTTATTTCTATAGAAAAATTTGTCAAAATTTTATTTCAATAGAAATTTTTGTCCAAATTTCAATAGAACATATTATCAAAATTTTATTACTATAGAAAATTTTGTCAAAATTTTATTTCTATAGAAAATTTTGTCAAAATTTTACTTCTATAGAAAAATTTGTCAAAATTTTGTTTCTATAGAAAATTTTGTCAAAATTTTATTTCTACACGCACAGAAGGGATATTATCACCCCAAACATGTTTTAAGAGCAAAATGTTATTTTTGGACGGTGAACACGGAACATTTTTGTCGCAAAAATTTTGTTTTATCGACAAAAATATATATGGTTGTCGAAATCAGATACATAATTTTCGAGAAAATAACATGGTTGCGATAATCATGTGCCATGTTCACCGCCCAAAAATAACATTTTGCTCTTAAAACATGTTTGGGGTGATCACATTCTGGCGTGTATAGAAAATTTTGTCAAAATTTTATTTCTATAGAAAATTTTGTTAAAATTTATTTCTATAGAAAATTTTGCCAAAATGTTATTTCTATAAAAAATTTTGTCAAAATTATATTTCTATAGAAACATTTGTCAAAATGTTATTTCTATAGAAAATTTTGTCAAAATTTTATTTCTATAGAAAATTTGTCAAAATTTTATTTCTACACGCATGATCACCCCAAACATGTTTTAAGAGCAAAATCTTATTTTTGGACGGTGAACACGGAACATTTTTGCCGCAAAAATTTTGTTTTATCGACAAAAATATACATTGTTGCTGAAATCAGATACATAATTTTCGAGAAAATAACATGGTTGCGATAATCATGTGCCATGTTCACCGCCCAAAAATAACATTTTGCTCTTAAAACATGTTTGGGGTGATCACATTCTGGGGTGTATAGAAAATTTTGTCAAAATTTTATTCTATAGAAAATTTTGTCAAAATTTTTTTCTATTGAAAATGAAGTCAATATTTTTTTCTATAGAAAATTTTGTGAAACTTGTATTTCTATATTCTAAAAAAAATTGACAAAATTTACTATAGAAATAAATTTTGATAAACAGTTTTTGCATAGTACTCCTCCCGAATTAGGAAGAACTTCACAAATTTTCTATAGAAATAAAATTTTTACAAAATTTTTTATAGATATAAAATATATTTTATAAAATAAAATTTTGACAAAATTTTCTATAGGAATAAGATTTTGACAAAATTATCTATAGAAATAAAATTCGGTTAAAATTTCTACAGAAATAAAATTTTCACAAAATTTTCTTTAGAAATAAAATTTTGACAAAATTTTCCTTAGAAGTAAAATTTTGACAAAGTTTTTTTTCTATAGAAAATTTTGACAAAGTTTTTTTTCTATAGAAAATTTTGTCAAAATTTTAATTCTATACAATGTTTTGTCAAAAATTTATTTCTATAGAAAATTTTGTCAAAATTTTATTTCTATAGAAAATTTTGTCAAAATTTTATTTTTATAGAAAATTTTGTAAAAATTTTATTTCTAAAGAAATAGAAATTTTGTCAAAATTTTATTTCAATAGAAAATTTTGTCAAAATTTTAATTCTATAGAAAATTTTATCAAAATTTTATTTCTATAGAAAATTTTGTCAAAATTTTATTTTTATAGAAAATTTTGTAAAAATTTTATTTCTATAGAAAATTTGTAAAAATGTTATTTCTATAGAAAATTTTGTCAAAATTATATTTCTATAGAAAATTTTGTCAAAATTTTATTTCAATAGAAAATTTTGTCAAAATTTTAATTCTATAGAAAATTTTGTCAAAATTTTATTTCTATGGAAAATTATGTGAAAATTTTATTTCAAAAGAAAATTTTGTCAAAATTCTATTTCTATAGAAAATTTTGTCAAAATTTTATTTGTACAGAAAATTTTGTCAAAATTTTATTTCTATAGAAAAATTTGTCAAAATTTTATTTCAATAGAAATTTTTGTCCAAATTTCAATAGAACATATTATCAAAATTTTATTACTATAGAAAATTTTGTCAAAATTTTATTTTTGTAGAAAATTTTGTCAAAATTTTATTTTTATAGAAAAATTTGTCAAAATTTTATTTTTATAGAAAATTTTGTCAAAATTTTATTTCTACACGCAGAGAAGGAATATGATCACCCCAAACCTGTTTTAAGAGCAAAATGTTATTTTTGGACGGTGAACACGGAACATTTTTGTCGCAAAAATTTTGTTTTATCGACAAAAATGTACATGGTTGCCGAAATCAGATACATAATTTTCGAGCAAATAACATGTTTGCGATAATCATGTGCCATGTTCACCGCCCAAAAATAACATTTTGCTCTTAAAACATGTTTGGGGTGATCACATTCTGGGGTGTATAGAAAATTTTGTTAAAATTTTATTTCTATAGAAAATTTTGTTAAAATTTTATTTGTATAGAAAATCTTGTCAAAATTTTATTTCTATAGAAAATTTTGTCAAAATTTCATTCTATAGAAAATTTTGTCAAAATTTTATTTCTATAGAAAAATTTGTCAAAATTTTATTTCTATAAAAAATTTTGTCAAAATTTTATTTCTATAGAAAATTTTGTCAAAATTTTACTTCTATAGAAAAATTTGTCAAAATTTTGTTTCTATAGAAAATTTTGTCAAAATTTTATTTCTACACGCACAGAAGGGATATTATCACCCCAAACATGTTTTAAGAGCAAAATGTTATTTTTGGACGGTGAACACGGAACATTTTTGTCGCAAAAATTTTGGTTTATCGACAAAAATATATATGGTTGTCGAAATCAGATACATAATTTTCGAGAAAATAACATGGTTGCGATAATCATGTGCCATGTTCACCGCCCAAAAATAACATTTTGCTCTTAAAACATGTTTGGGGTGATCACATTCTGGCGTGTATAGAAAATTTTGTCAAAATTTTATTTCTATAGAAAATTTTGTTAAAATTTATTTCTATAGAAAATTTTGCCAAAATGTTATTTCTATAAAAAATTTTGTCAAAATTATATTTCTATAGAAACATTTGTCAAAATGTTATTTCTATAGAAAATTTTGTCAAAATTTTATTTCTATAGAAAATTTGTCAAAATTTTATTTCTACACGCATGATCACCCCAAACATGTTTTAAGAGCAAAATCTTATTTTTGGACGGTGAACACGGAACATTTTTGCCGCAAAAATTTTGTTTTATCGACAAAAATATACATTGTTGCTGAAATCAGATACATAATTTTCGAGAAAATAACATGGTTGCGATAATCATGTGCCATGTTCACCGCCCAAAAATAACATTTTGCTCTTAAAACATGTTTGGGGTGATCACATTCTGGGGTGTATAGAAAATTTTGTCAAAATTTTATTCTATAGAAAATTTTGTCAAAATTTTTTTCTATTGAAAATGAAGTCAATATTTTTTTCTATAGAAAATTTTGTGAAACTTGTATTTCTATATTCTAAAAAAAATTGACAAAATTTACTATAGAAATAAATTTTGATAAACATTTCTGTAGAAAAGAAAATATTCTATAGAAACAAAATTTTGACAAATTTTTCTATAAAAATAAAAATGTTTATATATTTTCTATAAAGTCAATATCTTTAAACATTTTTATTTTAGGACATACTATCTCTCTTTTGTAGAAGTGGTAGCTTTCCCTTCACTGACAACGACATTTTTATAGCCGATTTAACTTTATTTTAGTGTATTAAAATTAGTTGATTTAAGTTACATTTTTAAAATTTTTGTGTGTAAAGAAATTATTGACATGAACTAAACATAAGAAAAAAAGTTTTATACAAATGAAGAACATAATTTTACTAAATATGAAAATAGTACCTATCCTATTACTTTCTATACCTATTTTCGTCAAAGATACCTATTGTAAGGATTAATTGTCTACACTAAGAAAATACTTACGTGATATTAAATATTACGCAACCGAAATTGTAGGACCAATTTCTTTAAAATAATGAAATTTTAGTTAAAATATTTTTTTCATTAAATTTAGAACACGACTTTTGTAAGTTTTCGTCCCTCCGTTAAAGTCGCATGTCTTTTGGTTAGTTTTCCTTAAAGTAAAGAAATACATTTTTTTATTTAAAGAAATTGTCCTTAAATTAACTGAAATATTGAAACATTAGATTTAAGATAAAAACGCTTCAAATATAGGTTCCGAAGATTTTGTCTTTACTTTAAAAATGTTGGTATTGATTCCGAGCCAAAGAAGCGGAGAATACAAATAAGGATACTTTTAAGACACAATTCTCTTTTAAATTTGGGTTTTGTGTACTTGCTTCTAGGAAGCAAATTTTAATTTTTTGCTTTTTCAGCTTTTTTTTTTTTGTTCATATGCTATCAAAGTCCTTTAAAAACAAGTTAACGACAATTTTATTTACCAAATTTAGACTCGGCTTTCAGTAGAAATTATGAAATGTTTCAAGTAAAAACATCTTTAAAATAAAGTGTTGAAAAACATGTCCTATATTTGAAAGATTGTTGGCTTTTTTAGTCAAGATGCAAGAGGACAACAAATGTAAAGACAATTTCATTAAATTTAAAGAATTTTTCTGAATTATTAAAGTCAAGTCGACCTTAGCCCAAACATTTTTTTTTCATTTTATGATACCCATTTTTAAGTGAAATCACTTAATTATAAGGACAATACGACTTCATTGAAAAGCTTATCGACTTTTGGACAAGGAAAAAAACTGTATATTAGAGAAATGCGTCTTCTATTCTAAGCAAAATTTGCATTCGTATTTTAATGACATGAAATCTTTGACCTCACGACAATATTTGTTTCAGTGTTTTTGGTGCCAACTAAAAATATTTTTATATCGGCCATAACAAACGTTATGATTGCATACAAATAATTAAACTTTATCACAAACGAGTATGTATCAAAACTGCATCAATACGTGAAAATCTCTAAACTATGGCAACTCTATGTTGCGAAGTAGAGGAAGACTATGTTTTTGTTGAAATCTACCCGAGCTAAGACCAACTGTATATGATGGCTGCGGTGTTGAAATGTGATTTAATTTTAAATGCCCATAAGGACAACAAGGACGACTACACATTTAGACACACTATACATATAGCACCATATTTGAAACATGAGAAGAGACGGACAAAAACACAACACAAACTCTACTCTATTTAATAAAGGGTGATTTGTTAAGAGCTTGATAACTTTTTTTTTTTAAAAAACGCATAAAATTTGCAAAATCTCATCGGTTCTTTATTTGAAACGTTAGATTGGTCCATGACATTTACTTTTTGAAGATAATTTCATTTAAATGTTGACCGCGGCTGCGTCTTAGGTGGTCCATTCGGAAAGTCCAATTTTGGGCAACTTTTTCGAGCATTTCGGCCGGAATAGCCCGAATTTCTTCGGAAATGTTGTCTTCCAAAGCTGGAATAGTTGCTGGCTTATTTCTGTAGACTTTAGACTTGACGTAGCCCCACAAAAAATAGTCTAAAGGCGTCAAATCGCATGATCTTGGTGGCCAACTTACCGGTTCATTTCTTGAGATGAATTGTTCTCCGAAGTTTTCCCTCAAAATGGCCATAGAATCGCGAGCTGTGTGGCATGTAGCGCCATCTTGTTGAAACCACATGTCAACCAAGTTCAGTTCTTCCATTTTTGGCAACAAAAAGTTTGTTAGCATCGAACGATAGCGATCGCCATTCACCGTAACGTTGCGTCCAACAGCATCTTTGAAAAAATACGGTCCAATGATCCCACCAGCGTACAAACCACACCAAACAGTGCATTTTTCGGGATGCATGGGCAGTTCTTGAACGGCTTCTGGTTGCTCTTCACTCCAAATGCGGCAATTTTGCTTATTTACGTAGCCATTCAACCAGAAATGAGCCTCACCGCTGAACAAAATTTGTCGATAAAAAAGCGGATTTTCTGCCACTGATTTTGGTAATAAAATTCAATGATTTGCAAGCGTTGCTCGTTAGTAAGTCTATTCATGATGAAATGTCAAAGCATACTGAGCATCTTTCTCTTTGACACCATGTCTGAAATCCCACGTGATCTGTCAAATACTAATGCATGAAAATCCTAACCTCAAAAGAATCACCCTTTATTATATGGGAATTTTGACAGTTGCTACAATGTCGTTTGACAGTTGTTCACTCCCTGTGACATGAGACATGCGCATTAAATAATTGATACATTGAACACACATACCATCGAACAGGACCACTGATGGAGATGTTGTTTGGGTTCATTTCGGAGAAGAAACAAAAAAAATTGTATGAAATTCCTTTATAGAGTCTGTATTATTGTACAGTATTATAAAGTGTACAAAGTAATAATGAGCTGTTGTAAAATTAATTTGGAGGGAATATTTGTAAAATATTTGCTAATATTATATTTGGCATGACTATGGATTTCCCGACATATAATTGTTGCTGGAATTTGTTAAACCAAACGAATAGATCATTGACCCAACCAGTGTAGTTTTAGCGTAACATTTATTTGTTCATCTTGAGATGAGCTACCTCGTTTAGAGTAGTCATATCAGTTGATATAATACATTGGAACCTGTTTTACTGCACTCAAAAAAAGTTTACTTGGATCCAAAGATTCTTTAAAATAAAAACAAGTAAGGAAAGTCTAAAGTCGGGCGGGGCCGACTATATTATACCCTGCACCACTTTGTAGATCTACATTTTCGATACCATATCACATCCGTCAAATGTGTTGGGTGCTATATATAAAGGTTTGTCCCAAATACATACATTTAAATATCACTCGATCTGGAAGAATTTGATAGACTTCTACAAAATCTATAGACTCAAAATGTAAGTCGGCTAATGCACTAGGGTGGACAACACAATGTTAGTAAAAAAATATGGGAAACGTTTAAATCTGAAGCAATTTTAAGAAAACTTCGAAAAAGTTTATTTATGATTTATCGCTCGATATATATGTATTTGATGTTTAGGAAAATTAGAGTCATTTTTACAACTTTTCGACTAAGCAGCGGCGATTTTACAAGGAAAATGTTGGTATTTTGACCATTTTTGTCGAAATTAAAAAAAAAAAAAACATATATATGGGAGCTATATCTAAATCTGAACCGTTTTCAACCAAATTTGTCACGCATAGCAACAATGCTAATTCTACTCCCTGTGCAAAATTTCAACTAAATCAGAGTTAAAAATTGGCCTCTGTGGTCATATGAGTGTAAATCGGGCGAAAGCTATATATGGGAGCTATATCTAAATCTGAACCGATTTCAACCAAATTTGGCAAGCATAGCTACAATGCTAATTCTACTCCCTGTGCAAAATTTCAACTAAATCGGACCAAAAAATTTGCCTCTGTGGTCATATGAGTGTAAATCGGCCGAAAGCTATATATTGGAGCTATATCTAAATCTGAACCGATTTCAACCAAATTTGGCACGCATAGCTACAATGCTAATTCTACTCCCTGTGCAAAATTTCAACTAAATCGGAGCAAAAAATTGGCCTCTGTGGTCATATGAGTGTAAATCGGGCGAAAGCTATATATGGGAGCTATATCTAAATCTGAACCATTTCAACCAAATTTGGCACGCATAGCTACAATGCTAATTCTACTCCCTGTGCAAAATTTCAAATTGGGGTAAAACTCTGGCTTCTGGGACCGTATTAGTCCATATCGGGCGAAAGATATATATGGGAGCTATATCTAAATCTGAACCGATTTCGATAAAATTTGGCACACTTGACTATAGTACTAATTGTTCTTCTTGTACAAAATTTTAAGCAAATTAGGGTAAAACTCTGGCTTCTGGAGACATATAAGTCCATATCGGGCGAAATATATATATCGGAGCTATATCTAAATCTGAACCGATTTCTTCCAAAATCAATAGGGATCTATTCTGAGCCAAAACACATACTTGTGCCAAATTTGAAGTCGATTGGACTAAAACTGCGACCTAGACTTTGATTACAAAAATGTGTTCACGGACAGGCGGACAGACGGACAGACGAACATCGCTATATCGACTCAGGAGCCCACCCTGAGCATTATTGCCAAAGACACCATGTGTCTATCTCGTCTCCTTCTGGGTGTTGCAAACATATGCACTAACTTATAATACTCTGTTCCACAGTGTGGAGCAGGGTATAAAAAATTTTTAGCGACCTATCTGGCTTTAAATCTATGACCAATAAAATTAAAATTAGGATACATATCTCGTATATCAAATTTTCATTCTCTTTTCGCGGTTTATTAATAAGCTACACGCAGAGAAGGAATATGATCACCTCAAACACGTTTCAAGAGCAAAATGTTATTTTTGTATGGTGACCATGTAACATGTTTGTCACTAAAATGTTATTTTCTCGTCAAATATAACCTGCTTGCCGAAATCAGATACATGATTTCCGAGGAAATAACATGGTTGCGAAAACCATGTTACATGGTCACCACCCAAAAATAACATTTTGCTCTTAAAACATGTTTGAGGTGATCATATTCCTTCTTTGGGTGTACTCACGTACAAACAAATTCCAATTAAAAAATCCAAATTATATTATTCAAAGTAAAAATGTTTTCTTAATTCCAAAAAAAAACTTTGAACCAAAGACTCTAAATCCTCAAAATAAGTCTTAGCCTATATTTAAAGCGTTTTTATCTTAAATCTAAAGTTTTCAGTCAATTTAAGGACGATTTCTTTAAATAACAAAATGTATTTCTTTACTTTAAGCAAAACCAACCTTAGTTCAAAGACATGCGACGAAAACTTACAAAAGTCGTGTACTAAATTTAATGAAAAAATTATTTTAACTAAAATTTCATTATTTAAAGAAATTGGTCCTTAATATTTTGTAAATTTCGCATCCTAAAATTTCGGTTGCATAATATTTAATATCACGTAAATATTTTTGCAGTGTAGACAATTAATCCTTAAAATAGGTATCTTTGACGAAAATAGGTATAGAAAGTAATAGGTAAAATAATAAAAAGTAATAGCTACAAAAATACGTACAGACACACACTGAAAAGAATTTTAGAAAATTTAATCTAAAATATTTTAGTAATTGCAACATGCTACAAATAAGCTAATAATATTGGAAGAAAAATTTGGAATCAAAAAATATTAAAATATCTTTAGCGCTATATGAAGTTCAAGACAGACAGAATTTAAGAAAAATTTCCTTATTTGAGAAACTTATGAACTCAGTTTCAGCAAACTTCACCCTTTTTTAAGAAAATATGAAGTATTTTCATATTTAGTAAAATTATGTTCTTCATTTGTTTAAAACTTTTTTTTCTTATTTTTAGTTCATGTCAATAAAGAAAGCAAACAAAAATTTTAAAAATTTACCTAAAATCAACTAATTTTAATGCACTAAAATAAAGTTAAATCGGCTATAAAAAATGCCGTTGTCTCTTTTTGTTTGGGGGGCATATATATATAGGCATAAATATACTATAATTATGTGTTCAAATAAAAAATAATTTTTCTCTTCAATTTAACTCGGTTTTCCTAGAAATGTGATTCCTGGTGGGTTCACTCGGAAAATATAGTTTAATTCACATGTTAAAGAAAATTTCGTAGTTTGAAGTAAACAATTGGAGAAGTCTCTGTAGCGCTATATGAAGTTCAAGATGGATATTTGCGATAGTAAAGTGTGATTTGTTAAGAGCTTGATAACTTTTTTAAAAAAAAAAACGCATAAAATTTGCAAAATCTCATCGGTTCTTTATTTGAAACGTTAGATTGGTCCATGACATTTACTTTTTGAAGATAATTTCATTTAAATGTTGACCGCGGCTGCGTCTTAGGTGGTCCATTCGGAAAGTCCAATTTTGGGCAACTTTTTCGAGCATTTCGGCCGGAATAGCCCGAATTTCTTCGGAAATGTTGTCTTCCAAAGCTGGAATAGTTGCTGGCTTATTTCTGTAGACTTTAGACTTGACGTAGCCCCACAAAAAATAGTCTAAAGGCGTCAAATCGCATGATCTTGGTGGCCAACTTACCGGTCCATTTCTTGAGATGAATTGTTCTCCGAAGTTTTCCCTCAAAATGGCCATAGAATCGCGAGCTGTGTGGCATGTAGCGCCATCTTGTTGAAACCACATGTCAACCAAGTTCAGTTCTTCCATTTTTGGCAACAAAAAGTTTGTTAGCATCGAACGATAGCGATCGCCATTCACCGTAACGTTGCGTCCAACAGCATCTTTGAAAAAATACGGTCCAATGATTCCACCAGCGTACAAACCACACCAAACAGTGCATTTTTCGGGATGCATGGGCAGTTCTTGAACGGCTTCTGGTTGCTCTTCACTCCAAATGCGGCAATTTTGCTTATTTACGTAGCCATTCAACCAGAAATGAGCCTCATCGCTGAACAAAATTTGTCGATAAAAAAGCGGATTTTCTGCCAACTTTTCTAGGGCCCATTCACTGAAAATTCGACGTTGTGGCTCGTTAGTAAGTCTATTCATGATGAAATGTCAAAGCATACTGAGCATCTTTCTCTTTGACACCATGTCTGAAATCCCACGTGATCTGTCAAATACTAATGCATGAAAATCCTAACCTCAAAAGAATCACCCTTTATTTACAAATTTTAAGAAATTCTTCATTTGTTTATAATAGTTTTATAGCAAGAATGATCAACTTCGTGCGAAAATTGAAATATGTTAATTTATACTCGACATTTCGAGATTTTCACAAAGCGTTTTTAAAACCAGCAAAATTTTATGTCCTGGTGTACTTTTTAACTACAACTCACACCCTCAAAAAAAATCGCTTCTTTAACATATGTTCCAAACATATTTTGCATGAAGCACATATATTATTGGATACTGCCGAAACATTAATATGTTTGTTTTATGTGAACATATTATATGTTTGGAAGCATTTTGAGCCCAAAAATATTATATGCTTGGAAGAATTTTTCGCAAAGACGATTGTGCTCATTCCCTAACATACTCGTAATTTTCACTTCCACGAAATATTTTAGTTCTTGGCACCTTTTTCTGTAATACAAATAATGTTGAAGAAATTATTCACTTTTATAAATTTTTTAAATTTTACCTTTCGCCTGCACGGAGAATCGAACCGAGGACCATACAGTTTGTAAGCCAACACACTATCCACTGGGCTACGTAGATAACATAGATGTCCAAAACATTTAGTGTTAGTTTAGGAACATTACATGTTTGCACTTAAATATATTGTGTTTTCAAATTGTGCCCGAAACACATTTTGTTTATATCGGAACATATGAAAACATATTTTTCTAACAGTACACGAAATTACATCCTTTCGTAGAAGAAAAAAATGAACTAAAAGTAAAGAATAAAATCATTGGCGCCAAATCATAACCATTTTATCGGAATCGCACAAAAATTTTCATTTGCGTTAGTTCATATTGAACTTATGTGTTCATATTTATAACCAAGTTTAGTTCATAAAATGTTTGAGACATACTCAAAAAAAATGAAAATTTCATTGGGCATTGGCAAATTTCGAAAAAAAAAAAACAAAAATAATAAAATTTGATTACAAACCAATAATCTTTATATTGTATGATAGATCTTCCAAGTGAAAAATGTTTCCCCCACAGCGAGCGAGATATCGTAGCTGTTGTTACTGGAGTCCCCACTACTCCTACTACTATTATCCTCGAAAGCTCTTATTAAAGCTGCCATTGCCGTATCCACATTTCCTTAAATATCTAATTCGTTCTTTAATGTTCGCAATTTTCTTCAATTGATTCTCCTCGTATTGAGGACACTTATTTGTTTTGGCTATGGGCTAGCTACCTCACAACCCCATAAACTGAGTATAAATGCTCTTCTAAGACGTTCCACTATACTTCCAGAAATAACTTAATTGATGCCACCAGTCTCGTATGCCGCTTATATCCTTTTCGTAACGATTGTAAGCATTAAAACTTCTTATTCCTTATTTGTAGAATGTCGCAGAAGCTACCTAAACCTGCACATTCATTGCAGTCAGTCACACGTTGCTGGCTGGTGGCCCCAAACGATGACGAGACATCGAAAAAAAAAAAAAACAGAGAAAACATCACCCATATATGAATCATGCACTGCACATTAAAATCAGTGAATATTTAGTTTTTGTTTCAAACAAACGCAAAAACATGGCAGAATAACATCTTCATCTTCTATGCAAAAACTCAATTGTGAGTAACCCCCAACGTCATTTAAACCAAAGGGAGCTGGTGGGAGAAAACAAGAAAATCCATGTGTTTTCTATAATATTCTCACTCACTTGAAGCGCAAAAACAAAATAATACTAACGACAGGACGGGACGAAAACAGCAACAAGAGTTACACTAGCAAAATAGAGAAGAAATATTGGGAGTACACAGAGAACAAGTCATGAAAATTCACCCATGTACACACCCTTTTGTACAATGGTGGTGGCAGTGGTGGGACATTATTGCACACTTACGCACACTCATGCACAGACGGCAAAATTTGAACGAACTCATTAGGCCAATACACATTCATGCAAACGGGTTAAGGGTTGCCATTTATTTGTTAGATGGGCGAAATATGCATATGAATTGATAAGAGTTTTATGAGGACACAAAAAGAAGTAACAGCCAATTTCTCATATCCGAAACGAATGCTTTCGTTCGACTAGAATGCCCAAAACAGCTGAATTTATAAAGGGAAAATCAGCTATTTTTGGCATTCAGCATAGACCAAGGAAGGTATAGACAACGAAAGTGAATTCACAGCGCTGTAGTTTGTCTGGACACCGTAGATGGCTCTTTTTCGTCTGCAATTGAGTGATTTTTTAATTTGGCTTTAATTTGTTGTGTTGCCTTTGTTTTTTTGATGAAACACCAAATATTGTAAAAGCATATAAAATTCTATACATCCACACATTTTTTGTAATGCAAATTGACTGATTTGTACGGTAATTCTCGTTTTCCAAAAAGAAATTGAGTCACTTGACTGCGTAATTGAGTGGAATGACTGCGCACTGCAAATAAATAAAACCATGGTTAATTGTCAAGGTATGTCTCTATTTTAATTGGTCTATGATTTCAGTCGAACGAAAGCGTTTGTTTCGGATATAAGAAATTGGCTGTAAGTTGTCTTTTTGACTAACCCAATTTCAGTGGGAAAAGTCAAAATTAATTTCTAATAATGTTAACTGTCTTTCCTCACATCTTGAGTTTTTTCCGGATTCTTTCCATTCCCGAGAAAGCGTGACATTTTTTTCCCGGCATCTCGTTTAAGGGGAAGCTTCCTTTGATGGATATTAGACATTGATACAAATTAGAAATAGCCTAGAACCCTAGCCTTGGTTCTAGGCGCCATTTGGGAACATAAAAATATCTTTTAACATCAGCCAAAAAATCGTACCAAGACAAATATTTTTTAATAGAAAGTTTACAAAGAAATACAAACATAATTCTTTCCTCCCATACGAAATTTTAAACAAACAAGTATCGTTTCCCATTTGCTTTTTGCTGTAAAGAAGTTTGTTTGGAAGAAAAGTATATAGTTTTTGTATTAAACGTTGATTCTTTTACACATTAAACAATTTCATAGAGACTAATTCAAAATTTCTTTTCTGGCTAATTGCATTTTCACTCACATCTTTTTCACCTGCACGAGGTATATTAGTTCTTAACAACTTTTTCTGTAATTCAAACAATGTAGAAGAAATTATTCGATTTAATATATTTTTTTAATTTTACCTTTCGCCTGGGCGGAGAATCGAACCGCGGACCATACAGTTTTTAAGCCAACTCACTATCCACTGGGCTGTTATCGTCATCAACAGACAATTATCGCTATAGACAGCCAAGCAATTATTTTTTAAAGCGTACTTTTCGGCGCCCACAAGGCGATGTAAAGAAACTTTATTTGACAGAAACATACCTTTAGTTGGCCACCGTGGAGCAATGGTTAGCATGCCCGTCTTGCATGGGTTCAATCCCTGCTTCGACCGAACACCAAAAAAGGTAAATTGTATAAACGAAATGGTTTCCTGGGGTTTGGTGCTAAAGGTTTCGACTTTACGAAAAAACTGTGACAAACGAACAACGTTTCGTTGTTTTTGTTGCATATACGAGAATAAAGACCTCAGATCTTACATTGATAGAAAAATTTTCGTTATATTAACGAAATGTGTCATTAAAAGTGAGCCAATGAAAGAAATCCGTTACAACGATGACCTATTTTGTGAGAAATACGAATTTAGAAAATCTTTATGCTTAATTTGTGTATAATTGTTCCCGTATTTTAGTTCATTTAACTAACGTACGCAAAAAATTGTTAGAGTAAAGAAAACTTTCTCCATATATAATAATTCCATGAACTAAAATAAAGTTAAATTGGCTTTAGTGAAATAGAGAGTTCACTTTTTTTGAGTGTGGCACTTCTTTTCAACATTTTCAGAGATTTTACTTTCTAAAGACGTTTTTTTTGATTTGTCTTGCCAATTTAAAAACAATCGACATTTGCAAAAAAAAAAAAACAAGTATAAACGGCCGTAAGTTCGGCCAGGGCGAATCTTATGTACCCTCCACCATGGATTGCGTAGAAACTTCTACGACAGACTGTTACTTGGGTTGTGGTATCTTAAATCGTTTTCTAAATTGTGAGTTAGTCCACACGTGGTATATATTAGACAAAAAGGTATGTAAGTCTTCAAATGATTACGAAACGATATGGACTTTTACACGGTACGTAGGGAGCCAGAATTGAAATATGGGGGTCGCTTATATGGGGGCTATATACAATTATGAACTTGATATGGACCAATTTTTGTGTGATTGGGGATCGATTTATCTGAGGGCTATATATAACTATAGACCGATATGGACCTAGTTAGGCATGGTTGTTAACGGCCATATACTAGCACAATGTACCAAATTTCAACTGACTCAGAGGAAATTTACTCCTCCAAGAGGCTCCAAAACCAAATCTCGGGATCGGTTTATATGGGGGCTATATATGATTATGGACTGATATGGACCACTTTTGGCATGATTGTTAAATATCATATACTACCACCACGTACCAAATTTCAACCAGATCGGATGAATTTTGCTTCTTCAAAAGGCACTGGAGGTCAAATCTGGGGATCGGTTTATATGGGGGTTATATATAATTATGGACCGATTTCGACCAATTTTTGCATGGGTGTTTGAGGTCATATATTAACACCACGTACCAAATATCAACTGAATCAGATGAATTTTGGTCTTCCAAGAGGATCCGGAGGTCAAATCTGGGGATCGGTTTATATGGAGCTATATATAATTATCGGATGAATTTTGAATTTTGCTTCTTCAAAAGGCACTGGAGGTCAAATCTGGGGATCGGTTTATATGGGGGTTATATATAATTATGGACCGATTTCGACCAATTTTTGCATGGGTGTTTGAGGTCATATATTAACACCACGTACCAAATATCAACTGAATCAGATGAATTTTGGTCTTCCAAGAGGATCCGGAGGTCAAATCTGGGGATCGGTTTATATGGAGCTATATATAATTATGCACCGATATGGACCAATTTTTGCGTGGTCATTAGAGACCATATACTAACACCATGTACCAAATTTCAGCCGGATAGTATGAAATTTGCTTCTCTTAGAGGCTCCGAAAGCCAAATCGGGGGATCGGTTTATATGAAGGCTATATATAATTATGGACCGATGTGGACCAATTTTTGCATGGTTGTTAAAGATCATATACTAACACAATGTACCAAATTTCAGCCGGATCGGATGAAATTTGCTTCTCTTAGAGGCTCCGAAAGCCAAATCGGGGGATCGGTTTATATGGGGGCTATATATAATTATGGACCGATGTGTAGCAATTTTTGCATAGTTGTTAGAGACCATATACCAACACCATGTACCAAATTTCAGCCCGATCGGATGAAATTTGCTTCTCTTAGAGGCTCCGAAAGCCAAATCTGGGGATCGGTTTATATGGGGGCTATATATAATTATGGACCGATGTGGACCAATTTTTGCATGGTTATTAAAGATCATATACTAACACAATGTACCAAATTTCAGCCGGATCGGATGAAATTTGCTTCCCTTAGAGGATCCGAAAGCCAAATCGGGGGATCGGTTTATATGGGGGCTATATATAATTATGGACCGATGTGGACCAATTTTTGGATGGTTATTAGAGACCATATATTAACACCATGTACTAAATTTCAGCCGGATCGGATGAAATTTGCTTCTCTTAGAGGCTCCGCAAGCCAAATCTGGGGATCGGTTTATATGGGGGCTATATATAATTATGGACCGATGTGGACCAATTTTTGCATGGTTGTTAGAGACCATATACCAACACCATGTACTAAATTTCAGCCGGATCGGATGAAATTTGCTTCTCTTAGAGGGTCTGCAAGCCAAATTTGGGGGTCCGTTTATATGGGGCTTTACGTAAAAGTGGACCGATAAGTGCCAAGTTTCAAGTCGATAGCTTGTTTCGTTCGGAAGTTAGCGTGATTTCAACAGACGGACGGACGGACATGCTCAGAATTTCACCACGACCCAGAATATATATACTTTATGGGGTCTTAGAGCAATATTTCTATGTGTTACAAACGGAATGACAAAGTTAATATACCCCCCATCCTATGGTGGAGGGTATAAAAATAACTTGGCATCCCTATAACACTAATACCATCAAACAACAACCACAAGCAAATCACCGGAGATGGAGTTTACACACAAAAAACCTGTGATGAACAAGAGAGGAAAATAAGGAAAAATCAATATAATCTAACAAAACGAAAACGACAAATTACTAAAAACAAATATGAAGTTCTATAAAACTTCCTTAAAATTGGATAAAATCCCCATAAATATTCGTACATTTCGCTATAATTTTGAGAAAAAGTGTGTACAGATCTGGCTAATGCCCACACATATACACATACAAACACACTCCGCACTAACAACAAAAGGAACTCGCAGACAAAAACAAGGAACTAATTTGGAAAAACACCACCCTAAATTTTATTTCAAAAGAAAAACTTTTCGCTGTATGGGTTTGGCAATATTTTGTCATAACTCATGCTCTTCTTCTCTTCAGATTTTCCTCTCTCTCTCTCTTTTGTAGAGTCCTTTTCTTTGAAACAAAGATAAACTATTGTCTGCCGCTTACCGTTTTTCACATAAAAAAGTATCCAGATTTAATTTAAGCACAAAATTTGTTTTCAATATTTATTTTGTATATCATTTGTGATGGATTCAGAAAACACTTTTCATATACTTCTTTTTTCTTTCTCTCTTTTTAAGAAATTGCAATGCGTTAAACTGCCACTAATCCTGGGGGGTGGCTAGTTTAGACGTTTGCAAAATTTTATATTTTTTAATTTTTTTTAATTTTACACTTAATCAAAATTATTTTATATCACCTTTATCTTCCACTAATCTTCCTCTTCTACCACTACGAAAGACTGCTCTGGCTAGGCAGCCTTTGTATTAAATTCACTGATTTATTTTAAAGATTTCCGATTTTTATTCCATTCAAGCACCCACGACGTTAACCGACCGGTTTTATGAATTTATGATTTGATGATAGACTTTGCTAAACGCACCGCTGCTGCTTCAAAAAACAAATAAATTAATAATCACATGCGGATTTTTTTAATAATTTATTTTTTTTTATCTTGTTAATGTAATGTGTTAAAGTAGAGTTGTTGTTGCCGTATGTAAAGTATGTGTTTCAATGTAGTTGTTGTAAGTTCTGTCCTGTATGTGTACGTTTGCCCACTCTCTTTGGTGTATATGTGTATTGTTTTGTAGAGGGGAGTCACTCCATAAACCTAGAGAGTGAGAGAGGGAGTTTTATTCGAAACAACAGAACGCGGTTCTACCTTACGAAAAATACAATCGTATCGCCACGACGTCTAAACGATGACTGTTTTATGCTGCCGCAACCAGTGATGAACAGACCTATAATTTCCCTTGGTGGTTGTTAATGTACAGCATGTAGGGGAAATGTGGGATATTTTAGGCATTATTGTTTGGTTTGTTTTGATTCTTTAAAATTATTACCGGTTTTGTTATGATTTGTTTGTTAGGCGTTTGAGGCGTTGTTGTGCGCCATCAATTTGCACCTGTTGACTTACTTACCTGTTTTAATTGCAGTGAGATTAAGAATGACGAGATTTATATGGCATTTTGTTGCGAAATTAGTACTGATGGGATTAGAGTCCGATCGCGTGTTACTTTACATTTTAACGGAAACCGAATTAATATACACAGCCAAAATTTTGTATTGGATTTCTCAGATCTTCTTGCCACAACCTAAGGGTCAAAGCATAACTTATTCTACACTGAAAAATATATTTACCTAATATAAAAGATTATGCAACCTAATTTTTAATTAAATACTGTGAACCCTCTGAAAGGTGGACACCCACGTTCGCCTAAATTTTGTCCACGTTTGAGAGGTGTCCAGGTACGAGGGCAGTTCGGAAACTTCTTGGCCTAGTACAAAAAGCGCGGTATAAACAGAAAAAAGTTAAGTGTTTTGGAAACTTCCATCTCTGTTATGACCACATGTTAAATTTAGTTTCGATCTGGCAACTCCTTCATATGGAAACAGGTGTTCAAAAAAGACACATCCGCAATTTTTTTACAATGGAAAAATTAGAAATGCGTGCTGTCATTAAATATTTACATAAAAAAGGTTTATCGGGACAAGAAATTCATAATGATATGGTAGGGTTTCCATATGGATAATTTTCAAAAGAGAACTTTCGCTTTAAAAAAAAGAGAACATTTTAACTAAAAAAGAGTTTACAATAAAAAAATTCTTTATTAAATAATTAAAAATTTTATTGATGTTAAAATTAAAATGATAATAGTTTCTAATGATATAAACAACGAAATAAATATATAATAAAACAATAAAAAACAAAAAGAATCATATTTTCTTAAAAAATAGACTAAATAAATTCAAAAATACGCTGTCAAAATTAAAACACACATGTTACTATGATCTCGCCCACAATTGACGACGACAACGTATTGGCGTATTTACGTCGTACGTTCACATCTATTTCTAATTTTTACGCAGTACGTCGAAACGTCGCAATTGTGTTCCAGCCTTTAATTTGTCAACAGATTTAACCCAGTAAATAATTAGTGGCGAACAATTGTGGCGAATTCCTACTAAATAAATAAAATTCCGTCAATCTAGGAGTTTCTTTGAAATAGAGTACTTAAAGAGCACTGTTGGACATAGAAATACGGCACCAAAAAAGAGAGTGAACAAAAAGATACGAACACAAAAAGAGAACATGTTCTCTTTAAAAGAGATGTAATGGACAGCCTATGATATGGTGAATGTGTTAGGTGAAAGTGCTCATTCATATGCAACAGTAAAAAATTGGATTGCTGAATTTAAACGTGGTCGTATAAGCATTGAAGACGAACCACGTAGGGGACGTCCAAAAACAGCAACAACAACAGAAAGTGCATGATATGGTGCATGATATGGTATTAAATTATAGACGAATAAAAGTGCGAGAAATTGCTAATATCATAGGCATCTCAAATGATCGAGTCCATTTAATTTTGCATGAAGAACTACAGATGAAAAAGTTTTCTGCAAGATGGGTCCCGCATTTGTTAACAGTCGATCAAAAACGCATAAGATTGAATATTTCTCAAGCTTGTTTGGATCGTTTTAAGCGAAATAAAATGGATTTTAAGCGTCGTTTCATAACTATTGATGAGACATGGATCCACCACTATACTCCAGAGACAAAAGAACAATCCAAACAATGGACTGAAGCTGGAGGAAGTGCCCCAAAGAAGGCAAAAACAATTCAATCGGCTGGTAAGGTTATGGCAACGGGTTTTTGGGACTTCAAAGGTATTTTATTGATTGACTATCTGCAAAAGGGTAAAACAATATATTCAGAGTACTATTGCAACCTTTTGGATCAATTAAATGTACAAATTCGAGAAAAACATCCTGGCTAACAGCACAGAAAAATAATTTTTCATCAAGACAAGGCACCAGCGCACAATGGCTAAAATCAACGAATTGAAGTACGAGTTGCTTGACCACTCACCTTATTCTCCTGATTTAGCTCCCAGTGACTATTACTTGTTACCAAATCTAAAAAAAATCCTTGCTGGCAAGCGTTTTACCTCAAATGAAGATGCAATTACAGTTGTAAACCACTATGTTGAAGACCTTGAGGAAAACTATTTTAATCAAGGGATAGAATTGCTAGACTAAGTGTATTGAAGTTTCAGGAGATTATATCGAAAAATAAAAATATTTTTGAAAAACTAATTATTCTCTTTCATTGATAGGCTAAGAAGTTTCCGAACCGCCCTCGTACAGCCTAATGAAAAACTATATAGCTTTTTAAATAATGTTTTTTATTTTAAAAACGGTCAACATTGTTTGATCCAAGTAATAACCGTTAAGTAGAGTATTCTGATACAATCACGAAATCGATTGCTCTTTTTTTTATACCCTCCACATAGGATAAGGGTATATTAACTTTGTCATTCCGTTTGTAACACATCGAAATATTGCTCTAAGACCCCATAAAAATATATATTCTGGGTCGTGGTGAAATTCTGAGTCGATGTAAGCATGTCCGTCCGTCCATCTGTTGAAATCACGCAAACTTCCGAACTAAATAAGCTATCGACTTGAAACTTGGCAAACGTAGTTGTTATTGATGTAGGTCGGATGGTATTGCAAATGGACCATATCGGTTAACTTTTACGTATAGCCCCCATATAAACGGACCCCCAGATATGGCTTGCGGAGCCTCTAAGAGAAGCATATTTCATCCGATCTGGGTGAAATTTGGTACATGGTGTTGGTATATGGTCTCTAACAACCATGCAAAAATTGGTTCACATCGGTCTATAATTATATATAGCCCCCATATAAACCGATCCCCAGATTTGGCTTGCGGAGCATCAAAGAGAAGCAAATTTCATCCGATCCGGCTGAAATTTAGTACATGATGTTGGTATATGGTCTCTAACAACCATGCAAAAATTAGTCCACATCGGTCCCTAATTATATTTAGCCCCCATATAATCCGATCGCCAGAATTGACTTGCGGAGCCTCTAAGAGAAGCAAATTTCATCCGATCCGGCTGAAATTTGGTACGTGGTGTTAGTATATGGTCTCTAACAACCATGCCAGAATTGGTCCATATCGGTCCATAATTATATATAGCCCTTATATAAATCGATCCCCAGATTTGACCTCCGGAGCCTCTTGGTGGAGCAAAATTCATCCGATCCGGTGTTAGTATGTGATCTCTAACAACCACGCCAGAATTGGTCCACATCGGTCCATAATTATATATAGCCCTTATATAAACCGATCCCCATATTTGACCTCCGGAGCCTCTTGGTGGAGCAAAACTCATCCGATCCGGTTGAAACTTAGTACGTTGTGTTAGTATATGGTCTCTAACAACCATGCAAAAATTGGTCCATATCGGTTCATTATTGTATATAGCCCCCATATAAACCGATCCCCAAATTTGGCCTCTTGAAGGTGCAAAATTCATCCGATCCGGTGGAAATTTGGTACATTTCGCTAGTGTATGGCCGATAACAATCATGCCAAAATTGGTCCGTATCGATCTATATTATATATAGCCCCCAAATAAACCGATCCCCAATCACAGAATAATCACGATTGCCACTCGAACCAAAAAGAATCTACCAAAATTATATTGCCATAGAAAATTTTGTAAAAATTTTATATTTCTATAACAAATTTTGTCAAAATATTATATTTCTATAAAAAAATTTTGTCAAAATTTTATATTTCTATAGAAAATTTTGTCAACATTTTATTTCTATAGAAAATTTTATAAACATTTTATGTCTTTAGGAAATTTTGTCAAAAAATTATTTCTATAAAAAATGTTGTCAAAATTTTATTTCTATAGAAAATTTTGTCGGAATTATATTTCTGTAGAAAATTTTGTCAGAATTTTATTTCTGTAGAAAATTTATGAAGCATTTCATAGGTGGAGAGGAATATTTTGCAAAATCTTCCAAACACCAAGAATTCTACCAATCCAAAAAAATTATACCAATCCCCCATATAAAGCGACCCCCTTAGTTCATATCGGTTCGTAATTATTTCTTCCCTATATATACCGGTCAAGAACTGAATATATACGTATTTAATCGACCTTTCTTTTGTCTACTATATATCCCGCATGGAATAACTTACAATTTAGTAGTTAATGTTAAGAAGTATTAAGATGCATTGCCATCGGCCGCAACCAAAGTAATTTAATTGTGGATACCCGTCTTTAGAAGAAGTTTCTACGCAATCCATGGTGGAGGGTACATAAGATTCGGCCTGGCCGAACTTACGGCCGTATATACCTGTTTTAAATTGATTTTGCTTCATTCACGAAAATTACACAATCAATCACAGAAGTAATTAGAAATAAAAAATTACTTAATAACCGATTTAATTTTTTAATTGATTCAACTGACAATTTAATTGATTTTTTTTAATTTCAATTTATTTTTATTAAGGCATTCAATTTGATGAAAAAGATTTTTTGTAATTTTATAAGTGTTCGAGCTCTCTCTTACGTAAATTCCGATTACAATTATAGTTGAATTTTCCTTTGGACATGAGTAAAAATGTAATGGCACAATATATAGAATGTCTGTATCAAACTTAATAAAATGTCTAACAAAATTTTTAAGTATTTTTTTTAATTTAAATATTTTTTATTTAATTCAATTTTTAATTTGACTAATTAATATATTAATTAACAAGTAAGGAAAGTCTAAAGTCGGGCGGGGCCGACTATATTATACCCTGCACCACTTTGTAGATCTAAATTTTCGATACCATATCACATCCGTCAAATGTGTTGGGTGTTATATATAAAGGTTCGTCCCAAATACATACATTTAAATATCACTCGATTTGGACAGAATTTGATAGCCTTTTACAAAATCTATAGACTCAAAATTTAAGTTGGCTAATGCACTAGGGTGGAACACAATTTTAGTAAAAAAATTTAGAAAGTCTAAAGTCGGGCGGGGCCGACTATATTATACCCTGCACCACTTTGTAGATCTACATTTTCGATACCATATCACATCCGTCAAATGTGTTTGGGGCTATATATAAAGGTTTGTCCCAAATACATACATTTAAATATCACTCGATTTGAACAGAATTTGATAGACTTCTACGAAATCTATTGACTCAAAATGTAAGTCGGCTAATGCAATAGGGTGAAACACAATGTTATTAAAAAAATATGGGAAACATTTAAATCTGAAGCAATTTTAAGGAAACTTCGCAAAAGTTTATTTATGATTTATCGCTCGATATATATGTATTAGAAGTTTAGGAAAATTAGATTCATTTTGACAACTTTTCGACTAAGCAGTGGCGATTTTACAAGGAAAATATTGATATTTTGACCATTTTTGTCGAAATCAGAAAAACATATATATGGGAGCTATATCTAAACCTGAACATATTTCAACCAAATTTGGCACGCATAGCTACAATGCTAATTCTACTCCCTGTGCAAAATTTCAACTAACTCGGAGTTAAAAATTGGCCTCTGTGGTCGTATGAGTGTAAATCGGGCGAAAGCTATATATGGGAGATATATCTAAATCTGAACCGATTTCAACCAAATTTAGCACGGTACTACGATACTAAATCTACTCCCTGTGCAAAATTTCAACTAAATCGGAGCAAAAAATTGGTCTCTGTGGTCATATGAGTGTAAATCGGGAGAAAGCTATATATGGGAGCTATATCTAAATCTGAACCGATTTCAAAAAAATTTGGCACACTTGACAACACTAATAATTGTACTCCTAGTGCAAAACTTCAACCAAATTGGAGTAAAACTCTGGCTTCTGGGACCGTATTAGTCCATATCGGGCGAAAGATATATATGGGAGCTATATCTAAATCTGAACCGATTTCAATCAAATATTGCACACTTGACTATACGACTAAGTGTTATGTTTGTACAAAATTTCAAGCAAATCGGTATAAAACTCTGGCTGATGGGCCCATATTAGTGCATATCGGGCGAAAGATATATATGGGAGCTATATCTAAATCTGAACCGATTTCTTCCAAAATCAATAGAGTTCTATTCTGACCCAAATTAGGAACATGTGCCAAATTTAACGGCGATTGGACTTAAATTGCGACTTAGACTTTGATCACAAAAATGTGTTCACAGACAGACGGACGGACATGGTTATATCGACTCAGGGACCCACCCTGAGCATTATTGCCAAAGAAACATTATGTCTATCTCGTCTCCTTCTGGGTGTTACAAACATATGCACTAACTTATAATACCCTGTTCCACAGTGTGGCGCAGGGTATAAAAACGTAACAACTTTCAATTATTTTTGAATCAATTTGATTAAAATTTTCAATTATCAGTTAATTATACCCTGCGCCACACTGTGGAAGTTAGCTAGTGCATATGTTTGTAATACCCAGAAGAAGACGAGATAGACACATGGTGTCTTTGGCAATAATGCTCAGGGTGGGTCCCTGAGTCGATATAACCATGTCCGTCTGTCCGTCCGTCCGTCTGTCTGTGAACACATTTTTGTGATCAAAGTGTAGGTCGCAATTTAAGTCCAATCGCCGTCAAATAGGGCACATGTTCCTAATTTGGGTCAGAATAGAGCTCTATTGATTTTGGAAGAAATCGGTTCAGATTTAGATATAGCTCCCATATATATCTTTCGCCCGATATACACTAATATGGACCCAGCAGCCAGAGTTTTATACTAGAGGTGTGCACGTGAGTAATAGTTTACTCACGCTCACGCACACTCACGACTGAAAAATCATACTCACGCACACTCACGCACACTTACGCACGATATTTTTTGGTAGGACTCACGCTCACGCACACTCACGCACGAAAACGTCGTGACTACCGATAAATAACGTGACTCACGAAAAATATCGTGACTCACGAATAATTTTATGATTAATTTACCTTACCGAAGTGTCTGAAAACATGAGCATTATTAAAATCGAGAGTGTTATTAAACTCTTAACATCCCAGGTGTCACTAAAATTGTAATTGAATTTAACTCTTAAGCGTTTTATGTTGGTGAGCAGGAATATTTTCGTGAGTGTAATTCGTTACTCACGCACACTCACGAAGATATTATTTTCGTGACTCACGCTCACGCACGACATTTAGGTTTGTCAATCACGCTCACGCACACTCACGCTGTTGTCATGAGCGTGACTCACGACTCACGCACGAATCACGAAAATTTTCGTTAGTCACGACAATTTCGTGTCACGTGCACACCTCTATTTTATACCGATTGTTTGAAATTTTGTACAAACATAACACTTAGTCGTATAGTCAAGTGTGCAAAATTTGATTGAAATCGGTTCAGATTTAAATATAGCTCCCATATATATCTTTCGCCCGATATGGACTAATATGGTCCTAAAAGCCAGAGTTTTGGACCAATTTGGTTGAAATTTTGCACAGGGAGTAGATTTAGCATTGTAGCTATGCGTGCCAAATTTGGTTGAAATCGATTCAGATTTAGATATAGCTCCCATATATATCTTTCGCCCGATATGCACTTATATGGACCCAGAAGCCAGAGTTTTATCCCGATTAGCTTGGAATTTTGCACAAAGAGTACAATTGGTAGTATAGTCATATGTGCCAAATTTGATTGAAATCAGTTCAGATTTAGATATAGCTACCATATATATTTTTCGCCCGATATGGACTTATGGCCCCAGAAGCCAGAGTTTTGGCCCAATTTGGTTGAAATTTTGCAGTAGGAGTACAATTAGTAATATAGTCATGTGTGCCAAATTTGATTGAACTCGGTTCAGATTTAGATATAGCTCCCATATATATGTTTTTCTGATTTCGACAAAAATGGTCAAAATACCAACATTTTCCTTGTTAAATCGCCACTGCTTAATCGAAAAGTTGTAAAAATGACTCTAATTTTCCTAAACTTCTAATACGTATATATCGAGCGATAAATCATAAATAAACTTTTGCAATAAATAAAATTGCTTCAGATTTAAATGTTTCACATATTTTTTTACTAAAATTGTGTTCCACCCTAGTGCATTAGCCAACTTAAATTTTCAGTCTATAGATTTTGTAAAAGTCTATCAAATTCTGTCCAAATCGAGTGATATTTAAATGTATGTATTTGGGACGAACCTTTATATATAACACCCAACACATTTGACCGATGTGATATGGTATCGAAAATGTAGATCTACAAAGTGGTGCAGGGTATAATATAGTCGGCCCCGCCCGACTTTAGACTTTCCTTACTTGTTTTTTAATTGATTACGTTTTCATCTTACTTAAATTTTTTTGGGGAGCCACCGTGGCGCAATGGTTAGTATGCCCGCCTTGCATACACAAGGTAGTGGGTTCGATTCCCGCTTCGACCGAACACCAAAAAGTTTTTAAGCGGTGGATTATCCCACCGCAGTAATGCTGGTGATATTTCTGAGAGTTTCAAAGCTTCTCTAAGTGGTTTCACTGCAATATGGAACGCCATTCGGACTCGGCTCCCTTGTCATTGAGCTTAACATGGAATCGGGCAGTGATAAGAGAGAAGTTCACCAATGTGGTATCACAATGGACTGAATAGTCTAAATGAACCTGATACATCGGGCTGCCACCTAACCTAACCTACTTCAATTTTTTAATTGAATATACACAGAAAAAATCACCAAAATATTTCGATTCAATTTTTCAATTAATTTTTAATCAAGAGAGAAACATTAAGTTAATTAAGTCAATGAATGAACATTTTAAAATTTTTAATTAAAAAATTAGTTGTTATAATTAACTTTTTAATCAAACTCCGAAGACTAACGGTCATTTTCATGTAGCTCCGTTAGGCTTTACCTGCCAGTTAACAGAAAGAAAAATAGAAATATATTTTCTCTGGTTAACTTTAACTGAAAAATTTTCAGCAGTTAAGTTTCTAACTGGCATATGGAATATATACGCAAAATGACAGATATGTATATATCACGGTTTTAAAGTTCGTTAGCCTACGTAGCACGAACGGACTTCATGAAAATGGTAAGTTAAACAAGTGATGAAAATTGTTTAAATTTTTACTTAAAAGTTTAGTTCAAACTATCAATTTTTCAAACTAAAACACTAGTTCGTTAAGAATCTAATTGAAAATATTTACGTTTTTAATTAAAAAATTAGTTGAGTTTTGCAATCAACTTCAATTAAATTAAATCAATTAAAAAATTACTTGAAATTTGCTAATGAAATCAATTAATTTTTTAATCAAGTGTTTTTTATGGTCAATTAAAACGGTGATTGATACTATCATTTTCGTGATTGAAGACATTTCGCGATTGGCTCAATTAAAAATTTCTTTGTGTGTATGTTGGTCATATGTTTTCTGTGTCGGCTGCAATTGCAAATAGACCATATCATGCCACATTTAGGTATAGGACCCATATAAACCGAAACCCATGTTGTTTCAGCATCCATACTCTACAAATCACACAAAATTGGTCCACCAAAACCAGCCATCGTTACAATATTTCATAAATTTCATAAAAATGTTTACTAAGTGTGTCGATAAATTTCTTGACCGACATTGCATTTTGGATAAAATATGGGTTAGAAATTTTCAGTTCATACACTCAAAAAAAGTTTTCTCTAATACAAAATCTTTAACTTTCCATTGGTATGGATACCGAGCAGCGTTGCCAGAATTGTTTCACCAAAAACCGCTAGGTTTGCCAAAAAAATAGCTACAAAAGCAAAAAAATGCTAAAAAAATAATAGCTAGAAAAAAAGCTAAATTTTTTTTGTATCAAAAGTCAAATTTTTGATTTTGAAATTTAACAAACTTAAAGGCTTTATTTCACTTAAAATGCATATTATTTTCATTTTAATTCCACTTCTGTGAGACTGTAACAATATCTAAGTCATATTAGCTCTGTTTTACTGGAAGTCCTTCGTTTTGTGGGAACTACCTTCCCAACACCTCTATTTTATTTACTTGTTATTTCAAAATATTTAATAATCTAAGCATGCTTTGGATTTGGTAAAAAAATGCTTTGTTATTATACCCTAAACCACATAGTGGTGAGGGTATAAGTTTGATCGGCCAAAAATGCAGAATCACCTCCTGAGTCGATCTAGCGCTTGGTGTCCGTCCGTCTGTCCATGTATTTGTTGTTCACAGGATTCCGGTCGCAATTATTAACCGATTTTGATGAAATTTGGTACAGGGAGTTTTTTGGGTACAAGGACGAACGCTATTGAATTTGGAAGAAATTGGATCAAATTTAGATATAGCTCCCATATATATGTATCGCCCGATTTCGACAAATGGGGTCACGTTGCGCGTTTTTTCAAACGGATCGTCACCAAATTTGCCAAAAGGTAATCTTTTCTATCGCCCTTCAAGTCTGCAAAATTTTATCCAAATCGGTTCAGATTTAGATATAGCTCTCATATATATGTATCGCCCGATTTTCCCAAATTTGGCCACAAAACCTTTATTTATAAACCGATCTTACTCAAAGTTGGCTAAATATAATCTTCTATAGCACTAACTATATGTGAAAAAATTCATCGAAATCGGTTCAGATTTAGCTATAGCTCCCATATATATGTACCGCCCGATTTTTCTAAATTTGGCCGTAAGACCCTTATTTATCAACCGATCTTATCCACATTTGGCTAAATGTAGCCTTCTATAGCACTAACTATATGTGCAAAAAATCGTCGAAATCGGTTCAGATTTAGATATAGCTCCCATATATATGTATAGCCCGATTTTCCCAAATTTGGCCATAGAACCCTTATTTATTAACCGATCTTACTAAAATTTGGCTAGATCCAGTCCTCTATAGTACTAACTATATGTGCAAAATTTCATCGAAATCGGTTCAAATTTAGATATACATAGCTCCCATATATGTATCGCCCGATTTTGAAAAATTCGCCCTTATAACCTAATGTTTGGCCATACAGGCCTCATTTCGTAACTGATCTTACTCAAATCTTACATAAGGTAACCTTTTGTGGTATTAATCAAACCCGCAAAATATTATGCAAATTGGTTCAGATTTAGATATAGCTTCCATATATATGCATCGCTCGATTTTCCCAAATTTGGCCATAGTAATCTTATTTATTAACCAATGTTACTCAAATTTCAAATTTTGATGTACTAGCCGATCGTACTTATACGTACTTGTAGCTCTTACATAAGAATATTGCTCGATTTTTACAAATTTGTATTTATTACCCACACTAATTTAACGATTTTCTCTTTTTTAATAATGAGATCAATATTAGTGGCATACTAGCTCCGTAGGCGCAATATAAACACAGCCAGTGTTGCTAGAAGTAGGGGAAATTCCCTATATGTAGGGTTTTTCTAATATTTAGCGTCTTGTAGGGACGTAGGGCCACAATGTAGAACATTTTCACTCAACACAATTTGTAATAATTTTTACATTTTGGTGGCTCTAGAGGAGGAAATTAGAAGCCGACAAGGCTTGATCTTTAACAATGTGTGGTATACTTTATTCCTGTAGAAAATTTTGTCAACATTTTATTTCTATAGAACATTTTGTCAAAATTGTTTTTCTATAGAAATTTTTTTCAAAATATTATTTCTATAAAAAATTTTCTCAAAATTTTATTTCTGTGGAATTTTTTCTCAAAATTTTATTTCTATAGAATTTTTTGTCAAAATTTTATTTCTATAGAAAACTTAATCACAAAAATTTGTTTATAGAAACTTTTTCCAAAATTTTATTTTTATAGAGATTTAACAAAAAAGATTACTAATTTGGGAGAATTCTACCAACTTTGGTTTGTGGTGAAGATACAAAAACTCCTCACATTTAAAGACTATTTCATTAATTTTAGATTTTTTTAGAATTGACCCTAACCTTCTTTCATGAAAAGATACCCATTTTTAAGTTGAGTCACTTAACTATAAGGACAAAACGACTTTATCGGCTTTTGGACAAGGAAAACAGTTTATATAAGAGAAATTCACAAATGCTATTATAACCAAACTTCGCGTTCGTATTTTAAGGAGATGAAATCTTTGGCCTCACGACAATATTTTTTCAGTGCACAAAGCAATTCACCTATTCTACTATTTTAATTTAGTAATATCGTAATAACTTTAGAATATTATAATAACATAAAAAGGATAAACGAGTCCAATACTAATATTCCCAATAATTTACTGACAGTTTATCTAACAAATTTGTATGGTTATAGTAGATTTAAAGTTTACGATAACCTTTATGAATATGAGAAAAAACTTTACAACAAGGTGTATTTGCTGCAAAAATGCCCGCATAATGGCTGGAATCATTATTAATGTTTCAATTGAACTTTGAAATATTTGGGTTCTTTAAAGTAAAGCAATTTTTTAGAAAGTTATGTATGTAGCAAACAAAAAATAAAATAAGGATATGGACCTCATTTATCAACACTACATTATCATTTTTTGCAATGTAAATATTAAGAAAGCTAGTTACGCAACCCAAATAGATGTCAGTTTAAAAACTCAAATTAAATAATAGATATTTCAATGTAAACATATTTTCTTATTTTAAAAACTGTTCAAACCAAAGATCGGAAATCCTCAAAATAATTAATTACCTATATTCACTCAAAAAAAAAACAGTGAACTAACCAGGAAAGAAAATTTTAGTTAATTTTTGAAAAAAAAAAATAAATTGTGTTCCTTTCTATAATGGTGAAAACTTAAATGCGATTTTTCAGAACATATGCTACTGCTTAAATATGAACGTTCCTACCGTACGATCAATATACAGACTTAAAAGTCGCATGAACAATCTAGATACAACGGTACTAGTAAATTTATCGTCACCCTATGAAAAAAATAATATTCTGAAATCTATTGCTTTTTTCAAAAGAAATAACAAAACGCCTCTCCGTTTAAGCCATATTGGTTTTGATTCTCAAAACATTATTCATATTAATGAGAATTTGACTGCCAAAAACTATAAAATTTTACAGTATGCCCTAAAATTGAAAAAAACGCAAATGCGTAGAATCGGCGTACTCTTTTCGTGGTCTTATCTATGTAAAACAAAAAAGAACTGATCCTCCTGTTTTAATTGAGAACATCGACCAGCTATCACCATTTTTTCGTGAAAATACTGAAACACCAAGCGCATCTTACATGGACAATTACTCAACGAATAACAATGAATAATCCTGGATTCAATGAGTCACTACTGCGAATAATATGTTCCTTCTTTAGTATCCTTAATATTTTATATTTAAATTGTTATATTATTCCTTACGTAATTCTTATTGTTTTTTCTATTTTTCTAAAATGTATTCAATACTTATTAGTTCAAACACGTGTCTTTCTACTAAAAAATGTTAAAACTTCGCTAGCATTGCTTATGTTAATTGACCATGTTGAGCAACAATAATGGATTTGGTTCCAAAGACTGTCTTAATTGCATGCTCAAAATAATGATTAAACAAAACAATGGATTACATATTGCGCACATAAATGCACAAAGTCTCAATAATAAAATGGATGAGTTTCGTTACATTTTCTATGATTCTGGAGTGGACATAATATGTGTATCGGAGACCTGGTTCCAGCCCTGCATCTGCGACAACATATATTCTCTTCCCGGCTATAAACTTCTTCGTGCTGATCGTAGTTCTAACGGTGGTGGAGTCGCAGTTTATGTGAAAAATGGAATTAAATGTACTGTTATGTCACGATCTGATCAAGTGTCCCCTATTGAATTCCTTTTTGCCGAGCTCTCTCTCCAAAATACTGACAATATTCTACTGGGCTGCATTTATAGACCAAACAATAACATTACCACGGTTTAAGAAACTCTCCTCTGAACGGCAATTTTTCATCTTTACGACACGTCTTTGGAACTCTCTTCCAAATTACATACAAATACTAAGCAATGCTAATGCATTTAAAAATGAGCTCTACAAATTATATTCGTAGTTCAAAGATTCTAATATTACAAAGACACAAAAATGTTTCAGTTTTCTAAAAAAGCGTACAATTATAAAACTTACATATTTATTTATATTTTATAAACTTTAAAATTTTAATTGATTATTGTTTACTTGTTGCACAATCATGTATTTTTTCTTTTTCTTAGTACAGTCATTTATAAGATTTTATGTCTTGTTGTACTAAAATGACACAAATAAATAAATTAAAAAAAAAAAAAAAAAATTAATTTTAAAAAATTTTAACTAAATTTCACAAAAATAAGTAAATATTTTTCGACAAATTCAAGAAAATTTATTCAACATAAGAAAATCGACCGAAAAATGACAAAGTTATAATTGAGTGAATAAATCCAATGCCAAATCATACAAATATGAGCCACTCACCCATAAAGGTTAGGTTAAAGTGGCAGCCCGATTAAGATAAGCCACTCACCCATACAACAATGCGTTCTTGCGTGGCCGAGTGGAATTTTTGTGTGGGTGAGTGGCTCATATTTGTATGATTTGGCATCGGATTTATTCACTCAATTACTTATAACTTTGTCATTTTTCGGTCGATTTTCTTCTAGTTGGTCTTATTTCTTACGTTAAAGTACCATCTTTACGAACATGAAAAGAAATAATTTTTGTTTCAATAGTTTATACTTTTCTGACGGCAAAGAGTCATTGTAAAACTCGATTTTTGTTTCTGAAAATTTGCTCTATTTTTAACGATATATTTTGAACCACTTAACTCGCATTCATTGAGATGATGACAAGTCTGTTTGTGATCTCAATACCTTGCATTCAAACGATATAATCGGACATTTCTAACTTGAGATATGATTTGTTTAGTGAAAAAAGGCCGAAAAACTAAAAATAACGGGGTATCTCAAAAACTGTTCCATAAAAAAAAAAAAATTGTAAACTTAATTTTCGAATTCAGCAGATCAAAATACATGATAAAAGTCACCTCTCATCAAGTGTAGATTTTCAGTGTAAGCTAGTGTTATTAATTGGAAAAAATTTGTATATCAAAGATTGTGAACTCTTTTTTAATTAAAATGTATTTTTAAGAAATTTGGCCTTAGTATTATGTAAATAATATGTCCTTAAATTTAGGTTCGAAAAAAGGTGAACCCTGCAGAGCAGTAAATCTAATTTAACTCTATGTTAGTTCATGCGATTATGTTTTGAAAAAGTTTCTTTGACTTTAAATAATAGTTGGTGTACTTTAGTTAAATGTTCTAAAAATGCAAACAAATTATACACAAATAAAGCATAAATTTAAATTTGTGTTTCGCACATGTTAGACAAGTTTCTTAAAATTTTAAAAATTAAAACAAAAAATGTGGTAAAATTTACCACAAATGGTCCCGTCTTGAATTTTGTGTGCCGCTAAAAACATATTTGCAAGTTTGAACTCCAATTTTTTCCTTCAAACTATTAATGTCTATGAATGAAACTATGAATGTCTTATAATTGTTTTCTTTTTAATTTGTCGAAAAATATATCCTTTTTTATATGCGATCGGTGTGATATTGCCGTTTGTAATAGAGTTTAGTTGACATTTTCTAAAATTAACCTAAATTTTCTTTCCTTGTGAATTTATTGTGTGTGTGTGTGTTTTTTTTTTTTCAATGTCATCTTTCATATTAAGTCAATATTTTTCTCTGTATATGACATGACTAACTCATGTTATATTCATTGCTTCTTTTCCGATTTTGCACTAGCTCGGTACTAAAAGAGAACACTTAGATTTTTGGCCATACCTTTTTTGGTGGGTACTTATGCCTTGTCCATGAGAAAAACTATGTCACAAATCAAAATAGATACATCCCCGTTTCCTTGTCCATCAGAATAGAGACTTAAAATTTCAAATTATAATTCTTTATTATTATATAGAGGGAAGAAAATTTTGCATTTTGCGAAACAGTAAACCAGAACAGGGGGTATAATCAATTCGACAACTTCTTACTATTTATTAAATTAGCTATTCCCTGCAATGGCTTTCTTGACATTTGGCACATGATGAGAGAGAGTTTGGAAAGTTTTAAATCTTTCAGAAATGTTATTTGTATTACTAAGTGGAGAGAAACCTTTCTAAATTCAATAGCGTTATTTTTTATGCTCAACAAATAACTTTCCTATACCAAATTTCATGAAGAGTAGATTTTCAAATCAATAAACAGGTGGACAAGATTGACTCTGGTCGGCGAACATATTTTGATTTCGGCTATAATGACCACATAATGGTTTAGGGAATAACAAATGCTTACGTACTTTTATTGTACTTACACCAACCACTTGTTCGTTAATAGTCTTAAATTGCTTGCCCGCCCCCCATTTTATTAATTGCATAATCAATAATAGTCCTCAGGAATGGATCTAAAAACCATTTTGACAATTATAAATCGTGATACGATTATTTCGATTCAATAAGTACATTGAAAAATATATCGAAATAAAAAACAAACAAAAAGTAATTCTTTTCAATAAAAAATATAATATATAAATTGACACTGAAAGACGCGCACAATATAAATGAAAACAAGAGAGAAGAAACATATGATCATAAGAATGATGAAGTACTATTGTCATCGATATGAACGAGTTGCCGGAGATAGTTGACATCGCACATATTGGTTCTTGTCTGCGATAACTGCAATCGCGATCAATCAAAATAACATGTCTGAGAAATAAACCTGCAACCACAGAATGAAAGCGTCCGTGGATTGACGGCATAAGGCTAGTACTTGGATCACGTTTCGCACGAAAAACTGTTATACTCCTTAAAGCATAGTACTAAAATCACGTTTTCTCACGAAAAACTGTTATACTACATATAAAAAAAAACGTTGAGCATTTTCCAACAAATATTTATACGACCCTGGATTTTTCGCACGAAAAAATAGGCAGGCATATTATTTGGCATAAATAAGATAACATCCCTGGGTTTGAGACCCTAGTTAAGCCTAGTACTAAGATCACGTTTTCGCACGAAAAACTGTTATACTCCATATAAAAAACGTTAGAGCGGAATAAATGCGAAATCTTTGTTTTGAGCATTTTCAGGCACATAATTATACAACCCTGGATTTTTCGCACGAAAAAATAGGCAGGCATATTATTTCGCATAAATAAGTTAACATTCCTGGGATTGAGACCCTATTTACGGAGATATATGAAGATATTCGTTTTTCGCAGAAACTAACTTAGTACTAAGCATTACGGTGATAGATGAAGATATTCGGTTTTCGCAGAAACGAACTCAGTACTAAGCATAAGGCCGGAGTTACCTTTCGCGTTAAAATTAAATTTCAGGGTTACTTTATTAAAATAGCTTAATGCGCTTCAGTTATTAAGGCCGGTACTCTGTTCGGTTTTCGCGTTGAAACTCCATACAAAACCAAAAAATGCGAAAAATTTGCGAAATTTTTTCCATTTGTGATACTTTGTTTTTTCGTGTTGAAAAACTGACGTTTATAGCACGGCGCCATTTGCAATGTGAATTAAGAAATAATTTATTTATTAAAAACTATTTGTGCGGGTTTATAAATCAAACACGGACCATATTTTTGTTCCGAAACTATACAAAGGATCAAAGGAATAGCAGATCAATTGCCCAAGGAAAAATAAAATGTTATTTTGTAAAAACAAGCAACAACCACCAACTTAATCCAATATCGCTCCCTGTAAAATAGCGCTCCAAGCTACCTAAAAAACGCCGCTTTCTATGTGCGAAATAATGGTTTCCATAAAAATTTTTCGCAAGAATGAACATAGTACCGGCCTTTACGGACGACAGTGCTCGTGTCGAACATATCCCATATATTGTGCACATTATAAGTTAAGTCCGAAGGCATAATCGATACTGCTGCATGTTTATGGGATCGATAACACATTTACCGATTATTTAGTCATCGCCGACAAGTCATATCGATCCGACACATTGTAAAGGGCACCTTATACGGTCGGATAAACCCTGCGACACAACACGTTGCGGCGACAAATCCGGTAGTATAAAGCCATGTTGCGTGTTGCGTGGACGTGTTGGCATAAAATCAAAACAACTTTGATTTTTTCCGGTTGGGAGGCAGAAATCTTCACGTGTAAGGGGATGTTCGCCAAACATTAGCAAAAACAAATTTATTTTCATAATTAAAACAAGCATTTCTGGAATGAAATTAATGAGGGATCGCTAATTCGGCTTGAAATTTTAATTGTTTCTTCCATTTTTACTAAAAAAAAAATGGCTTTACACCTAACATTTCGTCCATCTTCATTGTTTGTGTTTATGCTTCTTCTTATTTCTTCATGTTGTTATCATAATTGTTCGTGCAGTGTGAGGGTAAAACTTGAACGAACACAAAACAATTAGGCGAACCTCTGTCGTAGCGTCTAAGGTCCGCTTAAGATTCTTTACAAACACCGACATTCCGTCAGGAATAACTAATAGTCTGTAATGCGCTTTACAGACTATCAGTTATTCCGGACGACAGTGCTCGTTTCGAACATATCCCATATATTGTACACAATATCAGTTAAGTCCGAAGGCATAATCGATACTGCTGCATGTTTATGGGATCGATAACACATTTACCGATTATTTAGTCATCGCCGACAAGTCGTATCGATCCGACACACTGTAAGATTCTTTACGAACACCGACATTCCGTCCGGAATAACTGATAATCTGTAAAGCGCATAAAGCGCATAATGTAAAGCAGACAAGTTAACTCCATTGATGAGCACTTTTTTCTTCATCGAGATTTTATCAAGATTTAACAGGAATATATTTGTTTATTCGGTTTCAACTCGAAAACCGAATATAGTACCGGCCTTTAAGGTGGGTATTAAGTGCGAGTTTAGTCGCTAAAATCGAAAATAAATCTGTAAAAGCAGAATAAAATTAAAATTTTTTTCCAATTTTTTTTATAGCTTGATGGTTTAAAGCAACAATTTAAAAAGATTATTTTATTTAAAATGAATTGTTAAAGAAAAGTAACCGTGAAAAAATGATTATTTTAACATTTGCGCCAAAAAATTCCGAAATATTTCTTTTGAGCTCTTTTAACACATTTTGATGCAACTCTGAATTTCATTTCATTTGGATTTTCAGTACAACAAGATATAAATCTTATAATTTAGTACTAAATTTGCACCGAAAAATAAGCAGGCATGTTATTTCGCTCGTATAAGTTAACAATACTGTTTTTAGGACCCTATTTAAAAGGTTGACTGAGAAGTCCCCGGTCCAACAAAGAAAAACACATTTTTTGTCAAAATTCGTTTTTATTATTCAACATAGTTCCCTTTAAGAGCGATACAGCGATTATAACAACCTTCCAATTTTTTGATACCATGTTGGTAGTACTCTTTCGGTTTTGCCTCAAAGTAGGCTTCAGTTTCGGTGATCACTTCTTCATTGCAGCCAAATTTTTTCCCTGAGGTCTGAGAACAAGTAAAAGTCGCTGGGGGCCATATCTGGAGAATACGGTGGGTGGGGAAGCAATTCGAAGCCCAATTCATGAATTTTTGCTATCGTTCTCAATGACTTGTGTCAGGGTGCGTTGTCTTGGTGGAACAACACTTTTTTCTTCTTCATATGGGGCCGTTTTGCCGTAATTTCGACCTTCAAACGCTCCAATAACTCCATATAATGGTCACTGTTGATGGTTTTTCCCTTCTCAAGATAATCGATAAAAATTATTCCATGCGCATCCCAAAAAACAGGGGCCATTACATTGCCAGCGGACTTTTGAGTCTTTCCACGATTCGGAGACGGTTCACCGTTCGCTGTCCACTCAGTCGACTGTCGATTGGACTCAGGAGTGTAGTGATGGAGCCATGTTTCATCCATTGTCACATATCGACGGAAAAACTCGGGTGTATTACGAGTTAACAGCTGCAAACACCGCTCAGAATCATCAACACGTTGTTGTTTTTGGTCAAATGTGTGCTCGCGCGGCACAGAGCTTCCGCATATCAAAATATTGATGAATGATATGACCAACACGTTCATTTGATATCTTTAAAGCCTCTGCTATCTCGATCAACTTCATTTTACGGTCTTTCAAAATCATTTTGTGGAATTTTTTGATGTTTTCGTCGATAACCACCTCTTTCGGGCGTCCACTGCGTTCAACGTCCTCCGTGCTCATTTCACCACGCTTGAATTTTGCATACCAACCAATATTGTTGACTTCCATGGGGCAGAGTCCGGAAACTCATTATCAAGCCAAGTTTTTGCCGGCGGCGGCAGCTTGATACAAATTTATCTATTCTGCAGCAGAAAATTATCCATTATAAAATCGACAAGAGACTGGAAAATACTGGCAACACTGAGCATGCCTGCGCTCGCTATTATATTTTTGAATTTCATTGTGTAGCGAAAAATTCGTATTTTTTTTTCAGCAAACGAACGTTTTTTTCAGATTTTTTGCAGTTTTAGCCGACTTTTCTGCTGTGTCTACTAACAAATTTCTTTGGGTGTATGTTTGTACTCACCTAACGTTGACCTGATCGATAAAATGAGTTGTATTTCCATTTTTTTAGCATTAGTTTATTTTTCTAAATCTAAATAAAAATTGCTTTTATTTTCATTTTGTTTTCTAAGTATTGACTAAATTTGTATATATTAAAAAATACATCAATTCTTCTTGTCTTTTAGATTTTAAATCTTTAAGATAGAATCATTTATAAATTAATTCATTATTAACAAAATATACAATTAAGATTTTATTTAAATCCAGTTTAGAGCATTCATATAAACCGTTGTTTGAATCCAAGAAGTCTCTTCTCTCTCTCTCTCTCTCTCTCTGATCTGAAAAGAAGTGCATATATATTTTAACATAAAATAATTAAAAAAAATTAAATTTAACTTAATTGGTTTAAATTTAACGTGTTAAGTTGATATAATTTAATTTCATTTATTTGTCTAATTTATTTACAAATTAAATTAAAAAATCACTTTAAATTAAATTGAATTGAATTAAACTAAACTAAAATAAGTTAAATTATGTGAACATAAATTAAATTAAAGTTCAATTATAAGTTAAATTATGTGAAAATAAATTAAAGTTCAATTATTTTAAAGTAATATATTTTGTTTGTACTTTTAGCTTAATTCAAATTCAATTTAATTTAAATTAGTTTAATTTGTTTTAATTTAATTTTGATTTAAACTGAACTAAATTCAATCAAATTAAATAGATTAAACCATTAAAAACAAATTAATTTAAATTGTTTTAATCATTTAAAATGATTAAGGCAACTTGTTTATTTTATATCAATTTAATTTCATTTAACATAAACTAAATTAAACAAGTTTACTTATTCGATTAAAAAAATCTTTCTGATTTCTATTAAAAATTGGATGAACTAATTTCGTGCTAAAATCAAAACAAAATATTTTTTTCTGTGCCTTACCTCATTGACTCCTGGACTTATCCTGTATTATTAATTTGTTCTTTTGACGTGTAACTTTGGTTTTCTGCGATTTACCATTGGAGCATTTTTGAACATCATCTTGCGTTAAGGTTGATGAATCTTTATCTTTGGACTTGCTGCTTGAATTCGAAGACGATGTTAGCGAGTCATCCTGCTTTGGACTACTTGCATAACGAGTCAGCACTTGAAATTTGGCAAAGAGTTTATTTTTTGTTTCTTTTTCTTTGATTTTATCATCAGATTTACTATATTTAACCAAGGGCTGAGTGTGTAACTGACATAGTTCCATATCATTGGTCTTCGAAGGTTTCGAGAATTTCGATTTGAAATTTTGTTCCATATAAGCTGCGTTCAAAATATTCGGAGCTATTTTCAAAGTTTTCCCTTTAATATTTTCCAACGGAGGAGGACCATAGCTCTTCAATGGACGATTTGGTTCTATTAGCATATTTTTCTCATAGAGTTTTGGTGGATTCACTGTCCTTTCCCTAAGCTGATGCGGCCATTCATAATCGGAATCAGAATAACAGGAACTACTCATAGACATTGTTGTGGGTACCAAAGCCAATTGGTTGGGTTTATAGAAGCTCGATATAGAGGATTGTGATTGATCTGAGAATGAAGCCGAACTGGTAGAAGATTCCTCGGCTAAATGTCTTAGCATTAGATTCAATTTCATTTCATGCTGTCTTTGGAGTAGGACTGCCTTTCTTTCCCCTTCTAAATAGGCTTGCCGTACGGCATTAGAAAGGACTCGTTCGTTCCATTCCCAAGCATCTTTTTCCCTTTCTAGTTGTTGAAGTTGTATCTCTAATTTTCTCGATGAATCTTTTAGATCGATAACTTTGGTAAAATATTTATACAGCAGAGTACGCATCTCCTCATTGTTGAGTTTGTTGAGGCGGGCCATTAGCATTTGCTCTCCCTTTTCCCGTTGTAAACGTTCACTGGTATCTATGGATTTATGACCACATATCATCTCATTTTTAAACTCAATAGCTGCATCAATGGCCTCTATGGCCTCATCGCATTCCAGTAGCTTTCGTTCTTCCTTGAGGCTAAGACTTTTCTCAAGTTTAAATTTACGATCCAAAGAGCATCTTTGATCCAACAAATGATCACGAGTTTTTCGTAGATTGCGTATTTCATGGCGCAAACCCTCGTTGTCTTCACTACCATGGGCTTGAAGATTGTTTTTCTTCTCATTGAGGACATGATCTAGGTGATTAATACGCGTTTGAATTTCATCAGATTTGCATGAGGTCTCCTGAGCTGTTTCATTGGGCAAACGTTGATTGTGTATTTGGGCTTTGGCGGTCATATCCTCTTTAGCATCTATGGTTTTAATTTCATTTTCCAAAGATTCCTTTTTAATGGTCTCCTTTTCAACTTTCTTTTGTAGATTCTCCAATAGAGTTTTGGATTCTGTCAAGGATTGTTGTAGCTTCTTAATCTTTTGCTCACTATCACCGGCAATGTGTTTTATGGAGGTAATATCATTTAATCTCTGCTCCAATTGGGCAACATTGCCCTTCAAATGTTTCACTTCATGTTTGTCTTTTCTCTGAGCCAAAGCTTTGTCCAGAGTCTTTTTGGAACGCTCGTATTCGGCTTGAATTTTGGCTTTCTTTTTTTGAAATTTTTGTTTTGCCGTAGATCGGGTCTCACTGTTCTTGATCAACTCGGCTATAATGTTTTCCTTAACTTGAATGGTTTCTTGTATTTCTTTGATTTGCTTAAGCCTTCCTTCAATGGTGGCATTTAGTTTGCGTAGCTTCTTCTTTACACCTTGCAAAGCTGAATTCTTTTCGCCTCTCTCTTCATCCTTTGGATTCAAAAAGTCCTGTTCTTGTTGCAGATTTATGGGATATTCTTTCTTATCGAATTGCTCTCTTGTAGCCAATTGCTGTAACATGGCCATTTCAACACTGGACAATGCAGATCCCGGTTGTATAGAACATCGACGACCACGATTGGGACCCAATGATGGTTTCCTTTCATCCGTAGATTTTTCACAGGGACCATGTGAACTCTCCTGGGACTGCGTTATGGCTTTGGGATGGCTTGTCATAAAATCTTGGTATGCTTTTTGGATGACTTCATCTGTTTTCTTTTCAAAATCTTGCCAAAGTTTCTCAAATTTTTCTTGCAATGTAGTTTCTTGCATTTCCAAATCAGAACCATTTTCAGAATTCCGAGGAAGGGAAGTTTCCGGATCGCTAACATCGGGATCACTATCCTCTGTGGGCTCTTGCCCATCTTGCATGACACCCACTGAGTTTTCATCTTGTGTCGAATCACTGGTATTTAAGCAATCATCACATTCTTGTTTTTGTATTAACCACGATTCTATTTTAAGTTTTTCCTCCTCTCCTATGCCACTAGAGGATATGAGTCTAAAATATATGTAAGGAATTTAGAACAATCAAGAATATAGTTCATCTAATACTCACTTGGAAAGTAAATCTTCAGCATTAGCTACTAATTTGGACCATTGATGGGCAGAAAACTGTAAAGCAAATTGATCTTGCTTTTTCAAAGTCTCCGATTCAGGCTCCATCTTCATTTCTTCCTCGTCTTCATCCATTCTCTCGGAACCCACGTCCTCTTCCTCTTCTTCGGTGGCCAAAGTATTGTCATCAGTAAATGAATTAATGACCACAAAATTATGGACACATTGAACCTTAAAAGCAAATTGCATATTGGCCACTGTCTCATTTAGATCCTCTTCCCACGGTGATACACACACTATAACCAAGGTTTGGGCTCTTCCACCAAAAGAATCCTTTAGCATGGTGGTTAACATGGTATGATGATAGGGAACATTTTCGTAGCCTTGCACCATTAGAGCTGGATCAATGAGTGTGCTAACCACACATTCCAATGACTGTAAACCCAAATCCTTTGGCAAATATGAAGGCTGACCGAGGGCATTCTGCATGCAAATTCTTTCGGTGGCTCCCAAATCTGTGAAACTAGCCGTGGACAGGCGATGTTGTATTAATCCCTCTTTGGTTATCCATCTCTGCTCCAAAGTGATACTAAACAAAGAATGACCCATTTGCTTTTTGGTACTATTCAATAGCTTGTAACCCACTTGTAGCCAATGGAAGGCATCCTTTTTGGTCATACACTGTACACTGCCAACCCCAAAGACGTCACGTATAATTTCTCTACATATCTCTGTCCAGGTTATATTCACCACGTATGTTCTTTCGGGATGTTTATTAATATGCTGGAATATCTCGGCAACACAACGGGCAACCAAGCCTTGATTATCTTCCTCAGAGGGATCGTTGAAACCATTACCATATAAGGTATAAGTTTTACCACAGCTCTTTTGTCCATAGGCCACAACAGAGGCATCGAATCCCTCCATGAAGAGGCTCATTAAAGGTATAACCGTTTGATAGTAGATTTGACCCTGGGAACAATCCACCGGTAGGGCATGAGTAACAGGAAATGAATGAGGACCCACTTGGACAACATCCGGTGGATCTATACAACCGGGGGGTGGCAAACCTGGAAGACCTCCCGTGAAGGGTATAGATCTCACACAATATTTCCTATCCTTCTTGGCCTCTCTGTCTCCACTATCATTTCGTAGATCCTGTAAATTTCCATTGCTACACTCTATATTTTCTATTCCTTCCTCTAGTTTTTCTTCTTCTTCTTCTTGCAATCGCTTGGAACATATCCGAACTGCGACTTGTATAGGAATTTCCATTATATTTTAAAATCTCGTAAGATTTTACTAAAACTGAAAGTAATCCTTGCTATCCTCCCTTCTCTTCTTCGAGCCTAAACCTTACTCTACAAAATCTGAACTACGACTATTTTAAGGATACTGCAAAAAATATGGACAGACTTAAATAGGCCGTTAGAGGGTGGAAAGCAGGTACCTAAAATCTTACACCAATTACATGGATATTTTCCTTTATTTTGTTTTGCTTATTTGGCATTTATGGCATTCGTTTTTCAGTTTTTGGAAAAGACACTTTCGTCTCGATTACTTCAACTACCTGCAAATAAGCCACCTGGAGTCATAAGGCCAGAAAAAGAAGACACCATGAACACTCATACAGCAAACTTAGTTATAATGAAGAGATTTGTCTACTTATAGCCCTAATTGTTAATTTAGAAATTCTACAGGTCTATGTTGATCATTGCTCAGTGAAATGAAAAAAACCCTCTAAAAGTTGGCCATAAAATTACACGCCCTATAATTTTTGTGAAAATTTGACAAGAAAGGTAACAAATACATTTGCATTTTGATTTGAATTTTAAAATGTGCTTTCATACTTGTGGGAAATTTCAATTTAGTAATTTGTCAAATTCCATACGAATAATATTCATCTCGCGCTACATTTTTTCAAATTGAACATTAATAAATGATTTTTGGTAGGTCAAAACAAAAGACTTAAGACACAAACTTAACCTCACAAGCATTCAGTTTGTGTCTTAAGTCTAAGAGAAAAATATTTTGATTTGATCGATTTTCAAGACAAATAGTGATATAAATACCCATTCCATAGTAATTTCATTTTGCATTGTTTTAAAAATTACATTTTTTGTTATTCAAATCTCAAAGGAAAACAGCATAAATTTAAAGAGAGAAAAAGTAAACAAAAACTATTTAATAAAAAAAATATTTTTTGTTGAATTTTTTGAGAGTATGACTCGAGCTTTATAATATGTGGAGGACGACAAAGCACTGTGCAACATTTGGACAAGACCACTAAAATTAATTAAATGTAAGAAAAAGTATATAAAGTCTCTTCTCACGAATCTGAAAAAGGCTATACCAGCTACACCAATAGCATATACAAGGATACATAAAAAAACTCCTGACCCCAAATATATATGTGTCAATTATCAGGACAATGGCATCCATTTGAATTTCAATTACCCCTAATATAAGCCATAGCTTTTAATCAATCTCCTGGAGATTGTTTCTGGATTCACAATAAAGGTCCTTTGGAGGTGATATTTAAGAATCCTTTATTTTAAGCAGTTTTTGCAATATAAAAATTTTATAAGTTTACCGGGTATAAAGGTTAGATAAAATAATGGACATTTCCAAAAATGTTTGAAATTGTACTGACCCGTTTCTCGGCAAGCATGTCATAAACTTTTTGCTGGTGTTGCTTGAAACATCTTTACACAAAGGTAAAAACGGAAAAATAAAAATACTCAAAAACAACATCACAACTGAAGATCTAATACGAAATCAATGCAGCCGATGCTTAAAAGCCCATGTAAAATTCATTGTTTTTGTTCTCATCAATTGTGTACAAACATCAAATTGAAGGTATACGAAACATTCTAAGATAAATTATACAGCCAATCTTAAAATTTGTTCGTCATATTTATCTTTTTTATGTAATTTTTTGGCAATGAAAACCGACACATTTTTGTCGACGGCGGTTGACAAAATTTTACTTCTGTAGAAAATTTTGTAAAAAATGTATTTCTGTAGAAATTTTCGTAAAATTTTTATTTCTATAGAAAATTTTTTCAAAATTTTATTTCTATAGAAAATTTTGTCACAATTTTTTTCTATAGAAAATTTTATTTCTATAGAAAATTTTGTCAAAATTTTAGTTTTTTAGAAAATTTTAGCTAAATTTTATTTCCATAGAAAATTTTGTCAAAATTTTATTTCTAAAGGAAATTTTGTCAAAATTTTATTTCTATAGAAAATTTTGTCAAAATTTTATTTCTATAGAAAATTTTGTCAAAATTTTATTTTTATAGAAAATTTTGTCAAAATTGTATTACTATAGAAAGTTTTGTAAAACATTTATTTCTATAGAAAGTTTTGTAAAACATTTATTTCTATAGAAAATTTTGTCAACATTTTCACAGAAAAAAATATCACCAAAATATTTCCAATTAAAAAGTTAATTGAAGTTGAAAATTTTTTCAATTAATAAATTAATTGATACAATTAACTTTTTAATCCAGATAGAAAGATTAAGTTGATTAAGTCAATGATTGAACATTTTAAAATTTTTAATTAAAAAAATTAATTGATACAATTAACTTTTTAATCAAATTCGGAGGACTAAGGCAGTTCAAAAAAGTGATGCACAGTTTTTGTATTTTTTAATTAAAAATGTATTTCAAACAATCAATATTTAATCCAAATAAAAACTCTAAACTAAATTCAAAAAGCAATTGAAAATAGTTACCTTTTTTAATTAATAAATTACTTGAGTTTTGCATCAACATCAATTAAATTTTAAATTGAATCAATTAGCTTTTTAATTAAGAAATTTTTCTATGTCCAATTAAAACTGTGATTGTGTGATTGTGATTAATTAAAAAATTAATTGGATCAATTAATTTCGTGATTGAATCAGAAAATATTTTTTTTTGTCTGTTGTGTCTATAGAAAATTTTGTCAAAATTTTATTTCTATAGAAAATTTTGTCAAAATTTTATTTCTATAGAAAGTTTTGTAAAAAATGTATTTCTATAGAAAATTTAGTCAAAATTTTGTTTTCTATAGAAAATTTTGTCCAAATTTACATTTCTATGGAAAGTATTGTCAACATTAACATTTCTATAGAAAATTTTGTCAAAATTTACATTTCTATAGAAAATTTTGTCAAAATTTACATTTCTATAGAAAATTTTGTCAAAATGTACATTTCTATAGAAAATTTTGTCAAAATGTACATTTCTACAGAAAATTTTGTCAAAATTTACATTTCTATAGAAAATTTTGTCAAAACTTACATTTCTATAGAAAATTTTGTCAAAATTTACATTTCTATAGAAAATTTTGTCAAAATTTACATTCCTATAGAAAATTTTGTCAAAATGTACATTTCTATAGAAAATTTTGTTAAAATTTACTTTTCTATAGAAAATTTTGTCAAAATGTACATTTCTATAGAAAATTTTGTTAAAATTTACTTTTCTATAGAAAATTTTGTCAAAATTTAAATTTCTATAGAAAATTTTGTCAAAATTTTATTTCTATAGAAAATTTTGTCAAAATTGTGTTTCTATAGAAAATTTTGTCAAAATTTACATTTCTATAGAAAATTTTGTCAAAATTTACATTTCTATAGAAAATTTTGTCAAAATTTACATTTCTATAGAAAATTTTGTCAAAATGTACATTTCTATAAAAAAATTTGTCAAAATTTACATTTCTATAAAAAATTTTGTCTAAATTTACATTTCTATAGAAAATTTTGTCAAAATTTAGATTTCTATAGAAAATTTTGTCAAAATTTACATTTCTATAGAAAATTTTGTCAAAATTTACATTTCTATAGAAAAATTTTTCAAAATTGTATTCCTATAGAAAATTTTTTCAAAATTTTGTTTCTATAGAAAGTTTTGTAAAAAATTTATTTCTATAGAAAATTTTGTCAATTTTTTTTCTATGGAAAATTTTGTCACCATTTTATTTCTATAGCAAATTTTGTCAAAATTTTCACAGAAAAAAATATCACCAAAATATTTCCAATTAAAAAGTTAATTGAACTTGAAATTGAAATGAAAATGAAATGAATTGAAAATAATAAATTAATTGATACAATTAATTTTTTAATCAAGATAGAAAATTTAAGTTAATTAAGTCAATGACTGAAAATTTAAAAATTTTTAATTAAAAAATTAATTGATACAATTAACTTTTTAATCAAATTCGGAAGACTAAGGCAGTTCAAAAAAGTGATGAACAGTTTTTGTATTTTTTAATTAAAAATGTATTTCAAACAATCAATAAAAAGCAATTGAAAATAGTTACCTTTTTTAATTAATAAATGAATTGAGTTTTGCATCAACATCAATTAAATTTTTAATTGAATCAATTAAAAAATTAATTGAAATTTGCTAATGAAGTTAATTAGCTTTTTAATGAAGAAATTTTTCTATGTCCAATTAAAACTGTGATTGTGTGATTGTGATTAATTAAATTAATTGGATCAATTAATTTCGTGATTGAATCAGTAAATGCTTTTTTGTGTGTTGTGTCTATAGAAAATTTTGTCAAAATTTTATTTCTATAGAAAATTTTGTCAAAATTTTATTTCTATAGAAAGTTTTGTAAAAAATTTATTTCTATAGAAAATTTTGTCAAAATTTTGTTTTCTATAGAAAATTTTATCAACATTTTAGTTCTATAGACAATTTTGTCAACATTTCATTTCTATAGAAAATTTTGTCAATATTTTATTTCTATAGAAAATTTTGTCAAAATTTTATTTCTATAGAAAATTTTGTCAAAATTTACATTTCTATAGAAAATTTTGTCAAAATTTACATTTCTATAGAAAATTTTGTCAAAATTTACATTTCTATAGAATATTTTGTCAAAATTTACATTTCTATAGAAAATTTTGTCAAAATTTACATTTCTATGGAATTTTTTTTTCAAAATTTACATTTCTATAGAACATTTTATCATAATTTTGTTTTTGTTGAAAGTTGTGTAAAAATTTTATTTCCATAGAAAATTATGTCAAAATTTAATTTCTAAAGAAAATTTTGCAAAATTTTGACTTCTATAGAAAATTTTGTCATTTTTTTTTTTTGCAAAATCTACCTAAACACCAAGAATTCTACAAATCTACCAAACAGTAAAAATTCTACCATTTTTGGTAGAATTCTACCAACTGTGGCAACCGTGGTCTCAGTGGCTTCTAACCTTCAAACTCATGTGTAAAAAATCGACATCTATTGGATCATTACAACAAGCCTTCCACTTTGGATAAAATTAAACGTAAACACATTTGTTTTCATGGATATTTTCTTTTTTATTTAAACTATTTTATATAATTTGAAGGGATGTGTATTTGTTGTATATACTATATTGTGGTATCTATAACATTGATTACAAAAATGTTTTTTTGCATTGATTCATATATTTATTTATTTTGTGTGTGAGAAAATACACGTAAAATATATTTTTATTATGGCATATGATTAATTATTTTTATAGTACTACACAACTAAACTAAAGACTTAAAAAATATACAGTTTAAAACAACGGAAGTACAGGGATTTAAATAAAAAAAAAAAAACAACGAGTAGGAAATTGAGCAATGGAAAGTAATCTTAGAATATCTGAAATTATGGAGTTTTACGCAAGTATGGTTAGTATATAAATAAAATTTCACAGAGGAATTCAGATTTGATTGGGTTAGATATATCGTGTTCACTTACTAAAGATAAATTACTATAGTGATATAATATAGGAATTTATGTAATATTTGAATATTTAGGGCCAGTTCGAAGCCAAATTTGACATTTGTTGAAAATTCTTGACATTTACGACATCACATCGCTTGTCATGTTTTAATTGTTCAAAACAAATCAAAAGTAGTGTTATACCTCATTCACATTACACTTCCAAAATCCACTTTAACTAGATTTCAACTGTCATTTGCCTTATAAGAAAGGGATTTCAAATCCACTTTTAGTAGATTTCGATCCTAATGTGAATAAGGTATTATTTGTTAAAGAAATTGCTACCATAGAAAGAAATTCCTACCATAGTAAAATGTTTCGGTTTTGAACAGGCCCTAAAAAGGTAGAGTGGTTTGAGGCCACTGTCGAGTTTTTCAAAACATGGAAAAGTTGATTTTTTCCAAAGTCCAAAAATGTATTTTGTACAAAGTTCTACTATTTGAAAAAAGTTTTAATATGTTTAGTGCAATACGGGAAAGATTTAATAAATTGATTGTGAAATGATATCAAATTGTAATGAAATTATTTGTTTGCCAAAATTGGAATTTAGTTAGAGGTTATGCTGAAATACATATTTTTATAGAAATTGGTAGAAAAAATGTTTTTAGTTCTATATCATTGCCAAAATTGGAATTTAGATAGAGGTTATGCTGAAATACATATTTTTATAGAAATTGGTAGAAAAAATGTTTTAGTAAAAATTAAATACAACTACATGTTATTAAAACTAAATATTCTCCAGGAAATATTCTTACTGATCATTAATGATTATTTTTCATAATTGCATATGAATTTTTGAAAATCTTAAATTTAATTCATATAGACTAATTAAAAATTAAAAAAAAAACATAATACTTTTATGTGTTTATAAAACACTAAATAATTAGGAGCACTTAATACATTTGAAATTAATACAAAGACTAGTAATTAAGTATTTTTCAAAATAATCTTTAAAACAAAAAATTGAGTATTATTCATAATTTCTTTTGCAATATCTATTTTCTCCATTTTGGTAGAGATCGTTAGGATAAAATTGAAAATAGATAAATTAACTTAAGTAATAAAATTTGTAAATATTATTTTTAGTTTGTTAAAACATAAATTATCAAAATCGACCTGTATTTTTATTTTTATATTCATCATCATTTTTATATCAGACCAATAATCTTTTTTTTTGTCTCTTAAATTACATGCTATAAGCTTACATTCACTTATAATATTATATTCAAATAAATGCCTTTCTTTTTAAAACGAATAAATACAAACTAATTGGTGATATTTAAACAAATGCTTTTCCCTCAAAACAAGAGAAGGGGGAGAGAGACTACCAAAAAACGGAATTATCCCTTTACTTACAATAAACATAAAATACTTTAACAACATAAAAGCAACAGGATATACTTAAAAAATAATAGGAATTTTGAAGACTAAATTTAATACAGTTTTGAACGTTAGCAAATAAACGTTTCGTATCGAAATTTGCTGTTGAAAAGTCTACAAGGCATTAATCAAGCTAAAGTGATTGATGACCATAATGGTTGTTAGCAAACATGAGTAAAAACTTACGCTTTTGGAAAATTTAAAACAATTCATTAGGAGGAAATGAGTAGAAAGACTTATTTTTTTTATTCCTCTATTGCTTTTCTCGACGATTGTTTATACATTTTAGTGAGCAACTCTTCCAATCAAATTGTTGGAATCATTTGTTACTTTTTTATGAATGAATCATTCTTTCAACTTATAATTGAATAAATTATATAGTCATAAAATGCTCATGGTACTGATTAATTTAAGCACATAATATGCAATTCTTTTATAAGTCAATGAAAAAATAATTCTTTATACTGGAGACTAGAGCTCGACCAAAGAATCGGCTTCGGCAAAAATCGATAAACGGCTACGAATTGGCCTTCGGCGTCAAGAGGCTGATCCGTTGAAGCCGCAACCTTTTTTCGAAATTTTCATGGCTCGCTTGATTCACGTGTGAATCTTATGAGTTGCTTAAAATTTTCAAAGAGTCGATTTTTCCAAATTTAAAAAAAAGTCGAAAGATCGAAAAGTAGGAGGAAATCAGTAGCAGCAGCAGTTTTTTTATTCCTCTATTGCTTTTCTCGATGATTGTTTATAAATTTTAGTGAGCAACTCTTCCAATCAATTAATATTTAATCAATTTGTTGGAATCATTTGTTACTTTTTTATGAATGAATCATTCTTTCAACTGATAATTGAATAAATTATATAGTCATAAAATGCTCATGGCACTGATTAATTTAAGCACTCTTTTATAAGTCAATGAAAAAATAATTCTTTATACTGGAGATTAGAGCTCGACCAAAGAATCGGTTCGGCAATAATCGATAAAAGGCTACGAATCGGCCTTCGGCGTCTAGAGGCTGATCTATTGAAGCTGCAACCTTTTTTCGAAATTTTCGTGACTCGCTTGATTCACGTGAGTTGCTAAAAATTTTCAGACTCGATTTTTCCAAATTTTAAAAAAGTCGAAAGATCGAAAAGCCTATTTTTCCCAATTTCGAAAAAGCCGAAATGTCAACGTTTTAAAATTTTCAAAATTTCCTGATATTTAAAAAGTCGACTATTTAAAATAAAGAAAATCGAAAGGTCGAAAAGCAGACATTTGCCAATTTTGAAAAGACGAAAAGTTAACTTTGTAAAATGTTCGAATTTTAAAACAGTCGACTTTTTAAAATTAAAAAATAAAAACCCGAAAGACAACTTTCCCCAATTTGAAAAAGACGAACATTAGACTTTGAAAAAGTCGAAAATCCAAAGTCGAAATCTCCACTTTTCCCAACTTTGAAAGGTTGAAAAGTCGACCTTTTTAAAATTAAAAAAAAATCGAAAACTCGAAGAGTCGAATTTTCAGACTCTATTTGAAACAGCTAAATTTCGATATGAAAGTCAATTAAGAAAATTAAAACATTTTCTGCGCTAAATCCAATAATAATAAAAACTAAATATCAATGGAAGATCTTTTAGGCATCTAATCATACTTAAGACAGTTCTAGAGTTACTCAATTATAGGATTATAAAAATAATCCAACAGTAATACCGACGAATTTATAAAATCAAAAACACCATAATGAAAGAAACCATTTCAATAGGTCCCAAGACCTAGAGCAATATGCTAAGTAAATACCTTCATTACATATTACCAAATACTTCTCTACTCCAATTAAATGCTTTTACTGTGCATCTTATGTCTTTCATCGCTTATCTTTCTATACTTAATTTTTTCTTGATTTGTCTTGTATGATTATTTTATTCTTTTGCCTGGTTACCTTAGTATTTTGAGCATTTCCAGATAATTTCTTGAGATTCTCTTGTGGTATATGGGCTAATGCCTCAACGTTTTCATGTTTGCGATTAGGTGAAGATGAGGATTGCGACTCTTTGTCTTTACGTTTACTATTCGAAGTGGATGAGGATGTTGATGCCATATTACTATCATCGTTCTGTTGATGTTGATTACTGGCATAACGTGTGAGAACTTGAAATTTAGCAAAGAGTTTATTTTTCGTTTCCCTTTCCTTATCTTTGATTTTGTCCAAAGGTTTGTATTTGGTCAATGGGGCATCTGGAAGGGGACACATCTCCAAATCGTTAATTTTGTTTGCTTTTAAGTATTTCATATTGTTGTTTGTGTGTTGTGGGGCTTGTTGGTGGGGCCATTCAAAATCAGAATCCGAATAGCAGTTATTTGCCAAAGTTGTGGGTGTAGCCAATGTCAGTTGCGAAGGTTTGTAAAATCTTGGTATAGACAATGATTGATCGGAAAATGAGGCTGAGGAGTTTGATGTCTCTTCCGCTAAATGGCGTAGCATTAATGTGAGTTTCATTTCATGTTGACGTTGCAACAGTACAGCATTGCGTTCTCCCTCTAGACGGGCTTGTCGCACAGCATTCGAGAGAACACGTTCTTTCCATTCCCAAGCATCTTTCTCTCTTTCTAATTGCATCAATTGGATTTCAAGTTTACGTGATGAATCTCTCAGATCTATGACTTTGGTAAAATATTTGTACAGCAGAGTACGCATCTCCTCATTGGATAGCTTATTGAGACGGGCCATTAGCATTTGTTCTCCTTTTTCGCGCTGCAAACGCTCACTGGTATCTATGGATTTATGGCCACATATCATCTCATTTTTAAACTCAATAGCTGCATCAATGGCCTCTATGGCCTCATCGCATTCCAGTAACTTGCGCTCTTCCTTGTGGCTCAACATTTTATCTCTCTTCAGTTTACGATCCAGAGAGCATCGCTGGTCAAGCAAATGATCACGAGTTTTGCGTAAATTGCGTATTTCATGGCGAAGGCCTTCACCACGCAGTACATCATCCCGATATTGCTCCAAATTATCGGATTTCTCTTTGAGCACATGATCCAAGTGGGCTATGCGTGTTTGTACATCCTTCAAATGCTTGGTTTTCTCTTCGGGCAATTTTGAGTTATCGTGTTTTTCCAAAGCTTTGGAATTCTCCTTTTCCTTTAGAGCTTGCAGCTCAATCTGCAAGGCTTCGCGTATTTTCTTTTCTTTCTTCACCTTCTTTTGTAAATCTTCCATAAGCTTTTTAGATTCTTGCAACGATGATTGTAGCTTCTTTACCTTTTGGGCACTTTCTCCCGCTATGTGCTTGATGGATGTGACATCGTTTAGTCTCTGTTCCAAATGGGTTATAACCGATTTAAGACGATCCAGTTCGCTCTTATCTCTTTGCTGGATCATAGCTTTATTGAGGGACTTTTTCGATTTTTCATATTCTGCCTCTAGTTTGGCACGTTTCTTATGGAATCTTTGTTTGGCCGTGGTGCGAGTATCACTGTTCTTAATCAACTCGGTAATGATATTCTGTTTCAGTTGCATGGTTTCTTCTATTTCTTTGATTTGCTTTTGTCTTGCCTCTATGTCAGCGTCTAATTTACGCAATTTCTTTTGTATAGCCTCCGAGGGAGAGTTGGCAAGCGCTCTTACAGGTATTTCCGTGGACATATCTAGGAAATCGTCGGCCTGCACCTCAAGCTGTTGGTTTTCTTTTGACCTTCCACTTTCACTACGTTCTCTTGAAGCTACACGATTTAACATGGCAATTTCGGCACTTGATAGAACTGCTCCAGGTTGTATAGAACGTCGACGACCATTTCCTGTACACGAGCGAATACTCATATTATCTGTACCCACAGAAGGTTTTCGTTCATCTTGCTTCTCTTCATAGCTACTATTGTCTTTTTTAAACAGGGCACTCTCTTGCGACTCCATCACACCTTTGGGATGAGTCTCCATGAATTCTTGATATTTTGTTTTGACCATTTCATCAGTTTTGGCCTTCAGGTCTTCCATCAAATATTCCACTTTTTCTTCAATATCAGGTCTTTGTGATTCGACATCCGATTCAATTTCTGAATTCTGTTGCATGGGAGTCTCTGCATCGCTAAGGTCTGGATCACTATCTTCATCCTGTTCGTCTGCCTCTTGAATAGGACCTAAAGCATTATCAGTTTGTAGCGATTCTGTTGAATTTAGGCAATCTTCACATTCCTGTTTCTGAATTAACCAGTTTTCGATTTGCTGTTTGTCCGTCTCACTTATGGCATTGGAAGCAATCAATCTGTAATTCGATCATTTTTGTTAATTGAATCATTTCGGAAATTTATCCAAATTTCTCATACTTACTTTGATAGCAAATCTTCGGCATTGGTAACCAATTTTGACCACTGACTAGCGGCAAACTGTAATCCAAAATTATCATGTACTGTAGTTGGTAGTCCAACATTGACATCTCTCAATTCAGGCGGTAGTTCTTCCGGAGATACTGGCGTATTATCATCCGAAAAAGAATTGATGACCACGAAATTTCGAACGCATTGAACCTTAAAGGCAAACTGCATATTGCAAATGGTTTCATTGATATCACGTTCCAGTGGAGAAACACAAACTATGACCAAAGTCTGAGCACGTCCACCAAAAGAATCTTTCAACAGAGTCGTCAACATTGTTTGATTGTATGGGACATTGCCATTGGCCTTAAAAATCAACGAAGGATCTATAAGTGTACTGACCACACGTTCTAGTGATTGTAGCCCCAAGTCTTTTGGCAAACTTGTGGGTTGTTCCAAAGAGTTCAACATAAATAGGCGCTCCGTTGCTCCCAAGTCTGTAAAACTGGCTGTTGACAATCGGTGTTGTATTAAACCTTCCTTAGATATCCATCTCTGTTCCAATGTAATGCTAAATAATGAATGACCCATTTGAGTTTTTGTACTATTCAATAGTTTATAACCGACTCTTAGCCAATGGAAAGCATCGGTCATATTCATGCACTGAACACTGCCAACCCCAAAGACATCGCGTATGATTTCCCGACAGATTTCCACCCACGTTATATTGACAGCATAAGTTCGTTCTGGATGATTTGCTATGTGATTGAATATTTCCCTGACACAGCGTGCCACCACACCGTGATCATCTCTCTCAGGCGATTCATTGAAACCGTTGCCATACAAAGCGTATGTTTTACCGCTGCCCTTCTGGCCATAAGCCACTACCGAAGCATCGAAACCTTCCATAAATAAACTCATCAGTGGAAAAACTGTTTGATGGTACACCTGATTTTGTGTACAATTCATGGGAAGAGCATGGGTTACGGGAAATGAGTGGGGTCCCACTTGCAATACACCCGGAGGATCCAGACATCCTGGGGGAGGTATACCTGGTCTTCGAGCAGCCAGCGGTATTGGACGAACACAGCATTTCCGATCCCTTTCATCGTCTTCGTCAAGTTTTTGCTCACTTCCAACAGTGTCCTCGTCTTCTTCTTGTTTCAAATTGCCATTGTTATCCTGTATATTACCTGCTCCAGAAAGTTTTCCATCTTGCTGTTGCAAGAGCTTTGGCGGACATATACGTACTGCTACTTGTATTGGAATTTCCATATTCTGTATTTGCGGGGAAATTGCCTTACACCACACACAACATATTCAATTAAGTACACTTAGAAATACACTTAGAATACAACAAATACAAGAAAAAACAATAATAATCTGGAACGAAGTCAAGCCACTATAGTTCAACGGCTTTACATCCGTCTTCTTTAATCCACGACGTTAATAAAGTATTGTGTGTGGCTTCGCCTAAACGTCGACATTATGCGTCGTTCAAAATATACGTAATGCCTCGTTCACACTATGAGTTTATCCGTACCATAATGCCCGTGTCTGGCTTTTCGATACATATCTCAAATGCAACACCTCTTCTGTTTGGGGGATTTGGGGGATTTTCGAAATGTTTGCGAATTACTTCCAAATCGCCAAACATCTCAACCCGGTGTGAACTGTGAAATGTTTTGGAAAAACGAATGAGGAAAACGAGTCGGTGGGAACATAGCATTGCAGTGTGTCGGATCGATACGACTTGTTGGCGATTACTAAATAATCGGCAAATTTGTTATCAATCCCATAAACATGCAGCAGAATCGACCCTGCCAACATTTTTTGAATTTGGGGCGCTTCAGAGAATCCCCACTACGTCGAAAACAGTCGTATACGATATCCAAAACTCCTCGGAAAAGCGCCGTCACTATTGAGAAGTTGTACCACGTCAAGTTACTACAAAAAAGTATCGCATGAGTGCAATTATTAGGAGCCCTTCTGGATACATTTAGAAGGACGCGAATAAGAGCCCCTTCAAACAATCAGACAAAGTGCATTTTAAGATAGTTGTAAAAGAATCATTGTGGTCAAGTAAAACACGATTTTTTAGATGTTTATTAATTTTATGAAACATTTATAAATTCTCATAAATATAACATTTATACGGCTATCACATCACATTTAACACATTTTTATGCATTAATAAGAGATTGATGTTGAGTTACAAGTTGTAAGTTAAATGTGGTAGCGTCTATCAGCCAGTACTTTTATTCCCAATGGAGGCAGCGTGTCTGGAAAAATATTTGAAAAACTATCACTTTATTCCATTTGGAAAGTAAAAAATTGTTCACCAATTTACTTTTCACAATTTTAAGCGTAATAACTATGTTTTCAGCACTTTATTTTCGTTTTCATTGAAATAAATTATAATAAGCTAGTTGCGCTTGGTGTTTCACAAAATATAAAATGGCTCTTTTAACAATAGTGATGGCAAAATACTTTCATGCGAATAGTGATGAGGATGAAATGGAACATTGAAATGCTGGCAGGGGATAATGCCTTCGGACTTAACTTATAATGTGCACAATATATGGGATATATTCGACACGAGCACTGTCGTCCGGAATAACTGATAGTCTGTAAAGCGCATAAGTAAAACAACAAAAACTCAAATTAAAAATAAAAAAAATATCTTCGGCATAGACCATAATAAAATGCCCACCTCTGGAACATAAATTTATCGGCAAATAAAAAAGCATTTTTTTCTCTCTCAACATTTGCAACATTGTTACAGAGCCGATGACAAATTTGTTATCACAAAATAAAGCCGCCGGTTCACAATATTTGTTTCGAACAGTCGACAAAATATCCTTCGGCTTCGTTCTCTAATCCACATGTGGTAGTGTTAAATTTTTCGGAAATTGGAGAGAATTTTCGCAAAAATAATATAAAGATTCTTGGTATTTTTCTTGTAATACTAAATTTAACACTTATTCCACATTCAAAATGTCGAAAAGGCGTATTGACGTTGGTGAGACATACGCAAACAAATACAAGAAGTAAGTGGCTACCCAGCATGCAGTGAATACAGGCAAACAGAGAAAATAATATGGCGCCGTAATAAAATGTTTTTTTCTCCCCAGGGATGAACCAGCTCCATCAACTTCTGCTGCGTCTGCGGGAACTGCAGCCCCATCTGGATTACCACCTCAGGGTACAATGGCTTCACTTAACAAACAGCCTGGTTCTATCAATCCTTTCAATAAGCGGCCCTATTCTCAACGATTTTTCCAGCTGTATAAGAAGAGGATTACATTACCCGTATTTGAGTATCAGGCGGATTTCATGCGACTGCTAAACAATCATCAATGTATTGTATTGGTTGGTGAAACTGGTTCTGGTAAGACTACACAGATTCCACAATGGTGTGTTGAATACGCAGTTTCTCAAGGTAAGAAGGGAGTATCGTGTACACAACCTCGTCGTGTGGCAGCCATGTCGGTGGCTCAACGTGTTTCAGAAGAAATGGATGTGAAGTTGGGAGAGGAAGTGGGATATTCCATACGTTTTGAAGATTGTTCTTCGGCCCAGACTTTACTCAAATACATGACGGATGGTATGTTGTTAAGAGAGGCCATGTCTGATCCAATGTTGGAACAGTATCAAGTCATATTGTTGGACGAAGCTCACGAAAGGACTTTGGCCACAGATATATTGATGGGTGTATTGAAAGAGGTTATCCGTCAACGAAGTGATCTAAAGCTAGTTGTCATGTCTGCCACATTGGATGCTGGCAAATTCCAGCAGTACTTCGACAATGCTCCACTGATGAATGTACCAGGCAGAACACATCCTGTCGAAATTTTCTATACACCTGAACCAGAGCGTGATTATTTGGAAGCAGCCATTCGTACCGTCATTCAGATACATATGTGCGAGGAAATAGAGGGTGATATTCTTATGTTCCTCACAGGTCAAGAGGAAATCGAGGAGGCTTGTAAACGCATCAAACGGGAAGTGGATAATTTGGGTTCAGATATTGGTGAATTGAAATGCATTCCATTATACTCGACTTTGCCACCCAATTTGCAACAGCGTATTTTTGAACCAGCTCCACCACCAAATGCCAATGGTGCCATCGGGCGTAAAGTGGTTGTTTCAACTAACATTGCTGAAACCTCGTTGACCATAGATGGTGTGGTATTTGTGATCGATCCTGGATTTGCTAAGCAAAAAGTATATAATCCTCGTATACGTGTAGAAAGTTTGCTGGTCTCACCCATTTCGAAGGCGTCAGCACAACAGAGAGCAGGTCGTGCTGGTCGTACCAAGCCTGGCAAGTGTTTCCGTTTATACACAGAAAGAGCCTACAAGAATGAAATGCAAGACAATACATATCCAGAAATTCTTAGATCGAATTTGGGTAAGTTGTTTCGCAGATTTTTGTATATATATTTTTTTTTTAATATTTTCCTATCTGCAGGAACTGTGGTCTTACAATTGAAAAAGTTGGGCATTGATGATTTGGTACATTTTGATTTTATGGATCCTCCAGCACCAGAAACCCTTATGCGAGCTTTGGAACTTTTGAACTATTTAGCTGCTTTGGATGATGATGGCAATTTAACAGATTTGGGAGCTGTTATGTCAGAATTTCCATTGGATCCACAGTTGGCAAAAATGTTAATAGCATCATGTCAACACAACTGTTCCAATGAAATTTTATCTATAACAGCAATGCTGTCGGGTGAGATTATTTTGCGAGTATATATTTCTATCCCAAAATAGGGTCTTTGGATAGGTGTACTAAAGATGAGTGTTACACTACAATTAATGAGCGTAAGCAGTGGAAATTAGGCGAACCAAGTCGACATTTTTTGTTTCTTTTATTATTCCAAGAATTCCATCGGTCAGTCTCCGACAAATTGTAGACATCTTGGAATATGTAAGGAAGTTCTTATAAAAAAAATATATATAATTTATATGGTCGTAGTTTGCGTAGCTAGGGTCCATGCGTTGACTAAACTACAAGTGTAGCTTAACCAACAGAGAAAAAAGGTGTATTTGTCAAATTTATTTGGACAAAGCCGTATAGACTGCAAGCTGGTTGGATAGGCGGCCGTTTCGGAATTACCACATTCCTCATCAGCATCCTCTGCTTGAAGTAAAACTATCAACCAATTATCAGAATTTTTTTGTAGAAGTTTTTTTTTTAATTGTCATACTTTTGAGAGTAAGCGTAATTATTTGGGATTGTAATGAGAATCAAATTCCAAATTTGTTCCAAAACTGCAATTTTTGCATCAAAAGTCGACTTTTAAAGAATCGGTTTGATTTTTCGATTGTTCCTTTAAAAGTCGATTAGTCAATTTCGGTCACCATCAAAAGTCGACTATGACTAACATAATAGTTCGATTTGCCTATATTTTCTAAAATATCAAATTTGAAGATTGCAAAAAGTCGCTTTTGATATTCGATATTTACGTATTTATATGAAGGTGGGTACTATGATCGTAGTCCTACCTAAAGAAAAATTCTAGCTCTGTCGTATATAAAATTTTCTATGCGCTGCGAAAAGAATGGCAAACTTTAATGCAACAGCGGGATTTTTACAGACGGGCGGTTTGGCAGACCGAATATGTGTATTTTATATTGTCGGAAGTTGTAGTTTCATTTTGGAAGGAATTTAACAATCTTTTAGAGGATGACATTAGAAAAATTAATACTTGTTATGTGCAGACTAGAGGTCTGCATCGAATAACTTTTCACTGCATGTATGCAATTCGCTGTCGAATATAGTACATACTCTGTCTTTCTCTCAGAGCGCAAGTAGTGAAGTGAAGAGAACACTTGCTTGTCAAATACCACCAAGTACTTATCCGAAACAATATGTGTTCCGAAAAAAAGGAACAATAAAAATGTAAGTACTTGAGAAAAAGTACAACATGGATTCTCTTCACTTCACGTGGTACCACAAGTATTTCTCAGTATGTGCGAAGCAAAACTTTCCATTATTATTAATCATAGATATGTATGTATATCACATATTTCATATATTTATGTATGTCACACACTTACCTTAACGTTTGCCCCTCTTTATAACAAACCAAAACATATATTATGGAGACTAACTGTTTTTTTGTATTTCTGAAACTGCATGTGGTACATGTAGTACTCTATGAAGTTTTGTTCTCGCAACATACTCGACGTGATCACTCTGAGTACACTTCAATAAGAGAGAAAGAGGAATATGTGTTTGTTGGTAGTGAAGTCATCAGAGTAGCAACAAGAAGTTACTCGTGGCTTTTGGTGTTCATCAAAATGTGTACCAATTGTTTTGCGAATCTCTCAAATAGATGTACTCATGTAGCAAGTACACGTGTACTCTGCATTTACAAATGGAATTGTGCAGACCTCTAGTGCAGACATTCTTTTCTTTCTGAAAAAAATTTCCAAGGTCCAAAAACCACACTCGACTTGGACTGGGTTCAAATGAAAATATAATTTGTCAATTGAAAAATTAAGACCCTAAAATTAAGTTACAGTGCAAAAGAAAAATTTTGTTTTTTTTTATTTTTTTTTTAATGAATTTGTCTTTTGCATTCACCACTGAATCACAGTTTCAATAGCGTTGGTGTTACACAAGTAATCTTGATTTTCCTTGAACTCGAAACCCAAATGTATTTATTTAATCTATTCTAATATATTACTTGTGTATGCAACAAAATAAAATTTATGGTATTAAATGAAAAACGTTCTTGAAACTTTCCGCTGAAAAAAATGCTTATGACAAAACTTCCTTTATATTATTTAGTGGTCGGTAGATGTGTATTGTTTCCATTGTTTATCATCACTGTTGGATATTTCATAAATTCTCTTATACATATATCTGAAAATATGTTTAAAAACCAAAACACAATGAAAGAAAATTTCCTAAAAATATATGAAATTGTGTGAACGGGTAAATGGAAAATTCTTATAATCCATCCAAATACCCCAAACACAAAATGCTCTTCTTTGTTTTCTCTTTGGGCAATTATGAAAACATTTTGAAATCCCGTCATCATCTTCAACATCGCCATCTCCGGTCTGATGTGTAGTACCACAATGCTTTGTAAGACCGAATGAAGCTAAAAAGGCTGCTGATGAGGCTAAAATGCGTTTTGCCCACATTGACGGAGATCATTTGACTTTGTTGAATGTCTATCATGCCTTCAAACAAAGTAAGTATTGACCTGTAGAATATTTTATTTATGACAGTAAAAAAATTAAAAAATTCCCCCAATTTCCAGGCAGTGAAGATCCAAATTGGTGTTATGAAAATTTCATAAATTTCCGTTCACTTAAATCCGCTGACAATGTGCGACAACAATTGGCCCGCATTATGGATCGTTTCTATTTGAAACGTAGCAGCACAGATTTTACATCAAAAGACTACTATGTCAATATACGTAAGGCTTTGGTCCAAGGCTTCTTTATGCAAGTTGCCCATTTGGAACGCACAGGTCATTATTTAACCATTAAGGATAATCAAATCGTACAATTACATCCTTCAACATGTCTGGATCATAAACCAGATTGGGTTATATACAATGAATTCGTATTGACCACTAAGAATTATATACGCACTGTGACCGATGTCAAACGTAAGTTCTAACTCTCTCTAAAATCGAATGAATACTTATATTTTATTTCTCCCTTTAGCTGAATGGTTGTTGACCCTATCCCCTCAATATTATGACATGAATAATTTCCCTCAATGTGAAGCTAAAAGGCAATTGGAGATGCTACAACAGCGTTTGGAATCTAAGCAGTTTCAAAAAGGATTTTAAATTCTCCACTTTAGCCGTACAATATAATTTTATACATTTAAGAATTTAATTAATGTACCCACCCCACCCCCAACTTCACTTAACCAAAAACCTTGTTCATACACTCTATATAGACGTTAAACGACACTACATGATTTTATGTTTACGACAATGGGACAATTGTCTTTATAAAAAAAAGAAAAGGTGATCATCGGGTCCTACCACAGAAATTCCATTAGAAGTCGGATGCCACAATTTCCATATAATAATGAAACATATTAATTCTAGAATGCAAGGAGCACGCCCAATTAAATGTAATTCATCATACAAACATGCAATTATATGTTAATAAAGAGTTTTTAAATAAATCTTTTGGCCCTGGTAATGAAATGATATTCATAATAAATCATGACGTTAACCTTATATGTCTATATAAGAGATGCCGTTAGAGATGGTCCTTTAGGTCATTACTTGGTAGTACGGTTGCCACAGTTGCTAGAATTCTACCAAAATTGGCAGATTTTTTACAGTTTGGTAGGTTGTAAGAAGTCTTTAAGGTTTGGTAGATTTTGCAAAATATTCCTCTTCCTCTTAGTTTTTTTTTTATAGAAATAAAATTTTGACAAAAATTTTCTATAGAAATAAAATTTTGACTACATTTTCTACAGAAATAAAATGTTGACCAAGTTTTCTATTGAAATCAAAATTTTGACAACATTTTCCATAGAAATAAAATTTTGATAAAATTTTCTATAGTTATAAAATTTTGGCAACATTTTGTATAGAAATTTGTCAAAAATTTCTATTGAAATAAAATTTTGACAAAAATTTTTTTAGAAATAAAATTTTGACAAAATTTTCTATAGAAATAAAATTTTGACAAAATTTTCTATAGAAATAAAATTTTGACAAAATTTTCTATATGTTTAAGCCTGTAATATTTTTTACAGGCTATTTGCTCGACAATAAAAAAGCGAAGGTTTAAAGTTTTTATTTCAAACTAAAGTTCCGACTTGAACTTGACTTTATTCACTTGCTTCTGTGTATCGAATGAAGAAACCAAAAATATATTTGTTTCAAAAAATCTTAAAATAACAGAATTTATGTACAAAAAATAAAGGGTTTGTATGTACAAATGTCTAAGCATACACATTCTGACATGCATACAAAGGGATGCCCCAACCAATGCACCGCAGACGACGGCTAGACAGTTGCAATATGTATGTGCATAGGTGTATGTATGTATGAACTTGCAAATATTTTTAGAAATGCATTCAGGTAGAAAAATATGTTGATATACAAAACAATAACAAAGATACGCAGACAAAATCTATTCTTTGCTAATGCAATCAGGCTGCACAGGGCCGGACTTGAAGTTAACATCCTCCCCCCGTTGAAGGCTGTTGGCTTCAACAGAATCAATAGGAAGCAAGGCCAAGTTGTTGACAGCTCTTTTAAAGATTCCACAGCTAGTTCGCACATTTACAACTCGAACGACATCATCCTTTCCCTTTATGATTTCGGTTATACGTCCTATTTGCCATTTTAATGGGGGTAAATTGTCATCCTTAACAAGAACCATACATCCTGGTGAAATTTCTTCGCCCTTGGTTTGCCACTTTGAGCGTTCTTGTAAAAGTGAAAGGTATGATGTACTCCATTTTCGCCAGAAATTTTGTTGCATCTCTGAAACCTTTTGCCAGCTATTAAGACGACCGAAGTCAATCCAGGCCATGTTCGGTTCTGGGATGGAAATCAAAGGGCCACCAACTAAAAAGTGCCCAGGTGTCAATACATCCAAATCGTCTGGATCTTCCGATATTGGGCACAGCGGACGGGAATTTAAAATTGCCGATATTTGGCATACCACAGTCCTTAGCTCATCGAAGGTTAGTGTTAAGTCCAACAGCTCTGTAAAAATGAAATTTTGCTGATTTAACAGCAGCCTCCCAGAGCCCACCGAAATGTGGAGATCTGGGAGGAATGAACTTCCATTCTATGCCATCATTGAGACATTGATCGTGAACCGCATTTAGATGAGATTGTCTCAAAAACATTTGCTTCAAATCATTTAATTCGTTTTTGGCACCAACGAAATTTGTTGCATTATCCGACCATATCGTGGCTGGCTTGCCTCTGAGAGAAGTAAATCGTCGAAGTGCGCACAAAAATGAAGGCGTCGATAAGTCTTGAACTAACTCTAAATGAGTTGCCTTTGTCGCAAAACAGGTAAAAATGCAAACGTAGCTTTTTACTGGTGGACGGCTTTTCACTTCCGATTTGTAATAGAAGGGACCACAAAAATCTACACCAGTTGTGTGGAATGCTTTATTAGGCCTCACTCGATCAGTGGGAAGGTCACCCATTACATGCTTCATGAGCCTTGGCTTCATTCTAAAGCAACGAACGCATTTGGATATAATGGAGCTTACTAATTTTCGTCCACCAATGGGCCAAAACTGCTGTCGAACAGCTGCTAGTAGACATTGGGCTCCTGCATGAAGTAATTTGTTGTGGAAATGCATCACCACGGCAGTTGTAATGGGATGATTTTTAGGCAATATCAGGGGATGGCGCGCGTCGAAGTCCAGATTTGAGTGTTCAAGGCGCCCGCCAACTCGAACCAATCCAAAATCATCTATTATGGGCATCAATGATGATAACTTGCTGGATGAAGAAATCGCCTTATTCGCCTTTAATGCCTTGATGTCATCGGGAAAGCAAATCATTTGAATGTTTCGAATTAAAATTTTAGTGCCAGCTTTTAAGTCACTCGGAGTTAGTTCCAACGAAGAACCTCTCAATTTAGGGTAGATAAATTTAGATACATAAGCAAATATACGTTGCATTTTCGAAAATGAATTGTGATACTTACACTGTATCGACAAATCTGTGTGAGCAGTAGCCAGGAAAACATTTCTTTTACGTTCAGGCAAATCCACCAAGAATTCCTTATTGCCAGGCCAAGTACTAATTTCATTTGAAAGGAAATTTGGACCATCACTCCAAAGTGGTGAATTGAGTAGCTCCTCTGGCGTTGCACCTCGCGATAAAATGTCTGCCGGATTAAGTTTGGTTGGAACGTAGCGCCATGACATTGGCGTTTCTTGCGATTGAATCTGAGAAACCCTATTTGATACGAAAACATTAAAGTTTGAGGGTAACTCTCGAATCCATGACAATACGACCATCGAATCTGACCAACAAAACACGTCGCATTGAGGAGATACTGTTTTGACAACATTGTCCACAAGATCGGCCAAAAGGCAAGCGGCTGAAAGCTCAAGCTTTGGTACAGTCAAAGTTTTTAAAGGCGAAACTCTCGATTTGGAACACAATAATGATGATTTCACAATGCCATTTAACTCAGTTCGAACATAAACGCATGCACCATAAGCAACTAAACTAGCATCACAAAATCCATGGATTTGGATTGATGCAGACGTCATCGAAATGTAACGAGGAAATGTAAACCGTTGAAGTGAAGTAAAATTTTTTATATATTCCATCCATGATGAGTGTAATGATTGTGGCAAACTTTCATCCCAATCTAAGTTCAATTTCCATAAGGTTTGCATGAAAACCTTTGCCTTTGTGATAACTGGTCCAATCAAACCCAAGGGGTCATAAAGCCGAGCTATGGACGATAATATGGAGCGCTTTGTCACCACTTTCCAATCATCAATAGGGTTGAAAACGAAAATAAAATCGTCACCTTTCGGATCCCAAACGAGCCCAAGAGTTTTTGTGACATCAGTGCCATCGTGAAATTTCAAAAATTGTTCACAGTCTGCAGATGGAACACCTTCCAGAACAGCAGGCTCATTAGACTTCCACTTGCGTATTAGGAATCCTCCTCCTTTTAGAAGTGAGGTCACTTGCTGCCGTATTTCAGACACCTCTTCAACAGAATTACCACCAGAAATCATGTCATCTACATAAAAATCACGACGAACAATTTTGGAGCCAAGGGGAAATATTTTTTCGTCATCAAATGATAGTTGGTGCATTGCACGGATGGCCAAAAATGCTGCTGGTTTCGTACCATAAGTGACGGTATTCAACTTGTAAATTTTGACGTCATCAACCTCGTTTTCTCGCCAAAGTATGCATTGGAGATAATCGTCGGGATGGGTCACACGCACGCACCTATACATCTTGCAAATATCTCCACTCAGTGCCACCTTAAAAAATCTGTATCTGACCAGGGTATTAAACAGCTTTGCTTGAATAGTGGGTCCAGCGTATAAAATATCATTTAATGACTTTCCAGTTGTTGTTTTAGCTGACCCATCAAAAACCACCCTTAATTTTGTAGAGGTACTGTCCAGCTTATGTACGCAATGATGTGGTAAAAAATATTTGACCTGGGAATCTTGTGGCGAAATTAACGACATATGATTTAAATCAGCATACTCACGCATAAAAGCAGTGTATTTTGCCTTTATTTCTGGATAACGCCTAAATTTCTTTTCCAATGAATTTAACCGCTGTAAGGCTTGTTGGTAAGAACCTCCTAATGATGAAACATTATCGCCTTCAATTTTAGGCAATCGAACTGAGTACTCCCCTGTAGTCAGGCGCATGAAATTGTTGACAAAATGTTTTTCACAATATGCGCCTTCCTCACTGATGGCCACATTGTTTAAGAAATCACTTTCGACTTCCCAAAATGCCTTTACAATTGTCGAAAGCTTCTCTTCTTCTTCGGCATCGTTATATGAAAGGGCAAGGGTACAAGTTTGCCGAGGGCGAAAACTACCTCCAGCAACTACCCATCCAAATAGAGTCTTCTGTAAAATTGGTAAGTTAGCAGCTAACTTTATTTGTCCCACAGACATTAAATCGAAAAACAATTCAGCGCCTATCAGCATATCGATGGCTCCCGCCTTGTCAAACGCGGGATCAGCAAGATTAATGTTTTTAGGCATATTCCAGTCCAGGGCATTCAAGTTTATGCTAGGTTGATAATCTGTGATTGTGGGCACCACCATTGCGGACAATATTGTGGTAAAATCTCCAATTCGAGATTTTATCCTCATGTCAACCGATTTGTCAACTTCCAAACTTCCATCACCTATACCAGAAATTGTAGCTGCAATTCGTTTACAATTCATACCAAGGCGCTTAACAAGACGATTTGCAACTAAATTTATTTGGGATGCAGAATCCAAAATTGCACGACATGGGACGAAGTTTCCATTTTTATTTTTGACAAGGATTATTGCTGTCGCTAACAACACACTACCACTCGAAGATGACATGGCATCGCTCGAAGAAGCTAATACGGCTTGGGTTCTGTCTGGCTGTTCAGGCGACGTGGCTGACGGCTCCACCGATTGAGCAGATGAAGAGGCAGAGCAAGGCGGATCAATATGTAGCAAAGTGTTATGCTTAACTGAGCATATTCGACAACACTGCGCAGTACACTTCCGCAGTAGATGTCCCTTATGAAGACAGTTGAGGCATAATTTGAGCCTCTTTGCTTCTTTAAAACGAAGAGGGGGCGAAAGATTTCCAAATAGTGAGCAATTAACAATAAAATGTTCCATTGAGTCACAAAAAGCACACAAAGGCGATGGTGAGCCGGCAGCTACATGGACATGGCGATTCTTGGAAGTCTGTTTTTTGGTATGCTGGCGAATAGAATCCAAATTTACGCAGGAATTTTCCAAATTTTCCAGCATGCGACATCTCTGCTCCAAAAATGACGACATGGAATCCCAACTCGGCAGCTCATTAACAGGCAAGCCCTCCTCCCATTTGATCTGCGTCGATCTATCCATCTTAATGGTTGCTAGATAGATTAAAAGGCCATCAGCTATTTGTTCTTTTGAGGTAATGGTCATCATAGCGCGCAAATGTGAATTCAATTTATCGCTAAGGTGACGTAATCCTCCAGCAGAGCTGTCCTCCACAGCTTTCAATGAAAATATTGCATTTATATGACTCTGAAAATGTAACAGTTTATTATCGAATCTATTTTTCAATAATTTTACCGCTTCAGAATAATTCCTCTCATTTAGTTCCAGTGATGCAATGGTATCTAGAGCTACCCCTGTTAGGCTCGAACGGAGATGATGAAACTTCTCTAGGTCACTCAGATCCATATTGCTGTCGACAACCGTGGAAAATAACGAGAAAAAATTGGGCCAATTTGCATATGCACCATTAAATTTGGGCAATTGAATTTCAGGCAGTCTTGTCTTTCTCATAGAAGATGAATTTTCTGCAAAACGAACACCATCAACTGAAAACTGACGCATTGTTGAACACCTGTGGTTTGGTTGAGTACGCTGAATCGAATTTTGCCTTCGGGTTAATTTTGCTTTGACATCTAGGTATAGAGAAGTAAACCGCATTCGTACATCATATTCCTGCTCTACAGAGAGCAATTCTTCTAAGACGGATTGGGCTTCCTCGAATGCGGCGTTGATCTGTTCCACATATTCCAGACGGACAGATAAATCAGCACTATCATATTCAGCCAATTGCTCATTCGTTAGGCTCCTCATCAACGATTCCAATTGCTTCTCCATAGCTAGTATTTTTGTCCGAAATGGCATTATGTTTTCTCGTACTTCTCCATCAATGGTATTAGTGATTTGATCTTCACCCGGCATATTATAATTTTTCACTTTGATTTATCAGCTTTAATACGAATTTATTTTTATTACGAAATTATCCAATTTGATAATACTGTGTGATTACTAAACTTAATCACGTCGGGGTCACCAATGTTTAAGCCTGTAATATTTTTTACAGGCTATTTGCTCGACAATAAAAAAGCGAAGGTTTAAAGTTTTTATTTCAAACTAAAGTTCCGACTTGAACTTGACTTTATTCACTTGCTTCTGTGTATCGAATGAAGAAACCAAAAATATATTTGTTTCAAAAAATCTTAAAATAACAGAATTTATGTACAAAAAATAAAGGGTTTGTATGTACAAATGTCTAAGCATACACATTCTGACATGCATACAAAGGGATGCCCCAACCAATGCACCGCAGACGACGGCTAGACAGTTGCAATATGTATGTGCATAGGTGTATGTATGTATGAACTTGCAAATATTTTTAGAAATGCATGCAGGTAGAAAAATATGTTGATATACAAAACAATAACAAAGATACGCAGACAAAATCTATTCTTTGCTAATGCAATCAGGCTGCACAGGGCCGGACTTGAAGTTAACACTATAGAAATAAAATTTTGACAAAATTTTCTATAGAAATAAAATTTTGACAAAATTTTCTATAGAAATAAAATTTTGACAAAATTTTCTATAGAAATAAAATTTTGACAAAACTTTCTATAGAAATAAAATTTTGACATAATTTTCAATTGAAAAAAATTTTGAGAAAATTTTCTATAGAAATAAAATTTTGACAAAATTTTCTGTAGAAATAAAATTTTGAGAAAATTTTCTATAGAAATAAAATTTTGAGAAAATTTTCTATAGAAATAAAATTTTGACAAAATTTTCTGTAGAAATAAAATTTTGAGAAAATTTTCTATAGAAATAAAATTTTGACAAAAATTTCTATAGAAATAAAATTTTGACAAAATTTTCTATAGAAACAAAATTTTGACAAAATTTTCTATAGAAATAAAATTTTGGCAAAATTTTCTATAGAATAAAATTTTGACAAAATTTTCTATAGAAATAAAATTTTGACAAAATTTTCTATAGAAATAAAATTTTGACAAAATTTTCTATAGAAATAAAATTTTGACAAGATTATCTATAGAAGTAAAATTTTGAAAAAATTTTCTATAGAAATAAAATTTTGACAAAAATTTCTATAGAAATAAAATTTTGACATTTTCTATAGAAATAAAATTTTGACAAAATTTTCTATAGTAATAAAATTTTGACAAGATTTTCTACATAAATCATAATTTTGGCAAATTTTTCTGTAGTAATAAAATTTTGACAAAATTTTCTATAGAAATAAAATTTTGACAAAATTTCTATAGAAATAAAATTTGACAAAATTTTCTATAGAAATAAAATGTTTACAAAATTTTCTATAGAAATAAAATTTTGACATAATTTTCTATTGAAAAAAATGTTGACAAAATTTTCTATAGAAATAAAATTATTATTATTATTATTATTATTATTATTATTATTATTAGTTTATTTAAATATTTGGTAGATGGTAGAATTCTTGATGTTTTTGAAGATTTTGCAAAATATACCTCTCCAACTATGAAATGCTTCATAACATTTTTTGTAGAAATAACATTTTGAAGAAATTTTCTACAGAACTAAAATTTTGACAAAATTTTCTATAGAAATAAAATTTTGACACAATTTTCTATAGAAATAAAATTTTCACAAAATTTTCTATAGAAATAAAATTTTGAGAAAATTTTCTATAGAAATAAAATTTTGAGAAAATTTTCTATAGAAATAAAATTTTGACAAAATTTTCTATAGAAATAAAATTTTGACAAAATTTTCTATAGAAATAAAATTTTGACAAAATTTTCTATAGAAATAAAATTTTGACAAAATTTTCTATAGAAATAAAATTTTGAGAAAATTTTCTATAGAAATAAAATTTTGACAAAATTTTCTATAGAAATAAAATTTTGACAAAATTTTCTATAGAAATAAAATTTTGAGAAAATTTTCTATAGAAATAAAATTTTGACAAAATTTTCTATAGAAATAAAATTTTGACAAAATTTTCTATAGAAATAAAATTTTGACAAAATTTTCTATAGAAATAAAATTTTGACAAAATTTTCTATAGAAATAAAATTTTGACAAATATTCTATATAAATAAAATTTTGACAAAATTTTCTATATAAATCAAAATTTTGACAAAATTTTCTATAGAAATAAAAGGTTGACAAAATTTTCTATAGAAATCATAATTTTGGCAAAATTTTCTATAGTAATAAAATTTTGACAACATTTTCTATGGCAATAAAATTTGTTGTTGTTTTTTGATTTCAACTTAAAACCATACATTGACTAAACTACATTTGTAGCTTAACTAACAGAGGAAAATAATGTTTGTCAAATTGGGCAAAGCCCTATAGACTGCAAGATGGTTGGATGGACGCACGTTTCGGAATTATCACATTCCTCATCAGCATCCTCTACTTGCAGCAAAACTATCAACCAATTATCAGAATAAATTCAGGCAGTTTATTAAACCCAGCAATGAACCACACTTGAACCTTCCGAAAAAAGGTTTTGCATGATAGCCGGCTTATGCGGAAATAAATTCTTACAAACATATCTCTTTTCCTATGTCACTGTCAAATCATCAATTTGAGTGCAGTTGGCTGGGTTTATTTTGAGCGTGTTTCCTCTTTTTTTATTCGTTTTGTTTTGTTATTATTGGTTTTGTTCTTTAAGCATTGTTGTTGTTTTTTGATTTCAGCTTAAAACCATGCATTGACTAAACTACAAGTGTAGCTTAACCAACAGAGGAAAAAAATGTTTGTAAAATTTTGACAAAATCGTCTATAGTTATAAAATTTTGACAAAATCTTCTATAGAAAACAAATGTTGAGAAAATTTTCTATAGGAATAAAATTTTGTCAAAATATTCTATAGAAATACAATTTTGACAAAATATTATATTTTATTTATTTTGACTTTAGAGTTTCACATACAACAAGATATTAATAATCTTGTAATTACAGTATGCGAGTCGATGAATTAAAAAAATAATAATAATTAACTAATTAAAACAAAATTTAATTTAATATAATAAATAATATAAATAAAATGAATAATGAAAAAAATTAATTAAAAAAAAAATTCAGGGAAGATAATAAAAAAGCTATAGAAATAAAATTTTTGACAAATTTTCTATAGAAATATAATTTTGAGAAAATTTTCTATAGAAATAAAATTTTGAAAAAATTTTCCATAGAAATATAATTTTACGAAAATTTTCTATAGAAATTAAATTTTAAGAAAATTTTCTATAGATAAAATATTTTGACAAAATTTTCTATAGAAATAAAATATTGACAAAATTTTCTATAGAAATAAAATATTGACAAAATTTTCTATAGAAATAAAATTTTGAGAAAATTTTCTATAGAAATAAAATTTTGAGAAAATTTTCTATAGAAATAAAATTTTGACAAAATTTATATATATTCTTTAGAAATAAAACTTTGACAAAATTTTCTATACAAATAAAATTTTGACAAAAGTTTCTTACATACCAATTAAACTTCAGGGAATGGTTTTTCATTCCTTCGTTTTAGACCATTATTCAATTCTAACCATAAGCTTTTTTCATTTTGCGATATGTAAACGTACATCTTCAATCCAAGTAAAGAAAATCTATAATTGGAATAAAAATAAATAAATGCAGAATTGCCCCCCTATTGAATATTTAAAGATGTTTTGTTCCTTCGTTTAACCAATAATTTATTTAAAAACGTAAAACATTTAACTCCAACGATAGTGAGCATATGCTCTGTTACTCTCTGCTTGTCGGTGTAAATCGTTTTTCTTCTTTATTACTCTTCCTTGGCCATGGGCTGCATCAATAATTTCCCAAGCGAATTTTTCGGGGAAATGTACTTTTCTCTCCTTTTCCCTGGCTGCTTCAAGAAGCCATTTCATGGCCAAAAAATAGGATCGTTTTTCTGTTACTGGCACTGGGACTTGATACGTTACACCGCCTCTTTTTATGGCAGTTAATTGTAAAAGTGGTCGACTGTTTTCAATGGCTTGTATTAGTAGTGCATATGGATCGGCCGTGGTTCCTTCTGATTTGCCCAAATGAATACGTTCGATTTGAGTTCTTTTAATGCATTCCATGCTTTGATCGAAAAGTTCCCTGGCCAATTTCTTATTTCCTCCGTATGTCATGTAGTTGATAATTTTCTGTACGAATGGATTATAAAACACTGAAGACGATTCATCATTTTTGGTAGCCTTTGTAGGGACATGCAATAGCTTGTTGTATTCATCTTGTTCTTTGCAAATATTTTGTGCTTCTTTGCTGAAAATTGGATCCACATAGTGTTTTGGATAGACAGACATCTGGCGCGATACCAAGATACGTGGCCACCTGTATATTGATTTCGATTAATAGTATTATTATTATCAACTTGAAAACTAGATTTATTTGACTCACATAACTTTAAGGAAGGTATTCATGATATCTGTCACTTTCTTGATATCACCTGGGTTAGCAAATGGTACCAATCAAATCCTGGGATTACACACTAGTTTGGTAAACTAATCTGTAATAAAAGATAGAAATATTTGTATCTGTCATCATACTATTTTTGGAGTGGGAGGTGTATTTAATCGGTAATTCCATTTCAGTGAAATCTATGAAATTTGGGGAATTTTCATTATTTAACCAATGTTGTTAATTAGATATTGAATATTCTGCTTAATTTCATTGATAAGTTCCGAGTACTGTATAGTTTGAAACTGAAGAAGTCACAATGGCCCAAAAAAACGGCCACGGTTTCCCCATTAACTTACATAACCTAGGTATAACATTCCGATATTTACGTGAAATTTTCAATAAAATGAATGAAACAAAGGCACCTTGTAGAAAGTAAACGAAGCTCGAAGCCGAAGTAAATAAAGAAATACGTAATAATTCTTGAAATGGAAATAGTATTGATCAAATGGCAAATGCATAAATGTTTATAAATGTAAGAAATTACCCACAAACTTTCCCGAATTTAATGCAACCAGTCGCCCACTCTTTGCGCTCAAAATATGTAGTTATCTTACCTTCTAGATTTTCAATACTTCAGCTGTTGGAACTCCTTTTCTTATTTGAAGTTACCATGAGAAAATCCGGAACGTGACAAAGGATGGTTTATTTAGAATGGCGTAAGAAAGAAAATACCCGAGAATAACAGACAGGGTGATTCAGACAAATAAATTATTTTTGAACGTATATTAACTAAATTGATGCGTACTGCCGCATCGTACGCCAGTGTATATGGTGCAGACCAGAAGCAATAGAAGCAACGCTCTGCCAACATTTCTTGAATTTGATGGCGCTTTTGAGAATCCCCACCAGAGAATGAAGCCGCCGAGTCGCGCCGCTGATTTCAGTCGCCGCCGACCATTTTTTGCCAGTCGCCGCCGCCGCCGAATATGTCGACTCATCTTGACTCAAATTAAGACGCCAATTAATCAAACATCGATTTAAATCAGAAAAATATAATAATAATTGTAGTATTTTTGCCAAAATGTTGAACCTTCCATCCACAATCAATTTCAAACTGCTATAACATTTTTGCAAATATTTAGCTCAGAAAATTTTAACTAAATGTAAATTTGATTGTAAGATTGGTTGTACAACTAATCTCATTACCATTCGAATAACTTCAAATTGATTTTATAATGGATGATTGTGCGCCGCCGAATGGACAAATTTATATCGACTTAGCCGTCAAGCCGCCGGCGCCAGAGGTAAAGAGCCACCGCCGACAAAAATGGTTCGGCTTCATTCTCTGATCCCCACAACGTCGAAAACAGTAGTATACGACATCCAAAACTCGTTGGAAAAGCGCCTTCACATCACATTTAACATAACTTTTTGCATTAATAAAAGAATGATGTTGAGTTACAAATAGCAAGTTACATGTTGCAGCGTCTATCAGCCAGTGTTTTTATTTCCGATTGAAGCAGCATGTCTGGAAGAATATCTGAAAACTATCACTTTACACTATTGGGAAATTCACAAGTTGGTCACCAATATACCTTTCACAATATTAAGCATAGTAACAATGTTTTCAGCACTTCATTTTCTTTTTTATTTAAATAAATTGTAATAAGCTAGTTACGCTTGGCGTTTCAAAATATAAAATGGCTCTTCTAACAATAGTGATGGCAAAACACTTTCATTTTGTACTTTTTGATATGCTTCCCCCATCACAGTTGGCGATTGTTGTAGTGTCATTTAGGAGTCTGTGGTTGCGATGAGGATGAAATGGAACAAAATAGATTATCTCGTCGGAATTTTGTCTTAAGCCTAATACTAAGATCACGTTTTCACACGAAAAACTTGTATACTCCATATAGAAAACGTTAGCGCGGAATAAATGCAAAATCTTTGTTTTGAGCATTTTCAAACATATATTTATACAACCCTGGATTTTTCGCACGAAAAAATAGGCAGGCATATTATTTCGTATAAATAAGTTAACATCCCTGGGTTTGAGACCCTATTTACGGAGATAGATGAAGATATTTGTTTTTCGCAGAAACTAGTACTAAGCATTACAGCCTATTTCTGATATCCGAATTCTACTCTTCGTTCGCATACAAAACGAAAATCAGCTCATTTAGGTTTCTCTAAGCTCTATCTAAACGACAAGTGAGACTAAAATCAATGCGAACGAAAACGTAACGTTAAACGCTAAATTTGGGTTTCTCTAGCTCCATTCATTCGATTTGTCGAACAGAAATGTCAAATGCAGTCACCTTGGGAAAACCTTTCGTTTCGTGGAAAAACATTCATAAATAAAGGTGAGTACTCAGTTCGAGTTTAGCCGCTAAAATCAAAAATAAAGCAGTAAAAAAATATAAATTAAAAGTATTTGATGCAAATTTTAATATAACTTGATGGGGAATAGCCCAAAGTAACTTTCTATAAAGATTTTATTCTTTAAAATGGATTAGTAAAGAAAAGTAATAATGGAAAAATTACGATTTTACCGGCTAAAGGTGGGTCTTAAGTTCGAGTTTAGCCGCTAATTTTCACTAAAGTGAAAACTAAATGAGTAAAAAATGTCATAAAATCATGCATATTTGTTGCATATTTCATTATAACTTGATGGGGAATAGCCCAAAGCAAATTTGCACACAGTTTGCATTCATTAAAATGGATTATTAAAGAAAAGTAATCGTGAAAAATGACGATTTTAGCGGCTAAACTCGAACTTAATACCCACCATAAACTCGAACTTAATACCCACCTTAAAGGTGAGTATTAAGTTCGAGTTTAGCCGCTAAAATCGCTAAAGTGAAAACTAAATCAGTAAGAAAAATGCATGAAATTATACGTATTTGTTGCAAATTGTATTAGAACTTGATGGGAAATAGCCCAGAGCAAATTTTCACAAAGTTTGTATTCCTTAAAATGGATTATTAAAGAAAAGTAATAGTGAAAAAATTACGTTTTTAGCGGCTAAACTCGAACTTAATACCCACCTTAAGGAAAAACTTAATAATTGATAAATTTATTAACGCTTTTAGTGTAAATATGTGATAAAAGTGGTTTATTTCGATCTATTTTTCTTTATAACCACCATATAGGCCGTTAAGGGAAAGTCTAAAAAGAACAAACACCTACATTTCAAATGAAACACTCATTAAAAGGAGAACCGAACTCTAACTATTGTAGAAATATAAATATACAAATACATATCTCTCTACACAGGATAATTTCTTAAAGAAATTATTGAGCTTAAGGCCGGTATGCGCCTCTTGCGAAATTTTCGGTAGCAAAAATGTATTTAAGTCTACAAAAAAAAAAACGGGTTGTGTATAGAGTGCAGGGAATCATAATGCACAGAAATTTTAAATAAGCCAATCACCTTTAAAATTGTCAATAGTTGTTCCAAATAATCCTCAAATAAATTGTTGATTATTTACAGACCTCTTAAACATTTTACACATACAATGACTTAAGGCCGGTATGCACCTCTTGCGAAATTTTCGGTAGCAAAAATTTATTTAAGTCTACAACAAAAAAACAGGGCTGTGTACACAAATTTTAAACCAGCTAATCGCTTTTAAAAATTGTTAATATATGTTCCAAATATTCTTCAAATAAATTGTTTATTATTTACAGACCTTTTAAAACTTTTACGCACACAATGATTGTAATAAATTAAATGTTTGCTGCCAAAATATGCTTTTGACAACCCTGTTATTTTCATTAGAGGTGCGTACCAGCTTACGAAATTGAACGCTACCGAAAATTTCGTTAGCATAAATAGCAATGCATTTCTTATGCACGGTCACAAAAAATCGCTTCTGTAACATATACTCCCAAACATATTTTGCTTCAAGCATATACATTTTTGGGTATTGCCCAAACATTTATATGTTTGATCTCTTCCAATATATAATATGTTTGAAAGCATATTGGTCTAAACAATATATGTTTGGGTAGTCTAAGTTCCAAACATTTTGTATTTTTGCATCCAAATTCAATAATGTTGTCTTCCAAAAAACAATATGTTATTATGTGGACATATAATATGTTTGGAAGCATTTTGCACCCAAAAATATTATATGCTTAAAAAAATTCTCCCAAACAATATTGTGCTCAAAATTTTATTTATTTATTTATATATTTACAATCATAATGAATTATGAAAATAAACAGGTAATATAGGTGCTAACAACATAGGTTTTCGACCTGAATGCTTAAAATTTTGTTTCTGCCTAATTGTATATTCTCCCACATCTTTCTCACTTCCACGAGATTTTTTAGTTCTTAGCAACTTTTTCTGTAATACAAACATTGTAGAAGAAATTATTCAATTTTATGATTTTTTTATTTTAATTTTACCTTTTGCCGGCCGGGGATTCGAACAGCGGACCACACAGTTTGTAAGGATCAAAGAAGTAGCTGATCAATTGCCCAAGGAAAAATAAAATGTTAATTTTGTAATAACAAGCAACAACCACCAACTTAATTCAATATCGCTCCCTGTTAAATAGCGCTCCAAGCTACTAAACACATATATGTTTATAGGCTATTTCTAAATTAATATATGTTTGCATCCAAGCATATTATATTTACAAACATTTTATGTCCCAAACATAATATGTTCTAACATATTAACATATATGTCCCAAACATGTTATGCTAGTTTATGAACATTATATGCTTGCACTCAAAAATATTGTGTTTAAAAATTTGTGTTCCAAACATATAATGTTTATAGCCAAACATATGAAAAACAGTCTTTTTCAACCGTGTGGGAATGAAATTTTTCGCTAGAGGTGCATACCGGCCTTTAACATATGTTCCAAACATATTTTGCAGGAAGCACATATATTATTGCATACTACCGAAACATTAATATGTTTGTTTTATGTGAACATATTATATGTTTGGAAGCATTTTGAGCCAAAAATATTATATGCTGGGAAGAATTTTTCCCAAACAGGATTGTGCTCATTCCCTAACATACTCGTAATCTTCACTTCCACAAAATTTTTTAGTTATTGGCATCTTTCTCTGTAATACAAATAATGTTGAAGAAATTATTCACTTTTATAAATTTTTTAAATTTTACCTTTCGCCTGCACGGAGAATCGAACCGAGGACCATACAGTTTGTAAGCCAACACACTATCCACTGGGCTACGTAGCTGTTATAGTCACCAGTAGATAATTATCGTTTTAAGTTACATTTATATAGCATAGTTTGCAGCGCCCACGAGCCCATGCAAACATAACATTATTTAACAGAAACATACATTTGTTTGCCACGTGGAGCAGTGGTTAGCATGTCTGCCTTGCATGCAAAGGGTCGTGGGTTCAATCCCTGCTCCGACCGAACATTTTTTTTTTTGTTTTTTTTTTTTAATTTACACATTTACATTTATACTATATTAATTTTTTTAAATGAAACATCGAAATGTGCGTTATTAAAGATTTATAGTCAGTAACAGTGTTTGATATAAACGAAATTGAATGATTTTTGGATAAAATATTATTTTTTATTGCAAAAATAACAATCTTGTAATAAAAAACTGTTTTTGTACAAAACTTTAAAATTTGGAAGGAATTCAAAAACTAACAAAAGAAGAACGTGGAGTCGAGTATAAACATACATACATAATTTTATAATATAAACATAAACTTATTTAGGAGTGAACAGTTTTTTACTAGCATTTAACACCATCGCTCTAAAATTCCTTTTATTTTTCTTTAATAATTCATTTTAAAGAAAATAAACTTTTTAAATTGTTTTAGCTGTAAAAGTCGAACTTAATGCCCGCTTTTATATTTGATGGTGTCCGTCAACTCCTCGTGGACTACTTTTTAATAAAGAGAAACTAAACTTTGTTTTTTTTACATTTTACTGTGTAATTTTTCACTATTTCCTCCTTATTTCATTTTACCGTCCCAACTCTAAAAAGAGTATAGTGCCCTTTCGTTATTTTTATGAAGACCCCTGATTTCTTTTAACGAACCAAGAAAAAAATTGTGCCCATAATGCCAAAATGATAAACAAAACACATGTCCACACATACATAAAATGCTGCTCTCAAGGCGAAAACATAAGCTGTTTGTTTTTCAAATGTCTATTCTCTTGGTTCAGAATGTATATTCTCTTTATTCAAATTAAATAATATTTAGACTTAAACATATAAAATGTTTGGCCTTATCATAAAACAGTTTTCCGAAACAACATACAAGCGGTTTCACAGAAATTGTTCTCTTTTGACTCTTTTGCTGTGTTATATTGATATCTTTCGTCAACTCTCCCGGTTTCCATCTCTATTTCTCTCTATACTCTCTCTGTCGCTTTGAATAAAATATCACAACATATGTATGTTTAGTTGAAATTTGTAAATTTATATATGTTTGTATTCACACATATGATTTTTATGAAACATTCATGCCCCAAACATAATATATTCTAACATATTAACATAGATGTCCCAAACATTTAGTGTTAGTTTAGGAAAATTACATGTTCGCACTTAAATATATTGTGGTTTAAAATCGTGTCCGAAACACATTTTGTTTATATCGGAACATATGAAAAACATATTTTTCTAACAGTGCATAAATATCAATGCATTTCTTATGGGAATAAAATTTTTCACTAGAGGTGCGTACCGGACTTTAAACCAAATATAAGCAGTTAGAAAAGTTTGCAAAATAAACGGCGGTGCCAGATTGAATTTTATGGAAAATAATTTTTAAAATGTATGGGCCTTTTTCAAGTAATTTAAATAATTGAGATATGGTAATATTAGCAATTGACAGCAACGTAAGCCATGTGAACGAAGATAGATATACCCAAATCTAGAGGAAAGTGAGTGACTACCGTTCGTTAGCAATTGCTTTCGTCCGGATATCAGAAATAGGCTCTTAATAATTTGTCTTCAACAATTTCATTGATGATAGAACTCTAAGAAATTTCAAAGACTATTTCAACATAAAGGTCGGGTCCTACAATTTAGAGACTCGACTGGAAAGAACTGTACACAACAGCTTTCTCACATAAGTTGTTCCAATCCATGCCAGTTTGTACACCAATTTTATCCGTCTTTGCTGGATTGGATGGGTACATTCTGACACCATATAAACGAAAATTTGTTATAGACATAGAACATCCTTTTCCTCAAAGATTGAATGAAATAACATATCTCTATTTATCATACACCCAGAAAACAAATTCGTTGCCTCAACCGAATTAATTGCCAACCGAAAGCAGGTGTTTCCATCAACTATCAATGATATCTGTCAGCACAACTAACATTTGGCAATTGTAACTATATGGTAGTATGTTGGATCAACTTTGCATTGGTTGTCGCAATTTCATATTAATTGTTTTGTTTGTTGGTGCAACCGCCCTCGATTTTCTTTACTATTATCCTAACCAAATTCCAATATCAAATGAAAGGGCAGATTATAATGAGATTTTATTAATTTATTACAAGATTTACAATCATAATAAACTACGAAAATAAATACAAAAGGTGCTAACAACAAAGGCTTTTGATCTACATATATGTGAGATCAATTTACATTACAATTTACAATTTTTTATAGGTAATGTTTGTATACCAATGACAGATGGTTATTAGGTTGCAATTATGTGGTCAAACTACGGAACCTAATTCAATATATACTTGCCAGAAATTTCTTCCTTCAGCCTTTAGATATAAATACAGATCGACTTAAACTCTTCCTGTATTCTTAATACAATAAAAAAGCTCGCTCGCCGTAAAAAGTATTTGTGTTTGTTGGTGTTGGTGTATGAAGCCTGCAATTTTTATGGAAACTTTTGTAATATTTTTTTTTTATAAATCGGTGCGATACTTACTTGAAGGCAACTTCTTTTCTATGGGATAAACTTTATTCAATTTATTGCGGACTATTATCAAGTAAATGTTGTTCCCCGTTTTGCAAATTTTGTAGCGTCATACCATTTACCATGTCGATGTTGATATAAATATTTATTTGTTGCAACAACTACCTTACGCCCGTCCTATAATTGAACTAAGATTCTATTAGTATACTCAACTTTTGGTTGTACCAACCATTTGTTGATTCCCATGATGTAGGTCTCACTATGCTGGTGGTTAGCTCAACAATTTTATGCAGCATAAAACCAAATTTATCGGCATTGGTTATTGTAACCAATTGAATGGTTATGGGAATTTCGTTTTGATCCTGTGAACTTTTTTATGGTCGTGTTGAATGTATAATGGGGAAAATAATCAAAACATTGTTCTTCTAACAAAAAATAAGTTACTGACATCATTTCCTCATTGTAATTATCGAATTGCAACCAACCATTTCTCTGGGTGTATGGACCACTTTTGGCATGGTTGTTAAATATCATATACTACCACCACGTACCAAATTTCAACCAGATCGGATGAATTTTGCTTCTTCATAAGGCACCGGAGGTCAAATCTGGGGATCGGTTTATATGGGAGCTATATATAATTATGGACTGATATGAACCAATTCCTGCATGGTTGTTGGATACCATATACTAACATCACGTACCAAATTTCAACCGAATCGGATGAATTTTGCTCTTCCAAGGGCTCCGGAGGTCAAATCTGGGGATCGGTTTATATGGGGGCTATATATAAGAATGGACCGATTTCGACCAATTTTTGCATGGGCGTTTGAGGCCATATATTAACACCACGTACCAAATTTCAACTGAATCAGATGAATTTTTCGGGTAATATTAAAGCATTTGAATACCACCAGGACGAACGAAGCGCAGTCAACTTTTCCACACCTTGTAAAAAGACACCGGACTATTCACTGCTTCTATGTGAACAAAGTTCAATACTGTGTTTGACAAGTGAGAGAAAAGATCTTTGACGTCTTTGGGATATTCTCGTCTCATTCTGTACCATTCCATTGTCCTTTTCCTTTGAATAGTGGCTTACGGTACAACTATACTAGTATTTCGTAATTGGTACCTATTACGGCAACAAAAGTATTTCATGCATATTCAGCACGATTAAATGGCGAAGCCAAAGACATTTTGCATGCAATCAACAGACCTTTCAACAGGATCTCTGTTTTTGAAAATCCGTTGGCTAACACTTTAAAGTCAAAAACGAATTGTATTCATTGTATTATTTAATTTATACTAAATACTTATAGCTTAATTTTTTTTAAATATAAAATTTAATTTAAATAACACGATTCATATGTTGGTACCATATACTTAATATTAATAAACGCATCTTCACCACCATGCAATTCCAACACTTGTAAAGTTTCGTCGATTAAATCTCCTAAATTCATGTTGTTCTTTTGAGCATAATCAATTTCATCACCACAGTTTACTGAAAATAAGATTTATTAATATTTGTTCTTCATTAATATGTTCAAAACGTTACTCACAATTTTTTACTTTGAAAGCATTAAACATTGGTAATAGCTGTCGATAAAATGGAACAAGAGCAGGACCCACTAAATCCGATGATAGTACCAACTGTTGGATTATCTTTAATGTTGTGCACATAACTTCAAGATTTTTAGTACTAAGGGCATCTGCAATGTTTCGGATAGTAAAAACAGTAAATTTTAGTTAACACACATTTGATTATTGCCCATAGGCATAAATAAAAACAAAAACATAAATGAAGAGAACGATATTATTATAGTACTAAATAACGCTGACAAAGATAAATATTCTAAATAATCCGAAAGTTTCTTCTTTAAAACATGTTCCACCGCCCTCGATAATAGGAATTATATTGACGCATACATATCCGAAGATGTGGGACAGAGTTATCTCGGGAAATAAAGAAAAAATATCTTAAAATGTTTAAGGAACTTTATATTTAATTTGCTCTAAACAATAAAATGATCGTCAGATGGTTATAATAAAATCTATCGAACCACTTCCTCCGTAGTATCCTGATTACTGATTACGTACAAAAGCTTAGTTGAAACCATTAAGATCATCCACCTTAGTTGGCTCTTCCTATGAAAACTATTCTGACTTTCTAAACCACCTCTCTTCGAACTTAAGCATTCGCGAAAATGGAACATGAGATTTGTAGTATTGCAGTCCTTACATAATATTCGCCAATTGCTTTCATCTCTATAGGAAGAATCTGCCAATAACTAGTGGTACCAAACTTCTGGTGAATCAAACTAATCGGTATTAAGGCGAGTATACACCGAACAAATATTACAAAAAATTTAAACGAATTAAAAAATAAAGTATGAACATTTCTACGTTTTTAATTAAAATATTAATTGGTACAATTTAAAGCTTTGTTCAGAAATAATTAGTTAATTATATATGATTGAAAAAATTGTTGCTCTGTGTATGTGGTACACTGTTAGAAAAATATGTTTTTCATATGTTCCGATATAAACAAAATGTGTTTCGGACACGATTTTAAACCACAATATGTTTAAGTGCGAACATGTAATTTTCCTAAACTAACACTAAATGTTTGGGACATCTATGTTAATATGTTAGAATATATTATGTTTGGGGCATGAATGTTTCATAAAAATCATATGTGTGAATACAAACATATATAAATTTACAAATTTCAACTAAACATACATATGTTGTGATATTTTATTCAAAGCGACAGAGAGAGTATAGAGAGAAATAGAGATGGAAACCGGGAGAGTTGACGAAAGATATCAATATAACACAGCAAAAGAGTCAAAAGAGAACAATTTCTGTGAAACCGCTTGTATGTTGTTTCGGAAAACTGTTTTATGATAAGGCCAAAAATTTTATATGTTTAAGTCTAAATATTATTTAATTTGAATAAAGAGAATATACATTCTGAACCAAGAGAATAGACATTTGAAAAACAAACAGCTTATGTTTTCGCCTTGAGAGCAGCATTTTATGTATGTGTGGACATGTGTTTTGTTTATCATTTTGGCATTATGGGCACAATTTTTTTCTTGGTTCGTTAAAAGAAATCAGGGGTCTTCATAAAAATAACGAAAGGGCACTATACTCTTTTTAGAGTTGGGACGGTAAAATGAAATAAGGAGGAAATAGTGAAAAATTACACAGTAAAATGTAAAAAAAACAAAGTTTAGTTTCTCTTTATTAAAAAGTAGTCCACGAGGAGTTGACGGACACCATCAAATATAAAAGCGGGCATTAAGTTCGACTTTTACAGCTAAAACAATTTAAAAAGTTTATTTTCTTTAAAATGAATTATTAAAGAAAAATAAAAGGAATTTTAGAGCGATGGTGTTAAATGCTAGTAAAAAACTGTTCACTCCTAAATAAGTTTATGTTTATATTATAAAATTATGTATGTATGTTTATACTCGACTCCACGTTCTTCTTTTGTTAGTTTTTGAATTCCTTCCAAATTTTAAAGTTTTGTACAAAAACAGTTTTTTATTACAAGATTGTTATTTTTGCAATAAAAAATAATATTTTATCCAAAAATCATTCAATTTCGTTTATATCAAGCACTGTTACTGACTATAAATCTTTAATAACGCACATTTCGATGTTTCATTTAAAAAAATTAATATAGTATAAATGTAAATGTGTAAATTAAAAAAAAAAAAACAAAAAAAAATGTTCGGTCGGAGCAGGGATTGAACCCACGACCCTTTGCATGCAAGGCAGACATGCTAACCACTGCTCCACGTGGCAAACAAATGTATGTTTCTGTTAAATAATGTTATGTTTGCATGGGCTCGTGGGCGCTGCAAACTATGCTATATAAATGTAACTTAAAACGATAATTATCTACTGGTGACTATAACAGCTACGTAGCCCAGTGGATAGTGTGTTGGCTTACAAACTGTATGGTCCTCGGTTCGATTCTCCGTGCAGGCGGAAGGTAAAATTTAAAAAATTTATAAAAGTGAATAATTTCTTCAACATTATTTGTATTACAGAGAAAGGTGCCAAAAATTTCGTGGAAGTGAAGATTACGAGTATGTTAGGGAATGAGCACAATCCTGTTTGGGAAAAATTCTTCCAAGCATATAATATTTTTGGCTCAAAATGCTTCCAAACATATAATATGTTCACATAAAACAAACATATTAATGTTTCGGTAGTATGCAATAATATATGTGCTTCCTGCAAAATATGTTTGGAACATATGTTAAAGAAGCGATTTTTTTTGAGGGTGTATTAATGCCATGATTCTTTGTGCTATCATAGTGCTCTAAAAATCTCTGTTGCCTTTGACTCGGAAGTCCAGCTTTCTGTCCACCATTACTTCGATGTACTGCGTTTACAAAAGAATTGTGTACTCACTTTTTAACGGTAATATCAATTGCGGAATTACAGTATGGATTTTATCACCTCCGGCTAATAATAGATCGGACACTCCTTGGCGGGCATATGTTTTATAAGGATGTTCTGTTTCACAGAGCCCATCAAAAAATAATGGCAAGTACAAACTGTAATCCAGTTTTTCAATATCAACCTAAAGAGCACAATAGAAGAACAACAAATTAATTATATACTAAAAATTAGACATGCAATAGTGTTTTATAAGTCTCTCCCTTGCCCGGTAATTGACATAGCAGAAGTCATTCATACATACATAGCCTGGTACTGAATTTGCCTAATTGTATTTTCAAGGAAATTTGTAAAGGGTTTGTTCCATTATTGCTTTTTTGTTTTAGCTGTATTACTGAACAATGTATGAGCATCAACAAACTGCATCTATTAGTGTAGCCGATTATCCATATGCGTTGAAGTTGTTATCTACACCCTAAGAAAAAAATACTTTCTGTTTCAAGCTCGAGGTCTTTTGCAAATATTTTATTTACTTTTTTAGTGTTTTGCGATTACTATATTAAATCTCAAAAAATTGCATTGTGCAATTCAAACAGCTGTAATGATTGTATTGAATCTACATAAGGTTCAAGTATTTTTGTGTTTTACACTTTTTTCTTTGGGTGTAGAACTTTGCATGTTACGCCAACGTACAAATCAATCATAAATTCTCTAATGGTGACGAATGCCGAGAATTAATGTTGCAATCACATTTAAAATATTATTTTCGTACCATCATAGCAAATCTTTAATATTTCATGATCTCTTTTGGGCAAAAACTCGAAAGTGTTAAAATGGTAACACTTGATATCATTTTGTTGATATAAACAATTCAATCAACAAATAAATGACATTTCGATTTCAAGGACATTTCGCAATGACACTTATTGTAGTTGGATATAGCACGTGCTAACAAATGTTGATGAAAATTGAGGTAAGAAGGGTAGGTACATCTTATTGTGGAGACACTCGGGCTATATAGAGCCTTCAAACCAGAGTAATGTTGTTGTGCCTAATCAATTTTCGTTTTGGTTTCCTTAGATATTTACTAAGATATTTTTAAGGATCTATCATATCAAGAATTTTATACTTACCGTCCATCCAATTTTATCGCCTCCGCATAAATATTCCATTTTAATAGGCAAATCACCACGGTCAAAATACATACGAAATGATGAACTGCGATGAGGTTTATTGAGATTGTTGCTAGGGGGGCCCATATTAACTTTGGCTACCGATAAACGAAGAGCTGCATAAGGGAATATTGGAAGTTATATTGTAAAATAGCTAGTGAAAGGACTCAAAGCACTATTTTTTCTTTTTAAATTAAAGATTCAAAAGGGGCATATCGGTCCATGTTTCGATATAACCCTATATAAATGGATGATCCGATTTGACTTCTTAGGCGTCTCAAGTTAGGTTGAAAAAAGGAGTTAGGTCTTCAGGAAGCTTTGTTACAAAGTAATGTCCATTGTAGCTCCGGATCGCTGGGATGCTTACAAGAACAATTTGAGAGGATACGGCGAGAATTGAGAAGGGTTCAATAGATTGAAAGCACCTACGAGGCACACACCGTTTGCGGTTACATTAAACCATAGAAGGGCCACTTGACAACATCTAGTGAGAATACGTTAGTACTCTTGGACTCATGGCTGAACCAACCACTGTTAATAACATAAATATTAAACGGCCCTCGACTATCATGGAAATTTCTATCAAAATCTGGAATAAAGTAGGATTTAAAAAATTTCGAACCCATTAAGTCCCGAGGGCCTAATGGAAATGCATCGGCATAAGTGCATGTAAAGACTTTCACAATTACGACGTAGATGTATGATCATATCAACTTATCGTATATTCCGGGAAAATGGAATGAACCGAAATAAAAAAACAAGATTAAGGGATTGATTGTAGTTATATTATATTTAAATTTGGGAAGAATAATTCTCGTATGTGATTTCCATAAGAAGTTGGTATATAAGAACCAACATGAATCATTAAGACAATGAAAATGTTCGTTAATAGTACGAAACGTTTCGTTGACTAACAAAAAATTCGTTATAATAACGAAAAATTTCGTAATATCAATGAATTTGTTTCATTGGCTCAATTTTAATGACACATTTCATTAATATAACGAAACTTTTTCTACCAGTGCACAGAATCGGATCGAAATTTGCTTCTCCAGGTGGCTCTGGTGCTCAAATCTGGGGATCGGTTTATATGGAGGCTATATATAATTATGGACCGATATGGACCAATTTTCGCATGTATATTAGAGGCTATATACTGACATAACGTACAAAATTTCAACCTAATCGGATGAATTTTGCTCCTCCAAGAGGCTCCGGAGGTCAAATCTAGGGATCGGTTTATATGGGGGATATATATTATTATGGACCGAGTTGGACCAATGTTTGCGTGGATGTTAGAGACCATATATAAACACCACGTTTCGAATTTCATCCCATCCGGGCTTCAGAGGTCAAATCTAGGGATCGGTTTATATGGCGGCTATATATAATTATAGACCGATTTGGACAAATTTTTGCATGGATGTTAAGGTAGAATTACATACCATGCGTCCGATCTTTGAAATTAAAAACTCGAATAGTATGCCGCAAACAGAAAAAAATCAACCCTTCCATCAATGCACGGATTAACGCATGGTGTGTAATTCAACCTTTAGAGGCCATATATAAACACCTCGTACCAAATTTCAACCGGATCGAATGAAATTGGCTCCTCCAAGAGGCTCCGGAGGTCAAATCTAAGGATCGGTTTATATAGCGGCTATATATAATTATAGACCGATTTGGACAAATTTTTGCGTGGATGTTAGAGGCCATATATAAACACCTCGTACCAAATTTCAACCGGATCGGATGAAATTTGCTCAATAAAGAGACTCCGGGGTCAAATATAGGGATCGGTTTATATGGCGGCTATATATAATTATAGACCAATTTGGACAAATTTTTGCGTGGCTGTTAGAGGGCATATATAAACACCTCGTACCAAATTTCGACCGGATCGGACGAAATTTGCTCCATAAAGAGGCTCCGGGGGTCAAATCTAGGGATCGGTTTATATGGAGGCTATATAATTATAGACCGAGATGTACCAATTTTTGCGTGGATGCTAGAGACCGAATTTCAACCGGATCGGATGAAATTTGCTCCTCCAAGAGGCTCCAGAGGTCAAATCTAGAGATCGGTTTATATGGCGGCTATATATAATTATAGACCGATTTGGACAAATTTTTGCGTGGATGTTAGAGGCCATATATAAACATCTCGTACCAAATTTCAACCGGATCGAATGACGTTTGCTCCTCCAAGAAGCTCCGGAGGTCAAATCTGAAGATCGGTTTATATGGGGGATATATAATTATTGACCGCTATGGATCAATTTTTGCATGATTGTTAGAGACCATATACTAACAGCACGTACCAAATTTCAACCGGATCGGATGAATTTCGATCCTCCAAGAGGCTCCGCACGCCAAATCTGGGGGTCGGTTTATATGGGTGTTATACGTAAAAGTGGTCCGATATGGCCCATTTGCAATACCATCCTACCTACATCAATAACAACTACTTGTGCAAAGTTTCAAGTCGATAGAACTTTGCAACTACTTGTGCAAAGTTTCAAGTCGGAAGTTGGGGTGATTTCAACAGACAGACGGACGGATGGACGTGGCTAGATCGACTCAGAATATATATACTTTATGGGGTCTTAGAGCAATATTTCGATGTGTTACAATAAAAGTTGTTTTAATTTGGGGACCTCGGGCCGGACCATCATCATTTAGCACATTTTCTTACTTTTGTGATCAGTTTTTCCACGAGCACTAGCACTACCCGAAGATGTGTCAATCATGGGAGCTTCCACTACCATTGTATTCCTCTGATGCGACTGTATAGAGAATGGAGGTACATAACGTGTTTGAGCGGCTGAGACCGGTGCCGAATAAAGGGTTTTATGACTAACTGGTGGATTTGCCGATTTTGAGCGATAACGATATGGTTCACGGGAAGCAATACAACAGTCAAAATTATGTTCCAAAGATCGTTTATAATTCGGACGTGCGGTGTAAGCCATAGTACGGTTTAAAAATTTTCTACAAATGCCCAAACACAAATATATTGACTTCCGATTGGTATAACAACTTTTCTCCTGGAATGTTAATAACGAACTAAAGTTATTTGTGTTTTTACCAAATGAGTACATGCTTCTTCTGTATAACGCCATACTTCTATGGCACTTAGCCATTACAATAGACTGCTACCATAACAATGGGTTGCTAAGAGTTCAAATTATGAGAGTGTGAAGAGAACTTCTAGAATTGTGTGCCAAATGAATAATAGGAGTCCCCATTCATCCATACCTCCATTCCATTTGTTAGTAAACAAAGTAGACAGAGAGTCCTCTAACATTTTTGTTTATTTTGATTTTGTCTTGTTTTGTGGGTTGGAGAAATAAATTTATTCAAACTACATGTTCCTGTAATAGAATGCATTAATCCATAGTCCTTCTTGTTTATATGTATGTCATGCATACATACGTATGTAGGTGGTGGTTGGCTGGAATTCGTGTCTATAGTGTTGCATGACACGCAAAATGCAGATCCTGTGGAATTTCTCAAAAAAAAAAAAACTTTCCAAATTGTTTGCAATGCTATGCTACATTTAATTAAAGAATGCTAGAAATTAAAATGGTGCCATATTCAAAAGGTAAATGGGAAATATATTAAAATTCCCTATTACAGCCGAAGTATTTTGTTAGTAGTCATAACACAAAGAGTCTGCTAAAATATCAAAAAGTCTGCTGAAAAAGGAAAATACGTTGCCCAACTGATGTTTTGTTCCTCGGTACAATATGTTTACAGCGGGTTCAAATTGGTTGGAGTAGAGCTGCAAAACTATCGATAGTTTTATTTTTAAGGTTCTATCTATATTTTTTCCGATAGCGAAGAGACCCAGATCGCTATAAAAATACCGGCGATGCTACATACTAAAGTAGGTACAAATATCTTAATGTCTGTCTTATTTCTTTAAAACAGACCTTTTTTACTAAAATTTACGGATTGCATGAATCCTTTTCTTTTATTCTGTAGCAACTTTTTATTCATACAATAGATACTCAAGACTAAAACCTACGAATCAAATTCAGAACGTAAAAAAATTCTTGATTCTTGATAAAAATCGTAGGCTTTACGTTTTGTTCAAGGCATATTAATTAAAGGTAAAGTCACGAGCAAACGTGTGTACACCCCATGATATTTAGAAAGTCAAACTAAAATGGCAGGTCACTTAAGTTGACATTTTGTGTATGTGTAGTGTTGTTGTATTGTAATATTTATGTACACAAAGAATGTAAACAAACCTACTAAACGTAAACAAAGCCTTTGACAAGATGAATGTCGATATTAGTCACCTGATTGCATGACTTTACCTCTTTAATATACCTTGCGTTTTGTTTTGCATACCAGCAACCACGGAGTCTAAAAGAAAGAAGGACTTATTTGAAATCAAATAATATCAACATATTTTCAATAAATCTCAATGGACCTTAGTAATTAGGACTTCAAGTACCGCTTTTCATTCTTTATTCATTTTAAATAATCTAAACTCATATTTTTGCTTAATGAAAAACATTTAAAATTAAATCGATAGTATCGATTTTTTGTTTTAAAACTATCGAAAATATCGAATGATGGGACTATTGATAGTTTTGCAGATCTAGATTGGAGTATAAAGAAGAGCGTGTGGATTGTTTTAATGTTATAAAATACCTGTTTCTAATGGGGGATATTGAAAATTAGCTAGAACAAGTATACACATGCAATGGTTAGCATGCCCGCCTTGCATACATAGGATCGTGGGTTCAAACCCAGTTTCGACCAAACACCAAAATGTTTTTCTGCGGTGGATTATACCACCTCAGTAATTCTGGTGACATTTCTAAGTGTTTCGAAGCCTCTCTAAATGATTTCACTGCAATGTGCAACGTCGTTCGGACTCTGCTATAAAAAGGAGGTCCCTTGTCATTGAGCTTAACATAGAATCGGGCAGCACTCAGTGATAAGAGAGAAGTTCACCACTGTGGTATCACAATGGACTGAAATATCGGGCTGCCACTATACCTAACCTAACCTATGTACCGTACACGGTGGATACATAGGTTAGGTCCCTGCCAATATTTTTTGAATTTGAATTTTTTGGCACTACTGAGAATCCCCACCACGACGAAAACAATCGTCTACGACATAAAAAACTCGTCGGAAAAGCGGTGTCTTTTTAGATCAATTTAGAACGACGTCAATAAGAGCCCCTTCAAACTGTCAGAAAAAGTGCATTTTAAGGTTGTCAAAGAATCATTGCAGTCAAGTAAAACATGATCATGTAGATGTTTATTAATTTGATTAAACATTTATAAATTCTTACAAATATTACATTTTTCCATTTATCTCATCACAATTAACATAACTTTTTTCATTAATAAAATAATTATGTTAATATACAAGTAGCAATTTACATGTTGCAGCGTCTATCAGCCGTTTGTTTATTCTCGATGGAGGCAGCGTGTTTGGAAAAATATCTAAAAACCAGTCACTTTATTAAATTTGGAAAGTCGAAAATTGTTCACCATATACCTTTCACAATTTTAAGCGTAATAACTATGTTTTCAGCACTTTATTTTCGTTATTTAAATAAATTATAATAAGCTAGCTGCGCTTGGCGTTTCACAAAATATAAAATGACTCTTCTAACAATACCCTGCCAACATTTTTTGAATTTGGGGGCGCTTCTGAGAATCCCCACTACGTCGAAAACTGTCGTATACGACGTCCAAAGCTCCTCGGAAAAGCGCCGTCACTATTGAGAAGTTGTACCACGCCAAGTTACTACAAAAAAGTATCGCTTGAGTGCAATTATTGGGTGCCCTTCTGGATACATTTAGAAGGACGCGAATAAGAGCCCCTTCAAACAATCAGAGAAAGTGTATTTTAAGATAGTTGTAAAAGAATCATTGTGGTCAAGTAAAACACGATTGTTTACATGTTTATTAATTTTATGAAACATTTATAAATTCTCATAAGTATAACATTTATACGACTATCACATCACATTTAACATATTTTTATGCATTAATAAAAGATTGTTGTTGAGTTACAAGTTGCAAGCATCTATCAGCCAGTGCTTTTATTCCCAATGGAGGCAGCGTGTCTGGAAAAATATTTGAAAACTATCACTTTATTCCATTTGGAAAAAAATTGTTCACCAATATACCTTTCACAATTTTAAGCGAAATAACTATGTTTTCAGCACTTCAATATCGTTTTTATTTAAATAAATTATAAGAAGCTAGTTGTGCTTGGTGTTTCACTAAATATAAAATGGCTCTTGTAACAATAGTGATGGCAAAATAATTTCATGCGAATAGTGATGGCAAAATACTATCACAGTTGACGATTGTTGCTGTGTCACTTACGAGTCTGTAGTAGCGATGAGGATGAAATGGAACTTTGAAATGCTGGCAGGGTAGTGATGGCAAAATACTTTCATGTACATTTTGTACTTTTTGATATGCTTCGCCCCATCACAGTTGGCGATTGTTGTAGTAACATTTACGAGTCTGTGGTAGCGATGAGGATGAAATGGAACTTTGAAATGCTGGCAGGGGTATAGCCTGTCACTCACAATCGAATTACTTTGGTTATGGTAACACTTGCCTATGTCAAAGTAACTTAAAAACTATTTAACATTATGTTCTAAATTGTAACATAGTCCATACGCAGTCACTTTTAGTAAAAAAAAACCGATTTAATACTTATATAAGCCAATTCAGTTCTGGATTGTTCAGTCCCTTTCTCATATAAACAATATGGTTCTCATATTAAAGCTAATTTCGAGTACATTGCGAATTTCGTAAAGAGATTTTTATATAAAAAGTAACCACAACCAAAAAATTTTTGCCTGCGGCGCTTTTGTTAAGAAAATATTACATTTCATCTTTCTTCCATTTCCTATCAATAATGAAAAATTTTGTCAAAAAAATCGCGCGTCGCTGCCTGATAGGCGATTTTGCAAAAACTATTGGCGCGAAATATAAGGACTATTGTATGAGCTGTCATGATGCGGAGGAAAAGTAATCAATAAAACACCTCTTGTGTGAGTGTCCTGCATTTTGTGTAAGCAAATTTTAGGGGCATATAGCTTCAGATTACTGGCGGACCTGGAAAACGTTAACTTAAGCGGTCTGCTAATGTTTTTGGAACAATCTGGTTGGTTCAACAGAAGAAAATCGAGAAGGTTCAGCAGTTAAAACTAGAAGTGCCCATATGTAATAGGTACTTTTAGTTAATGTTGTATCACAATGGACTGAATAGTCTAAGGGCGTTTTCGTTCCGCAAAAAAATGTTGCCTTACTTTTTCCCTCATTGTGTTTTCGCCCAAATGATAGTGTCATTCCAAAGTTATTATTAATTCATAACATTTTGAGGGGTACAGGATCCAAAATTTATGACAGTGTCCTTCATATGTGGCAATCAATTTCGAGAATGTTGCACTTTTTTCCCCAATCGAAATCGCCATAAGTGGGCCTGAATCTTAATCGGGCTGCCACTTTAGCCTAACATAACCTTCTTTCATTTCCTAACAATAATGAAATTTTTTTTTTTCAAAAAAATCGCTCGATGTACTATTTTTATTAAAAACCCAATTATTTCGGAAATTTTCTGAAAATTTAACCTAACCTAGGTTAGGTTAGGTTAGGTTAAAGTGGCAGCCCGATTAAGATTCAGGCTCACTTAGACTATTCAGTCCATTGTGATACCACATTAACTAAAAGTACCTATTACATATGGGCACTTCTAGTTTTAACCGCTGAACCTTCTTGATTATTTTTCTTTGTTGAACCAACCAGATTGTTCCAAAAACAGTAGCAGACTGCTTAAGTTAACGTTTTCCAGATCCGCCAGTAATCTGAAGCTATATGCTCCTAAAAGTTGCTTGCGCTTTACACAAAATGCAGGACACTCACACAAGAGGTGTTTAATTGATTCTTTTTCCTCTGCATCATGACAGCTCATACAATAGTCATTATACTTCGCGCCAATAGTTTTTGCAAAATCGCCTATCAGGCAGCGACCCGTTATAGCAGATATCAGGAGTGATATCTGACGTCTCGAGAACATTAGCATATCTAGTGTGCGGTTTAAGTTGAAATGGGGCCATATTTGCTTGGTGTCGTTACAACCCTTACAATTCTCCCATCGAACATTTGCCATCATAACAGCCTTCTCACGCAGCATGAGCTTGCAGGTAGCTAGGGGCATACCAACAAATTCTAGTTCCCCTGGAATATGTAAGGTAGTCCCTAGCCTTGCCAACTCATCCGCTTCGCAGTTCCCCGGTATGTTCCTATGGCCAGGCACCCATATTAGGTGAATATTGTACTGCTCAGCCATCTCATTGAGAGATTTGCGGCAGTCGATGGCCGTTTTCGAGTTGAGGAACACAGAGTCCAAGGATTTTATTGCAGGTTGACTGTCTGAGTATATATTAATGCCCACATTTTTTGGAACATTACTTCTCAGCCAATTCGCCACCTCTCTTATTGCTAATATTTCAGCCTGAAAAACACTACAGTGATTAGGTAATCTTTTCGCTATTCGAAGTTCCAGATCATTAGAATATACTCCGAACCCCACTTGTCCATCCAATTTGGAGCCATCAGTGTAGAAATCTATATATTCTTTATTCCCCGGGGTCTGTGTGCACCACGCCTCACTGTTGGGGATTAGAGTCTCAAACTTTTTGTCGAAAAGTGGACTCGCCAAAGTGTAATCCACTACGTTAGGCACATCTGGCATTGTTTTGAGGACAGAACTGTGACCGTAACCTTTTTCCGACCACAGCGATAGTTCGCGCAACCGCACAGCCGTTGTTGCAGCTGACTGTTTGGCCAAAATGTCTAAAGGCAATAGATGCAGCACGACATTAAGGGAATTTGTTCCTGTCTTGCTGAATGCGCCTGAAATACACAAACACGCCATACGCTGAACTTTATCTAAACAAGTCGGTTTCTGAAGTGCCGGCCACCAGACTACAACACCATATAGCATTATAGGTCTAACCACTGCCGTGTATAGCCAATGCACAATTTTTGGTTTCAGTCCCCACTTTTTTCCTATTGCCTTTTTGCACGAGTACAAAGCTACAGTTGCCTTTCTCGCCCTTTCTTCAATATTAAGCTTAAAGTTCAGCTTCCTGTCCAAAATAACGCCAAGGTATTTTGCACATTCACCAAAGGGAATTTCAATACCCCCTAAGGAAATAGGCCTAACCGTGGGAGTTTTGCGATCGTTGCAGTACATGACTAATTCTGTCTTTGCAGGATTTACCCCAAGACCATTGTCTTTCGCCCATTTCTCAGTCATCCGGAGGGCCCTCTGAATAATATCTCTGATTGTGGATGGGAATTTTCCCCTGACTGCCAGAGCCACATCATCTGCGTATGCCACCACTTTTATCCTTTCTTTTTCTAGAGTAACCAGAAGGCTATTTATAGCAACATTCCAAAGAAGAGGTGATAGGACTCCTCCTTGGGGAGTGCCTCTGTTCACATACCTTTGTATGTTTGCTTGTCCTAGTGTGGCTGAAATACGTCTCTTCATTAGCAGTTCGTCTAACAGCCTGAGTATACATGGATCAACATTCAGAGTTGTCAGTCCATTTAATATCGAGCTCGGATGGACATTATTGAACGCCCCTTCGATGTCTAGAAACGCCACGATTGTGTATTCTTTGACAGATAGTGAGCTTTCAATAAAGCTGACTAGTTCATGTAGTGCGGTCTCAGTAGACCTGCCCTTCGAGTATGCATGCTGTCGTTTCGAGAACAAACTTGAATCGATGCTAGTTCTAAGATAAATATCTATCATCCTCTCCAGAGTCTTAAGTAGGAATGAGGATAAGCTGATTGGTCGGAAATCCTTCGCCCTCGAGTGAGAGGCTTTTCCCGCTTTAGGTATGAAAACGACTTTTGTTTCCCTCCACTTTCCTGGGATATATGATAAGTTGATACATCCTTTATATATCACCGACAACCAGGGGATAATTTTGTCAGTTACAGCTTGTAACTCCGCCGGAGTAATTCCATCAGGTCCAGGGGATTTGAATGGTCCAAAGCTATTTAGCGCCCATCTTATTCTAGTTTCCGATACAATTTCCTCGACAGGAAACGACCGCTGAGCAACTGTGGCACCGCCAGTACATGGTTCAACCGTCTGATTTCCAGGAAAATGTGTGTCCAATAGTACCTCCAGCGTCTCCTTACTGGACGTTGTCCAATTGCCCTCCGATGTTTTAATGAAACCTGGAGCGGAGTTGGTGGATGCTAGAACCTTCCGTAGTCTGGAAGCCTCGGACGTATTCTCAATACTGCTGCAGTAAGCATTCCAAGAGTTATGCTGAGCCTTTCTCAGTTCTCGCTTGTATCCTCTCAGATTCTTCTTGTAAGCGTCCCAGTCCTCAGGGGCTCTGGTGGACTTTGCCTTGTTAAAGAGCTTCCTGCAGGATTTCCTCATATTACTTAATTCCGTAGACCACCATGGTGGTCGATGTTTCCCCCTTGGCTTTCCTCTAGGGCATGCAGCTTTCAGTGAGATGTTGAAGGCCTTAGTAATCCGCTCCACTGCGTGTTCGATATCTTGCACATTTCTCATATTTGTCTCTGTTATTTCCGGTATCATCATATTGAACGATTCCCTATACCTATTCCAGTCAGCTTTCCTAACATTTGGCGGAAATATGATCTTGGTGATATGAACATCAAATTTGAAACTGATGTAGCGATGATCTGAGAAGCTGTGTTCACTTAAAACCTGCCACTCAGATATCATTTCATTTAGTTCTTGCGAGGCCAAGGTGATGTCCAAAACCTCTTGCCTGTTTTTAGTGACAAAGGTTGGGACATCTCCCTTGTTGCAAACTACCAGATTAGTACGCAAAATAAACTCTATTAGCGACTCTCCCCTTGCATTAGTATCACTACTTCCCCATATACTATGATGTGCATTCGCATCGCATCCCATAATGAGTTTCGCCTTTGTTTTCAGTGACTCCTCCACTAAGGTCTTAACGGCATATGGAGGCATCTCCCTGTCATGTCCCATGTAGACCGAAGATACCCAATATTTGCATTTGGCTATTTCTAAACTTGCAACGACAGTGTCTGTATTGCACATTGAGGGAAGCAGAAACAAATTGAGCTCGTTTTTAGCAATTATACAGGCTCGATTTACATCATTACCAGTATACTGCAATAGTTTGAACCCCGGAGTACTTAATTCACATATTTTGTTTTTGTAAACATATGGTTCTTGAATAAGAACTATATCTATGTCCCCTTTCATCAGGAGAACTTTTAAGGCAGCACATGCAGCCTTACAATGATGAAGATTTATCTGGAGGATCCGTAGGACCATCGAGATTTTCAACAACCGTCACATCAGCCGCTTCGATCGAGTCATCAAGAATGTCCTCTTCAGAGATATCGGTGACTCTCGCAATAACCATAGGTTCGACTTTGGTGAGTTCTGAGGCAATAGAAGCCTCCTCACGCATACGGTATCTATCCATGTCTTCAACTTTGGTATCTCCCTCGACTTCGCAAGAGGATCCGCTTACTTCTGATTCAGACAGAGGCTTGTCCATTTCTGAATCCTTTAGCTGATCGTTTTTATACACCTTCATTTGGATATAATGAAAGCCATAACATACACGGCCCTGGGACTTTGCCAGATGTGGCAAAGACTGAGTGTTCAATATAAACACTGCATGCCGTCTTGGTCCATCCACTTCATCCAAACGGCCAACCTTCCAATCAGCTGTTGGAAGATCTGGATTGCATCGTTTCAGTCTATTTAAAATAGATTCAGGGTCAGAAGGGTTTGCAGGTATCCAGGCATGTGCTCTAGGTCTAGCCGGTATGTCTTTCTTCTCGACTAACTCTAGAGCAGCTCCTTCCCAAACTTCACCAATTAGTATCAGAGCAGCTTTAAAACATTCTATAGACCTCTGGTCCTCAAATGCGACTAGCTTAAATCGTCCTTGATACCAACCAGCCTCTTGGTGTCGAGGATCTGGGCCGGGAAACTTTTCCAGTACCTGTGAGTAGACGACAGATAGAGCATTCTCAATTTCCCCCCATTTTTGCTTTGGAACCATACCGTCCAATGCTCCTTTATTAATGATAGCCATCACAAGGCTATCTTTAGCAACTGAGGCAAACGATCTTTGATCCCTTTTGGAGGATGGCAGCTCATCCGGCGATCGTTCCCTTTTTCCAGTCTCAAGAATTCCTTGAGCCCATTTTAAGGAATCGCTTTGTTTAGCCGACAACGTGCTTGGGTCGACTGATCCTAACTTCTTTAGGATAAACAAAGCATTTCTGCGTTCCTTGAATCTCTTTCGTGAGGGATTACCTCCTTTTGATGTCGTTACCTTAGAAAAAGTTCGACTTGTCAGTGTGTCGCCACCTGTCGACCCGTCTACAGGTCGACTAATTGGGCCTAACTCTTGGTCATTGCCCAGATTTATAACTCCAGTCGATACCCGTCCACTGGGCCCTGAAGTTAGCAACCCAGTGGATGACTTGGAATTTCGCTGCATGGTGGCTTAATATCCCACCACACTTGAAATTCGTAGTAGGTACCTATTACTATGAGTTTATCCGCTATTGAAAAAACACGTCCGTTCCGTTCGACGGTTGAATAGGAACCTAACCTAACCTTCTTCCATTTCCTAAGAAAAATGTTTTTTTTTTCAAAAAAATCGCGCGATGTACTATTTTTATTTAAAAACGCAATTATTTCGAAAATTTTCTGAAAATTTAAATAAAAATTTTCAAGGGTCGATATCTCGAAAGCTAGGCTACTTTTTTACTTGATATTTTCTCTTTAAAATATATTATTTTTACTAAAAACGCAATTATTTCGGAAATTTTCTGAAAATTTTCGGTCAAAATTAAAAAAAATATATAGAAAAACACTGATTTTAAGATGTCGATATCTCGAAAACTAGGCCTTGTCGCAAAATTTTTTACTTAACATTTTCTCTTTAAAATAAACTTTCCTACCACCAAAAAAAAACTTTTTTAAGCACTTGTACTAAAGTAGATTTGTTCCCAAAAGAGGTTGGAGGGAAAAAACGTTCTGTTTGTAGAAATGACTTTACCCATTCTATATACAAGGTGTGTCATATTAATTTTATCTCAATTTTTATCGTGTCTTCCTGGCTTAAGAATCACGAATACCAATTATTTACATACTCGTAAATTTGCTAACACTAAAGTGAAGTTGACAAGTGATTTTCACAACAAAACCAATATCGTGGCAATTGGCTGCATACACGTTTTCCGAAAGTTTCATCAGCTAGAGATAAAATAAAAAATTATCAATAAAAATCTGGACAAAGGTCTATAAAAAAGGAAAACAAAACAAACGCAATTTAAACCCTTATTGGATTTTGGAGAGTGTCATCTAAAATCGAAAATGCCGGAAGAACCACAACCCCCAGCAGCTGTAGGTGCCGATGGCGAACCTCCAAAAACTGCTAAACAATTAGAAAAAGAAGCGAAAAAGGCCGAAAAACTAGCAAAGCTACAAGCTAAATTAGATAAAAAGGCTGCAACGGCTCCAGCTGCTGCCGAAAAGAAAGAAAAACCAGAGGTAAAAATTCATATGCAATTGCAAAAAAAAAAACACTTGAGTTGTGTGATGATGATGAATAAAAATGGGTTATCGTCATGTTGCGGTAGGGTAGAGGGGCCATATGAAAAAGTAAGAGGGTCTTACCTTGCAACAAAGCCAGCAGTGTTTGTGTTATTTTATAAAAAAAATGTGTAGTAATTGTAACAATAGCTAAGACTTTGCTATGATGGAATCGAAATTGTGAAAGTTTTTGGGGCCAAGTAATGATGTTAATTGACGTTATATCTTTTTTCAATTGTTTTCTTGAATTTTTTTATAATGATGTTTCTTCTTGTAGAAAAAGGCCAAGGAGGCAAAAGAGGCCGCCGTATATACTGCCAATACAGCCCCAGGAGAAATGAAAGATATCACTGGACCACTGCCTGATGCTTACAGTCCCGGTTATGTCGAAGCCCAATGGTACAGTTGGTGGGAAAAGCAAGGCTTTTTCAAACCGGAATATGGAGTAAGTATTGTACATAAACATCTTGAATTGTCGCATTTTAAATTCGTTACTTTACATAAATGGTCACTGTACATTAATGTTGACTTGTAGGCAAGATGAATTAGAGAGGTAGAATGTAGAATTAATTTGCAATAGTTCTACGACTAAATTTGTAATTGCAAATATCGTCGAGACATTTTGAATAGACAAGAAGGCCGGTATTTAGTTCGCATTATCGCGCTAAACTAGCAATTTTTTCACGGTTACTTTTCTTAAATAATCCATTGTAAAGGAAATAAACTCTTACAATATTGACTTGGATTATTCCCCATCACATTTAGTTCGCATTGTCGAGCTAAAATAGCCACTTTTAAGGTTACTTTTTTCAATAATTCATTTTAAAAGAAATAAGCTTTTTCAGTTGTTACTTGAGACCATTCCCTATATAGTTATATTAAATTTTTCTAAAAAAATATAATTTTATTCTGCTGTTGCAGAGCCATTTTCGATTTTAGCGGCTAAACTCGAACCTTATACCCACCTTAAGAGAAACAATATTTTAAGTGTACTACTGCGAACGGAATATAAAATCTTTATTTATTCTCCTAAATTTGTCCAAAACCGTCATCGGTTAATCGGTTTACAGGAAGCCGTTACAAACACCGAACCCGGATAGTGGGGAAATTGGGAATTCTAGTTAATCGTAAAACCTGATCTTTGAATATTTATGCAATTTCGCAAAAGTGAATTTATGATTTGTCGGCCGATAGTTATTTTAGAGGTATAGGAAAATTTGGATTGTACTCCTTATGCAAAATTTAAATCATATCTAGGTAAAACTCTGGCTTCTGGGGCCATATAAGTCCATATCGAGTGAATGATTTTTATGGAGGTATATATAAATCTGAACCGAATTTTTCCAAAATCAATAGGGTTCTATTTTGACCCAAAACACATAGTTGTGCCAAATTTGAAGTTGATTGGACGAAAACTGCGACCTGAACTTTGGTCATAAAATCGACTCATGGGCCGCCCTGATCATTATTGCCAAAGAGTCCATATGTCTATCCCGTCTCCTTCGAGGTGTTGGTAGCATTTGTACTAATAAATCCGAGTTTCACAGTATATTTTTTTATTTCTTCGATTTTAACCGGTTAACCGAATTTGGTCAAAATAAAAACCGAAAAAGGGTTATTGCAAAAATTTTAATTTTCGTATAAACCTAAACCCGGCTTTGCACATGCTATCTAAAATCCTCGATTTTTTTCCGGAATAGCCATAAGCATCTTCTTCGGAGTGGTCTCTTTAGTTTTGGGAATACCCAGAAGTCGCACGGAGTCAATCAAGCGAATATGATGGTTGCAAAACGATGTAGGTTGAATTTCTTGCGATGTGTTCGCTAAGAACGAGTGTTATGTGAGAAGGTGCATTTTCGTAATGCAAAAACCATGTCCCATAATTCTTGTCTTCTTAGACGAATTGGTTGGCCAGAAGGACTTCATAGTTCATTAATACCACGAAAAGTTTTATTTGACTTTACCTTTAGACCACATTTGTAGATTTTGGTTAAATTGAAGATATTCCATCTTTTGTGAAACATATTATTGATGAACTTACTTTATTTTCAGCGTTCCAGTATTTCAGAGGAGAATCCTAAAGGAAAATTTATTATGGTCATTCCACCACCCAATGTTACCGGTTCTCTTCATCTCGGTCATGCACTTACAAATGCAATTGAAGATGCAATCACCCGTTACCATCGTATGAAGGGTAAAACTACATTGTGGGTTCCTGGTTGTGATCATGCCGGTATTGCCACACAAGTAGTGGTGGAAAAACTTTTATGGCGCGATCAAAAATTAACACGCCACGATTTGGGTCGTGAAAAGTTTATAGAGAAAATTTGGGATTGGAGAAACGAAAAGGGTGGCCGTATCTATGATCAATTGAAATGTTTGGGCTCCTCTTACGATTGGAGTCGGGTGGCTTTTACCATGGACCCTAAACTCTGCAAAGCTGTGACTGAAGCATTTGTTCGTTTACATGAAGATGGCAGCATTTATCGTAGTTCCCGTTTGGTCAATTGGTCATGTGCCTTACGTTCAGCCATTTCAGACATTGAGGTGGATAAAATCGATATTCCCGGACGTACTTTCTTTGCCATACCTGGCTACGAGGAGAAGGTTGAATTTGGTGTTCTTGTGAAATTCGCCTACAAGGTTGAAGATAGCGATGAAGAAATTATTGTGGCCACAACACGTATTGAGACAATGCTTGGCGACACAGCTGTGGCTGTACATCCCAACGATGAACGCTATAAACATTTACATGGCAAATTTGTTAAACATCCCTTCTGCTCACGTCGTCTACCGATAGTTTGCGATGAATTTGTGGATATGAACTTTGGTACGGGTGCTGTGAAAATTACACCAGCCCATGATCCTAACGATTATGAAGTGGGAAAACGTTGTAATTTGCCTTTCATTACGATCTTCAATGACGATGGATTTATTATTGGCGATTATGGAGAGTTCACTGGTATGAAACGATTTGTGTGCCGCAAGGAAATTTTGGTTAAACTCAAGGAATTGGGTCTATATCGTGAAACTGTCAATAATCCTATGGTTGTACCATTCTGTAGTAGATCCAAGGATGTGGTGGAACCAATGATAAAGCCTCAATGGTAAGTCTACAGATATATGATCATGATGAAATAGTCTCTTCATTTTATTCCTTTTCTCCCAGGTATGTTAAATGCTCGGAAATGGCTGAAAAGGCCACAGAGGCTGTACGTTCGGGAGAGCTCAAGATTATACCAGAACATCACACAAAGATTTGGTATCATTGGATGGATGGCATTCGTGATTGGTGTGTGTCACGTCAATTATGGTGGGGTCATCGTATTCCAGCCTATTTTGTATCATTTAATGATCCTGCCATACAATCTGGTTCGGTAAGTTATGCAAATAAAGATGATAAACGAGAGGAATTCGTTAACATTTCAATTTTTCATGCCCTACTCTAAAAAAGGATGGTGGGGTAATTCGAAATTTTGAAAAACAAATTAGTGAAGAGAAAATTAATTGGGTTTTATTTATTTTAGTCGGATGATGAAGCCTATTGGGTTGTTGGCCGTTCTCAAGAAGAAGCTTTGGCTAAAGCCGCCGAAAGATTTAAGGTTGATCCTAGCAAGATTGTTCTGAAACAAGACGAAGATGTTTTAGATACATGGTTCAGTTCTGGCCTATTCCCCTTCTCCGTGTTTGGCTGGCCCGACAACACTGCTGATATGGAAGCATTCTATCCCACTTCATTGCTGGAAACTGGTCATGATATTCTCTTCTTCTGGGTGGCCCGCATGGTATTCTTTGGACAAAAACTTTTGGGAAAATTGCCATTTAAAGAAGTCTATCTCCATCCCATGGTTCGTGATGCTCATGGTCGTAAAATGTCCAAATCCTTGGGAAATGTTATCGATCCCATGGATGTCATTAAGGGCATTAGCCTAGAGGGTCTACATGCCCAACTGGTGAATTCCAATTTGGATCCTAGGGAAATTGAAAAAGCCAAGGCTGGACAAAAGCAAGATTATCCCAATGGCATACCTGAGTGTGGCTCCGATGCCTTGCGTTTTGCCCTTTGTGCCTACATCACACAAGCCCGCGATATTAATTTGGATATTAATCGTGTCCAAGGTTATCGTTTCTTCTGCAATAAACTGTGGAATGCCACCAAGTTTGCCCTCATGTACTTTGCTGGCAATGAAAAGTTTTCTTCCAACCTACAATTGGATGGTAGTGAAAACAATATGGACGCCTGGATTCTATCTCGGCTTGCAGCTACCATTGAAGCCTGCAATAATGGTTTTGAGCAATACGATTTTGCAGCAGCCACCAGCGCTTGTTATAGTTTTTGGCTCTACGATTTGTGTGATGTGTATTTGGAATGTTTGAAGCCCATTTTCCAAACTGGTACCGATGATCAGAAATCTGCTGCCCGCAAAGCTTTATTTGCTTGTCTAGATTTGGGTCTTAAATTGCTATCACCATTTATGCCTTTCATTACGGAAGAATTATATCAGAGACTGCCTCGGGCTGATAACACTCCCAGTATATGTGTGACTTCATATCCAGGTAAGCATGAGTGAAAACTCACATGAAATAATGACGATAGTAAAATGTTTCCATTACAGACAATACCTCATGGCGCAATGAGCAAGTGGAAAAAGATGTGGAATTCATGCAAAAGGCTGCCCGTATTATACGTTCTGCTCGTTCCGATTACAATTTGCCCAATAAAACCAAAACCGAGGCGTACATTGTTTGCACGGATTCACAGCCCAATGATATCCTAAAGAAATATGCCAGTGATTTGGCGACAGTGTCTTATTGCTCGAAGATTGAATTCGATACCACGCCACCAGCTGGATGCGCTATTCTCACTGTTTCCGGTCAATGTGAAGTTCATTTGCTTCTCAAAGGTCTAATTGAGGCTGATAAAGAAATTGCCAAACTTCAAAAGAAACAAGCACAATTGGAACAAACTGTAACGAAATTAAAGCAAGCTATGGCAGCGAGTGATTATGCCACCAAGGTTCCAGCAGATGTACAAACTGCAAATACCGAAAAGCTAGAACAATCTGAGAGTGAAATTGTTCGTATATCTCAAGCAATGGAAACTTTGAAATTGATGTAAATGGAATGTTGGAAAATCAGCTTACGGGAAGCCTTACTGTTGTAGTCTCATTAAAAGTTTAGACCATTCTAAATGCATTTGCGTTCGATCTTTTTGTATTTTAACCGTATTTGATCATAATTTCAATGGAGAATTTAAATTATTAATTATCATTTTGTATTTATATTAGAAGAAAAGATGTATGTGCGCTTGAAAAAGTTTAACTTTATTTGGTTCATTATTAAATAAAGCTGTAGCTTTGGAAACATGATAAGCTATAAAGATATATTAGGTACACAATACTAAATGGTACTGTTTATTGGGGAAGGTACACGATAGGAGGTATAGGCAATTACCGATAAGTTAGAGGTGAAAAGAGTTCACTGCAGCTTCTTTTGTAGTTTTTATAGCTGTTCAAGAGCGATTGTCGCTATGGCCACTAACTAGCATCCAAGGACAAATTCCTATATAAAATTTGGGATATCATACGTGCAGCCACTTGTGGAAGCTACTAATTTTCTCTGGAACTATGATTCATCTGCCAATTAAAACTTCAACTTTCGGAGGACAATACTTGACAGATCAAGGAAAGGGTAAACAATTTTGACAAAATTTTCTATAGGAAGTAAATTTTGATGAAAACATTTTTTTTTCTAAATAAATGACATTTTTACAAATTTTTCTATAACAATAAAATCTGGACTATATTTTCTGTAAAGATATTTCATAATTTTTTTTTGAAAGTTTTATTTCTTTTGTCAAAATTTTATTTCTATAGAAAATTTTGTTAAAATTTTTTTTCTATAAAAAATATTGTCAAAATTTTATTTCTGTAGAAAATGTCAAAAATTTATTTCTATAGAAAATTTTGTCAAAATTATATTTCTATAGAAAATTACGTCAAAATTTTATTTCTATAGAAAATTCTGTAAAAAATTTATTTCTATAGAAAATTATGTCAAAATTTGCTTTTTTATTTCATTAAAAAATTTGTCAAAATTTTATTTCAATAAAAAATTTTGTCAACATTTTATTTCAATAAAAAATTTTGTCAAAATTTTATTTCTATAGAAAATATTGTCAAAATTTTATTTCTGTTGAAAATGTAAAAATTTTATTTCTATAGAAAATTTTGTCAAAATTATATTTCTTTAGAAAATTACGTCAAAATTGTATTTCTATACAAAATTTTGTAAAAATATTATTTCTATAGAAAATTATGTCAAAATTTTCTTTTTTATTTCATTAAAAAATTTGTCAAAATTTTATTTCATTAAAAAATTTTGTCAAAATTTTATTTCAATAAAAAATTTTATTTCAATAAAACATTTTGTCCAACTTTTATTTCTGTAGAAAATTTTATTTCTATAGAAAATTTTGTCAAAATTTACTTCTATAGAAAATTTTGTCAATATTTTATTTCTATAAAAAATTTTGTCAAAATTTTATTTCTATAGAAAATGTCAAAATTTTATTTCTATAGAAAATTTTGTCAAAATTTTATTTCTATAGAAAACTTTGCCAAAATTTTATTTTTATAGAAAATTTTGTCAAAATTTTATTTATATAGAAAATTTTGTCAAAATTTTATTTCTATAGAACATTTTGTCAAAATTTTATTTCAATAGAACATTTTGTCAAAATTTTATTTCTATTCAAAATTTTATTTCTATAGATAATTTTGTCAAAATTTTATTTCTATAGAAAATTATGTCAAAATTTTCTTTTTTATTTCATTAAAAAATTTGTCAAAATTTTATTTCATTAAAAAATTTTGTCAAAATTTTATTTCAATAAAAAATTTTGTCAAAATTTTATTTCAATAAAACATTTTGTCCAACTTTTATTTCTGTAGAAAATTTTATTTCTATAGAAAATTTTGTCAAAATTTTATTTCTAAAAAAATGTCAAAATTTTATTTCTATAGAAAATGTTGTCAAAATTTTATTTCTATAGAAAATTTTGTCAAAATTTTATTTCTATAGAAAATTTTGTCAAAATTTTATTTCTATAGAAAATTTTTTTAAAATTTTATTTTTATAGAAAATTTTGTCAAAATTTTATTTCTATAGAAAATTTTGTCAAAATTTTATTTCTATAGAAAATTTTGTCAAAATTTTATTTCTATAGAAAATTTTGTCAAAATTTTATATCTATAGAAAATTTTGTCAAAATTTTATTTCTACAGAACATTTTGTCAAAATTTTATTTCTATTCAAAATTTTATTTCTATAGAAAATTATGTCAAAATTTTCTTTTTTATTTCATTAAAAAATTTGTCAAAATTTTATTTCATTAAAAAATTTTGTCAAAATTTTATTTCAATAAAAAATTTTGTCAAAATTTTATTTCAATAAAACATTTTGTCCAACTTTTATTTCTGTAGAAAATTTTATTTCTATAGAAAATTTTGTCAAAATTTTATTTCTATAGAAAATTTTGTCAAAATTTTATTTCTATAGAAAATTTTGTCAAAATTTTATTTCTATAGAAAATGTCACAATTTTATTTCTATAGAAAAATTTGTCAAAATTTTATTTCTATAGAAAATTTTGTCAAAATTTTATTTCTATAGAAAATGTTGTCAAAATTTTATTTCTATAGAAAATTTTGTAAAAATTGTATTTCTATAGATAATTTTGTCAAAATTTTATTTCTATAGAAAATTTTGTCAAAATTTTATTTCTGTAGAAAATTGTGTCAAAATTTTATTTCTTTAGAAAATTTTGTCAAAATTTTATTTCTATAGAAAATTTTGTCAAAATTTTATTTCTATGGAAAATTTTGTTAAAATTTTATTTCTATAGAACATTTTGTCAAAATTTTATTTTTATAGAAAATTTTGTCAAAATTTTATTTCTATAGAAGATTTTGTAAAAATTTTATATCTATAGACAATTTTGTCATCATTTTATTTTTATAGAAAAATTTGTTAAAATTTTATTTCTATAGAAAAATTTGTCAAAATTTTATTTCTATAAAATATTTATGAAATACTTCTCAGGGGGGAGAGAAATATTTTGCAAAATTTACCAAAACATCAAGAATTCTACCAATCTACCAAACAGTAAAAAATCTACAACTGTGGCAACAGTGTTACTGCGATAACAATGCAGGAAATCAAATAGCTTTGACATGCTATAAATGGCGACTATTCTCTATCGATGAGATCGAATGTTGGTCATATACGAACCATGCCCAGGTGCCCTGGAAGGGTACGGATAAGAAAGTAATAATATATCAATTCAATTTCTAACCAAGAAGAATTAAGAAGTTGTTTGATACTAATTTTTTACCCACATCTCAAAAAATCCCCTTTCCAGTGATTTCATTTCAGCTCTATACAACATTGTAGAGTAACAATTTGATAGAATTTTGCGTTGTAAGTGAATGGTAGCTCAGTTTATTATAAATATATATATATAGAAAGATCATAAAAATATGCTGTGCTTATAATATTTTTTTTTAAGCGCTAAGAAATATAAATAATCTAATGGATAATATTTTTAATATCGTTAAATTGTTGCCGAAGATGTCGTCTCGTTTAAGATTCCATTGCTTCATCGGGATTATCGCCAACTTCCTGTTTCTCTAGAATATCCATTTGTTCAGCAAATTTTTCAATTTCACGTAATTGCGCCTTTAAATCATCTGGTAGTTGTTGTTCACTCAATGCTTTGGGATCTTCACCTTCAACAACAATTTCCTCTGGATCGGGAGCACGGGGTAGGAATTCCTGATCAGCGTATAATTTAGAGAAAATGCTACGTGCATTTTCTATGGATTTATCATAGTCCAATTCATAGAATGGAGCAGCTGTTGTATAAATTAATGGTGATGTATTTGATGGAATGTCATAGCCACTAATGGTGAAGTATGATGAGTATAAGAGATTAGGCGATTCGGGTTTATCATTAAAGATTTGCTGGGTAAATACTTCGAGATCGGATTGGGGATTATCACTAAGGGCAGCAGTTGTTAAATGGATTACGCCTATAGAATTACAGGAATTAGGTAATTTCTATGCTAATAATGAACTACATTAATGGGATACTTACATAATTCCTTGGCTGTAGTTCCCGAATAGTGGCTCAATTGAATTAGAATAGCTTCGCGTTTAGCATCAGGACTAAGAAGTCTTAATAGGTTAACACCACCACCCCCAGTATTCAGTTCATTATTGCCCAATGGAGTAGATGCTATAAATATGCCCCTCGATAAATAATTCTTGGGGCTTTCACTTCTCAAATGTTCGGGCAAATTACTGCTAGAACAAACTATGTGCTTAGCTTGAACCTGATGTTGTCCATCCACTTCAATGCTAACGGTTTGTGCGCCCGAATCCATATTAATCGCTGTTATTTGGCGTTTCAAACAATAAATTCCACCAAAAACGGCACATAGACGACAAAAGCATTGTGGTATCTCACCACACCCATACATGGGAAATATGAAAGGCGTATTTCCATAACGTCCCAAACTCTGTAAGAATTTCTTTGTGCGTTCCATGCCCTCCTCGAAGGGTGTATCCTCATTGGTCATGGCAATAGCTTGCATAACACATCTATTGATTTTTTCGGTGACTTTTTGTTGGCGCAAGTACTCAATGAAAGTTTTGCCACGAAACTCTTCCATATCTTCCTCGCATTTATTTTCGCCATATGTTAGACATATAGTAAGAAATTTCATAAGCAGTCTTTTTTCAACTATACTCAAATCTTTGGTATTGAAAACATCACTCCGGGAACAAGGAACACTAAGCAATTTTCCTTCGAATTGGGTGAATATACGATCAACCGCCCGGAATTCAGCATAACGACAAATATTGGATGAGATAAGCAATTGAACTAGTGAACCAGATGAATACAGAATTTTTGGACATAAATCCAAATTGAATTTACGAGAAAGTTTCAAAAGACTTTCAGCAGTCCAATTCATTTTCTTCGGCTCACTCTCCTCGTCATCTGCTATTGTTTCTTCTTTTGGTTTATCTTCAAGTGGTACATGCCACTCATATTTTCCATTTCTTATATCTTGGCATGTCTGACTGCCATCACTTAGCAGTGCATTAAATGCATCAAGATTGAAGGAAGCCCACGATCCACCATAGTACTCATTTGGATCAATATGTAGTACAGTTTTACCTATACGACTTGCTGCTGCAGCCACACAAGACTCTGGAAAACCTAATAGGCGAAAAAAGAAATACACACAATATTGGTGAAAGGCAAAAGGATGATTCATGCTTAATTTATGGTGGTTGAATCGTGGCTCTAGGGACTGATATTTACCTGTACCAATAACAATTAAATCGAACTCTTTGGGCAAATCATCGTCCATGATTATACTTCGTAATATATAGCAAGAATTAAAATAACAACTTTAATATGTTTGAATTAATTGATATATCATAGATGATATCCCGACAAAGAATTATTTGACCAGGCCTTGCAAAATGTATAAGAAACAGCTGTTTGATATCGATACTGGGTGTTTCAAAGATTTTCTTCATATTCCGCTACAAGGTGGCCCATAAACTCCAAAAAGCTTTGTGTTGCCAAATCGAAAATTATTCAATAAAGTTCGGTGTACACTCTGTGGCAAATTTTATTATAACCTGATGGGGAAGGATGCAATGCAACAAATGCACATGTTTTTATTCTGAAAAGTGAATTATTGAAGAAACGTATCCTTGAAAAATGGCTATTTTTGCGCGATAATGCTAATGCTAATCCAGTGCTAAAAGAAAACAGCCCTAATGAATATTTATAACCAGTACGAAATTATACATATATGGTACAAATGTTATCATTTGTTGAATAGGCATAATCCAAAGTAACAATTTAAAAAGTTTATATTGTTTAATTTGAATTGCAAGAGAAAATTTACCGTGAACGAATGATTATTTTAGCACGAAATTGTGTGACTTAATACCGGCGTTTATTGGACAAAAATTAAACTGAAACAGTCGTGGGAAAATTTAGGTTATGCTTACCCAGCAAAAAATTTGGTTGTTGTTCTAAAGGCACAACTTTAAAATCACTTCTAAAAATGTCCTCCCAATGATGTTTTTATTTTAACTACACAGGAAGTTCTTTTAATTCGATATTTTAAAACTCGCTTTTATATTTTTTGTTTCAAATAGATTAAAAACAAAGTAAGAATAATAAAATGCTACAAATTATTAAAATTTTGTAAAAAAAATGCTAAATCCTTTCTAGAAGAATTGCGAATTTATGAAAATATTTGGGGTCATTACTTTAGACAAGCATTAGAATGCATTAAAAACCATAAAAAATTATATAAATTATTTATTTAACAAAATATTAAAAAAATTTTTAATTCACATCCAAATCTCTGAATTCGGATCTCACCTTAAGAAGTGATGCAAATTCAGTGCAATGGCTGTTGAAATAATGGACAGAAAAAAATTTCACCAAAATTTTTCCAATTAAAATCTTAATTGAGTTTTAAAAAATAATCAATTAAAAATTTAATTGTTTCGACAATTTTTTTAATTGAAACAAAAATCAATCACAATTTTTATTTTATTTTCAATTAATTTTTTAATTGATACTATCATTTCTGTGATTGAAAACATTTCAATTAAAAATTAATTGGATCAATTAATTTCGTGAATATTTCCAGAATATTCAATGATATATAATCATAGTTTGAAGAAATACTGCATGGTATTTGGTAGGGGAAGATGACAAACCCATAAAACACCTTTAGCTACGCCTATGCCATTAAGCAAATGCCGACAATCAAAATTCTGCTCAAATGAAAAAATTGTAATCACCTTCAGCCGATCCGGCTGAAATTTGGTACATGGTGTTTCTATATGGTTTTTAATGGCCATGCAAAAATTGGTCCACATCGGTCCATAATTATATAGCCCCCATACAAACCGATCACCAGATTTGACCTCCGGAGCCTTTTGGAAGACCAAAATTCATCTGATTCAGTTAAAATTTGGTACGTGATGTGAGTATATGGTCTCTAACAACCATGCACGAATTGGTCCATATCGGTCCATAATTATATATAGCACCCATATAAATCGTTCCCCAGATTTGACCTCCGGAACCTCTTGGAGGATCAAAATTCATCCGATCCCGTTGAAATTTGGTACGTGGTGTAAGTATATGGTCTCTAACAACCATGCACGAATTGGTCCATATCGGTCCATAATTATAGATAGCCCCTATATAAACCGATCCCCAGATTTTACTTCCGGTGCCTTTTGGAGAAGCAAAATTCATCCAATCCGGTTGAAATTTGGTACGTGGTGTTATTATATGGTCCCTAACGACCATGCCAAAATTTGTCCATATCGGTCTATAGTTATATATAGCCGATCCCCAATCACACAAAAATTGGTCCATATCGACTCATAATCATGGTTGCCACTCGAGCCAAAAAAAATCTATCAAAATTTTATTTCTATTTTATTCTATTGAATATTATTTTGTTCTATTGAAAATTTTGTCAACATTTTATTCCTATAGAAAATTTTGTCAAATTTTATTTCTATAGAAAATGTTGTCAAAATTTTAGTTCTATAGAGTATGTTGTCAATATTTTAATTCTTTGAAAATTTTGTCAAAATTTTATTTCTATAGAAAATTTTGTCAAAATTTTATTTCTATAGAATTTTTTTTTCAAACTTAATTATATACGTATTTAATCGGCCTTTTTTAGTTTAATATATATCCCGTATGGACTACCTTGCAATTTAGAAGACGGTGTTAGGAAGTTTTAAGATACATTGCCATCGGCAAGTGTTACCGCAACCCACACCCAGAAAAAAGTGCCTTCGAAACTAAAGGAAAAAATTTTCATCAATATAGTTTATCCATTTTATTTCCATTAAGGTAATTTTTTGTGAAAAATAATAAAATTTACTCGTTTCAGTAAAAAAAAACCTAAACTGTAAGCAGTTAGGAATAGTTCATTAACTAGAATAAGGCATGGAATTTTACTCATACTATTTTCTTCGCTGGGTATAAGAATTTACTACTGAAAAAGAAAATTTTATTCACCGATAACAAAGCATTCGTAAAAATAAACAAAAACCGAACTAAAACCAAGTTTCCTCAAAATTAGTAAAATTTCTTATAAAATGATAATTGCGACTTCCTTTATAATAGAAAGTTTTTCATACATACGAACAACACTTGGCATAGAAAAATATTTTAGTTCATTCGTACTAAGAAGTATGCAATCCTTTCAAAACATAAGGAAACACACTTGTTAGAATATAGGAAATTTTCCTAAATTTCTATTGTCTACCTGTAATCGATACCTGTCATCGTAATCGATGCACTGAAAAAACAGTGAACCCGCCAGGAAGAAAATTTTCGGTTAATTTTAGAAAATTTTGAATATTTGTAGAAAATTTTAACTAAACAGTATTACAAACGTTGGCATCACGCCGATGTCATAAACATAAGTAAATATTTTTCGACAAATTGAAGAAAATTTATTAGACATAACTAAGTTTTTTCACTTGTTAAAGAAAATTTTGTAGTTTGAAAGAAAAACTTATAGTTCAAAATTGCAAGAATGTCTTTAGTGACATACGAAGTTCATATGGATGCATTTTTGGTAAAATTTACAAATTTAAAGAAATTCTGAACTATTTTGTGGAAGACACGAATTTAGTTAATCTTTATACTTCATTTGAGTATATTTTTTTCCTCGGGTTTAGTTAATTTAACTCACGTACACAAAAAATTATTAGAGGAAAGAAAACTTTCTCCAAACATAATAATTCTATGAACTAAAATAAAGTTAAATTGGCTTTAGTGAAATAGGGAGTTCACTTTTTTTTGAGTGTGTGTTTGCGCGTGGGTGTAATCGATATATTTGCGCGTCGGTTGTTTTTTTAGTTGGAATCGCGTTGTTTTGGTATACGGAGAGATTGTTAAAAAATAATATGGTAAAATAATATAATAAATAACAAATAAAATATATAAAATATTTGTTATTTTAAATTAGTGAGAAAAATTTTCGTTTTTTTAAATAAATCTATCAATGTTCGTGATAGTGTATAAAGAAAGAAAACACCAGCAGAATAACAACCCTTTCATTTGTCTTCATTTTGGAATCTTCAATTATCAGGTAATATTCAGTGACGCTAACCTTTTGCAACAAAAATGTTTTATGATTTTTTATATTTGTAGGTATTGAAATTGTAAAAGGAGGACAAAATCGTTAGGCAGCAACTTAAAAGTGAAAAGTACAAGAAGAAGAAAAAGTGCGTTTTACAGTTGATAATATCACACGGAAATTGGAAATAGTGGAATAATAAACTAATATTTCAAAGAGATTCGATGCTGTTGATTCTTAATAAATATATTCAATATATTAATAAAACATGTCTTTTATTGAAGATAAAATTGCTTATAGAAATAAATAAAATTGTATTTAAAAACGAAGGTAAGCAGTTCTAATTATGAAGTAAAAGTTTTACCACAAATGTGTAAGATTTGTCGAAATGAATGAAAAAATTTCAATAAAATCATTCCATATATGAATTCAAATTAGTTAAATTTTTTCATTCTGTAGTATAGTGGTATATAAATATAGGAAAATGTTAACTAATATATGGAATGCATTATTCCTAATTTCTACGAAAATCACATCGTTCAAACAAATAAAAATGTCTTTGGCGCTATACGAAGTTCAACTTTTTTCACAATGAGTTCATTTTAACTTAAAGAAGGGGTCACTTTTTTCTGGGTGCAAGTAATTTAATTGTGGATGACCGTCTTTAGTAGAAGTTTCTACGCAATCCATGGTGGAGGGTACATAAGCTTCGGCCTGGCCGAACTTACGGCCGTATATACTTGTTTTTTTTTTTCATAAAAACTTGTCAAAAATGCACTCAAAAAAAAGTTTACTTGGATCCAAAGATTTTAACCTTCCCTTAAGGATTTTGGTATTGATTCCGAGCCAAAGATGCGTCTTCTTTGAAATAAAGAATTTTTTTAGCGACTTATCTGGCCTAATATCTAGGACCAATAAAATTAAAATTAGGATACAGATCGCATTTATCAAATTTTCATTCTCTTTTCGCGGTTTATTAATAAAGGTACTCACATACTAACAAATGCCAGTTTAAAAATTCAAATTATAACGGATACATGTAAGTAAAAAAAGGTTTCCTTAATTCCAAAAAAAAGTTTAAACCAAAGACGCTCAAAATAAGTCTTAGCCTATATTTGAAGCGTTTTTATCTTAAATCTAAAGTTTCAATATTTCAGTTAATTTAAGGACAATTTCAAAAATGTGTTTTTTTACTTTAAGGAAAATTAGGCTTAGTTCAAAGACATGGGACTAACCGTAGGGACGCGAATTTACAAAATTTGTGTCCTAAACTTAATGAAAAAAAATGTTGAAGTAAAGATTATAAACTTTATTTTAATTAATATTTCATTATTTTAAAGAAATTTGTCCTTAATAGTTTGTAAATTTCGCATCCTAAAATTTAAGTTGCGTAATCTTTAATATAACGTAAATATTTTTTTCAATGGGGATTTTGCGTGACGAAATTTCATTTAAATTGAGGATTTTTGGGGCCCAAAGTATCCTAATTTGGGGACAAGAGGCAGAAAAATTCTAGCAACCCTGATTTCAATTTCAATGACACTTAAGCATACCCGGAATTTAATGGTAAAGGTTATAAGCTCCAGGGCCTTAGGCTTTTCTATATCCAGGTGACAATATATTGGGTTGCATATTCAAAACAAATCAAAATCCAATCATCTGTTTCCTTATAATAAAAAATATATATACCATAAATATAGAGCTACTTAATTTGATTGTCGACAATTAATCATTTATTTGCCAAAAAAAAAAGTAAAAGAAAAACACAAAATAAATACTCCAAAATGTGTATATCTTTAACACTGATATGAATGCATGGACACAATGACTGATAAGCGATGTGAAAAGTTCTCACATATATCGACAACAGAGGAAGAAAACCGAAATTGGCAAAAATATTCCCTCAGATGAGACATCACGATTATATCGAGCAGTGTCATCAATGTACAGCGTACCAACCACATAATTCCATGGCATCAGGTGTTTTGCAGGTTATTGTACTCGGAACTTGGTCATTTCATTCAATAATTGAGCTTTCTTTTAATATCTATGAATCGGCGATATTGATAAACGTGGTGTATCTCTGTAGATTGTTAGAAAATTTTAGGTGGGAAGAGGATAGCCGATACGAAGTGTTACAAATTCAAAGGTAGATTTTGTTTTGTGTGGAAATATTCTTTTATTTATTTAAATTACAACAAGTATATACAGCGGAAAGTTCGGCCAGGCCGTATCTTATGTAGCCTCCACCATGGATTGCGTACAAAGTTTTACTTAAAATTGTCATCCACAATCGAATTGCTTGGATTTTAGCACAACCCGTTGGTACACAAAAAAAAAATATTTTTTGTCTTCAATCACGAAATTAATTAAACCAAATAATTTTTACCAAAGTCAATTTAAAAATTAATTGTTCCAATTAAAATATTTATTGATATAATTAATTTTTGTGATTGATTTTTGTTTCAATTAAAAAATTTGTCGGACCAATTAAATTTTTAATTGAATTTTGAAATTGAAAATTCAATTAAAATTTTAATTGGAAATATTTTGGTGATATTTTTTTCTGTGTAAGGTTAGTTCTTAGTTGGTCGGAGGCTATATATTTATGGACCTATATGGACCAATTTTTGCATGGTTGCTAGGGGGCATTTACTGACATCGTGTACCAAATTTCAATCCGATCGGATGAATTTTTCTCTTGCAAGAGGTTCCGGATGTCAAATCTGGCCTGCTGTGGTCTGATATGACCCATTTGTAATACCGTCAGACCTATATAAAAAACAAACAAAACTACTTGTAGTAAGTTTCAAGTCGATAGCTTGTTTCATTCGGAAGTAAGCGTGACGGACGCACGAACATCGCTAGATCGAATTTCGTCACAACCCGGGATAATTTTATACTTTATAGGGTTTGGGACCAAGGTTACGATGGGTTACAAATATATGGCCTTTAACATCCAAAATATGGTCCATATCGGCCCATTATTTTACATAGCTTCCATATAAACCGATCCCCAGATTATGCTTGCGGCTCCTCTTGGAGGAGCAAAATTCGTCCGATCCTGTTGAAATTTGGTAGGTAGTGTTGGCATATGATCTCCAACATTCTTGGAAAAACTAGTTCATATCGGTCCATAATAATACATAGCTCCCAAATAAAACAGATATTGCTTGCGGATAATTTTGGATGAGAAAATTTCATTCGATCCGGTTGATGCTTGTGTAAGTATATGGGCACTAATAACCATGCAAAAAATTGTCGATATCGGTCCATAATTATATGTGGCTCCCATATAAACCTATCCCCAGAGTCTCTTGTAGCAGCAAATTTCGTCCGATTCGGTCCGATTTGTTCGAATTGGTTAACTTTGGCACGAATTATGCCCTCAAAACGTCCGACAATGACCACTAATAACCATGCAAAAAATTGTCGATATCGGTCCATAATTATATATAGCCCCCATACAAACCGATCCCTAGAGCCTCTTGTAGAAGCAACTTTCGTCCGATTTGTTCCAATTGGCTAACTTTGGCACGAATTATTCCCCCAAAACGGCCGATAATGCCATCACATGCTGCACGATAGTAGCTCTGCGGTATTTAAGTCCATTTCCGTCAATGCGCTGTCTTGAGATGATCGACAATATGGTATCTTTAGTGCCATCTCTAAAATGCCACAAGCGCAGAAGTCCAACGGATTGAGATCCGCAGATTTTGGTGGCCATTGTGATGTAGAAATGAAGTGAGGAACCTCCTTTTTAAGCCATTGGTTGGTTGGCGCGTTCTGGGTGCGACGGTGCTTAGTCCTAGTGGAATGTCCACGGTCTGTGGCCAAAATGTTTGTCTTGCCAGGGCTTTGTTAGGACGTTCAAAGGTCGACGAATACGAGCGAGGAGAGACCATCGGACGTTACGGCGGCACATACCATCGGAGGCGTTTAAGTTCTGGTGAACAATCGAAGGCGTAAATTTTCGGGTGACCTCTTTGGCAAATAACCTCGCTCATATTGTTTATTCACAAATTGCCCAATTTGGAATGGTTAGTTATCGGAGAAAATCAAATTCGGTAACTGGTCACTTTAGTGCTGACGAAGCAACTGCTTGGCTCTTTCCAGTCTAACCCCTTTTTGTACATCGGTGATCTCTTGGAATTGTTGGAACTGTAATGGTTTTAGTCCAAGCTCATTTTTCAATATGTGTTGCATCCGCTCTCGCGATATGTTCATCTCACGGGCAAGTTTTCTACCACTGGGATGTGGATTTCGATCAAATTTGGCCTTCACTTTTCAGTACATTTCTGGAGTTGTTATTGTATAAAAAACCCACCAATGGTTCCCAATTTACAAAAAAATTATAAAATTTTTTCCGTTACCGTGACTCGAATATGAATTGTCTGCTCCATACGCGTTAATAGTCGCCTTAGCACATTGAAACACCAACGGCGTTGCCATAAGAATGCCTAACGATTATTTCAAGAATTTTCATTGCCAATGAAAAACGAATGACGTTCATGGTAGACGAAACCGTGATCATTCCGTTTTGGTTTTTCGTGAACGTTTCTGTTTCATTTTGTTACCGTCCGTTCACGATCTTGGAACGTAATTTTTTCCATTAGTGTATATAACCGCACAAAAATTTTTTTTGTCTGATTCAATCACGAAATTAATTGATCCAATTAATTTTTTTATTGAAATGTCTTCAATCACAGAAATGATAGTATCAATTTAAAAATTAATTGAAAATTAATTGAGCTTATTAAAAAATTAATTGATACTATTAATTTTTATGATTGATTTTTGTTTCAATTAAAAAAATTGTTAAATCAATTAAATTTTTAATTGAATATTTTTTAAAACTCAATTAAAATTTTAATTGGAAAATACATGTATCGAATTTATTTTATATCAGAAATTAATCCTCATATAAAAATTATTTATTTGACAAAATATCACAGAATTTTTTAATTTACATCCAAAACATTGTATTCGGATCACACATAAAGAAGGGATGCAAATTCAGTGCAACGGTTGTTGAAGTGGAGGACTTCCGTCCTATGATAAGCCCATGTTAAATTCATCGCTTCTGCGTCAAGTTTGCACCACTTCTGGATCCAAAAATAACATTTTTGGCGACGCTTTTTTTGTTGGGATTTAAATTATCGATGGGATATATAAGATTCCTCAAAAACTCCAACAAAAATTGTTCTTATATATCCGATTTCCACTCGAGCTAAAAATAATCTACCGAACTTTGGAGAAACCAAAAACTACCAAACAAATCAATCTTATTTTGCAAAAATCTATTTTAATAGAAAAATTTGTCAAAATTTAATTTGTATAGAAAATTTTTGCAAAATTTTATTTCTATAGAAAATTTTGCCAAAATTTAATTTGTATTGTTTAAAAAATTGTATTTCTATAGAAAATTTTTGCTAAATTTTATTTCTATAGAATATTTTTTCAAAACTTTATTTCTATAGAAAATTTTTACAAAATGTTATTTCTATAGCAAAGTTCTGCAAAATCTTATTACTATAAAAACTTTTTGCAAAATTTTATTTCTATAGAAAATTTTTTCAAAATTTTAGTTCTATAGACAATTTTTGCAAAATTTTATTTCTATAGGATATTTTTGCTAAATTTTATTTCTATAGAATTTGTTTTCTAAATTTTATTTCTATAGAAAATTTTTGTAAAATTTTATTTCTATAAAAATTTTGTAAAAATTTTATTTCTATAGAAAACTTTGTCACAATTTTATTTCTATAGAAAATTTTATCAAAATGTTATTTCTATAGACAATTTTGTCAAAATTTTATTTCTATAGAACATTTTTGCAAATAAAAAATTGTATCGAAATTTTATTTCTATTTTGTCAAAATTTTATTTCAATAGAAAATTTTGTCAAAATTTTATTTCTATAGAAAATTTTGTTAACATTTTATTTCTATAGAAATGTTTGCAAAATTTTATTTCTGTAGAAAATTTTTGCAAAATTTTGTTTATACAAAAAATTTTTTGCAAAATTTTATTTCTATAGAAAATTTTTCAGAATTTTATTTCTATAGAAAATTTGTACAAAATTTTATTGCTATAGATAATTTTGTCAAAATTTTGTTTCTATACGAGGGCGGTTCGGAAACTTCTTAGCCTATCAATGAAAGGGAATAGCTAGTTTTTCAAAAATATTTTTATTTTTCAATATAATCTCCTGAAACTTCAATATACTTAGCCCAACGCTTTTCAAGCAATTCTATCCCTTGATTAAAATAGTGTTCCTCAAGGTCTTCCAAATAGTGGTTTACAACTGTAATTGCATCTTCATTTGAGGTAAAACGCTTGCCAGCAAGGAATTTCTTTAGATTTGGGAACAAGTAAAAGTCACTGGGAGCTAAATCTGGAGAATAAGGTGCGTAGTCAAGCAACAACTCATACTTTAATTCGTTGATTTTAGTCATTGTTAAAGCACTCTTGTGCGCTGGCGGTTGTCTCGATGATAAGTTATTTTTTTTTTGTGTTGTAAGCCAGGACGTTTTTCTCGAATTTGTACATTTAATTGATCCAAAAGGTTGCAATAGTACTCTGAATTTATTGCTTTACCCTTTTGCAGATAGTCAATCAATAAAATACCGTTGAAGTCCCAAAAAACCGTTGCCATAACCTTACCAGCCGATTGAATAGTTTTTGCCTTCTTTGGAGCACTTCCTCCAGCTTCAGTCCATTGTTTGGATTGTTCTTTTGTCTCTGGAGTATAGTGGTGGATCCATGTCTCATCAACAGTTATGAAACGACGCTTAAAATCCATTTTATTTCGCTTAAAACGATCCAAACAAGCTTGAGAAATGTTCATTCTTATGCGTTTTTGATCGACTGTTAACAAATGTGGCACCCATCTTGCAGAAAGCTTTTTCATCTGTAGTTCTTCATGCAAAATTAAATGGACTCGATCATTTGAGATGCCCATGATATTAGCAATTTCACGCACTTTTATTCGTCGATCATTTAATACCATATCATGCACTTTGGCTACAATTTCTGTTGTTGTTGCTGTTTTTGGACGTCCACTACGTGATTCATCTTCAATGCTTGTACGACCACGTTTAAATTCAGCAACCCAATTTTTTGCTGTTGCATATGAAGGAGCACTTTCACCTAACACATTCACTATATCATTATGAATTTTTTGTCCCGATAAACCGTTTTTATGTAAATATTTAATGACAGCACGCATTTCTAATATTTCCATTGTAAAAAAATTGCGGGTGCGTCTTTTTTGAACACCTGTTTCTATATGAAGGAGTTGCCAGATCGAAACAAAATTTAACATGTGTTCATAACAGAGATTCCAAAACACTTAACTTTTTTTCTGTTTGTGCTAGGCTAAGAAGTTTCCGAACTGCCCTCGTAGACATTTTGTCTAAATTTTATTACTATAGAACATTTTTGCAAAATTTAGTTTTTAAATGTATCTTCCGAAAGCATACCATTTGAACAGATCTACTTGGTAGAGTAACTGTCATCAAATCCCCCTGGAATTCTATACATTTCCAAGCGCTCCGCTACGACGAAGAGTTTGCAAATGGAACTATTATATTTGATTCAAATCTTTAATATTCAAGATTCGGCCTGGCCGTTATTAATTGCATTTTTGTCCACTTTTTGGACGCGATGCAACACTCCCAGTATCACGGTAACGAGCAATGGTATGAGAAATAAAATATCTATTCACATTTAAATGCTGGAAGGCTCTACCGATAGCAGCTTGTGGTTTTCAGTCAAATATAAAGCAATCACACTATCACGCTTTAATTCCATTGCAAATTCTGAATGATCAAAATGCTTTTGTAAGCTTTTGAAAAACTATATGAAGTGAACAGTCACTGGAATAGATCTGTGAGTTGTCAGACGAGTAGTTCAGCCTTAAGTTAGTTGCAATACATATCAGTTACCTTTGTTGTTCCCGGATAATTCTCCATGATTTATTTCCTTGGGGTTCTGATATCTACCCCCACGAAAGAAGGTTGTAAATCACAGCAATTGTTTTGCTCATATGCTTAACCACGCGAATGTGTTTTCATTTTGTTTTTGTTTCGACCAAAAAGGTGTGAATGAGCCATTTGTGAACTTTTATCGGTTAATGACAGTTCTGCATTTTTCTGTCACTGCTATTAGCATACCTTCTACGTTCAAAATAATAATGCTATTAATAATCATTTTGTACATAACGAATGCATAATCATAACTTAACAGTTATAAAACAAAGCAAAACAAAACAAAACAAAAAAATCTAAAAAAAATGTATAACAGTTTTTCCATGGGGCATTTACCTACAAATGAAACGTAATGACTTCAGTTCATTTAACTTTTAAAGAGAACTCTTTTCAAATACGTAGAATCTGCAATTGAACAGCCCCTTCTCTTTCCTAACGAATCGAATTCGTTAGAATGAAATTGATCTTGAACCATGGCCAATGAAAGAGTATTAGGAAAATTTTAAAATTTCTAATGAATATGCTATTCTGTAATGTAATTTTTGTGTTTGTGTAAATTTCTAAAAAAAAAGTAAAATAATAAACAATGAATTTGCATTAACCAATTTCGATAAAAAAAAATACTGTCCAAGAAGAGTTCAGTGACTTGGGTGAACCCTATGGATTTGTATTCAGTTTTTTTTTGCATACTCCAACTAATGTTAAAGTCGCACGTTCTGGATATTTTTTCTTTAAGCAAAAACTTATTTTTTTGCTGCTTCTAGGTTTTTTCGTAATTTTTTATTGCTAACTTTTTTTCTGTTTATATTACGAGAATAGATTTTGTCTGATCAGCAGTTATAACGATAGTTAAATATTTTTCAATTTTTCCTTTTTACGAGAATAATTTTAAATTGTCTTGATTCATGTTGATGTTAAATTGCTGTTGGAAAATATTTTGGAATTCTACAGAGTTTTATGACCTTTTGTTTGTCCATTACATATGGCGTCTTGCAAGTTCTTAAAAAAATATTTTTTTTTATAAATATGCATATATTATAAAAATAATTATTAAAAATGTATGGTCCTCTTTATTCGTGGTCTGAACAACTTGGTTATATATGTGTATATGGCAGGAGGAAATGGAATTTCCCCACACCCTCACAAAAAATCGCTTCTGCAACATATACTCCCAAACATATTTTGCTTCAAGCATATACATTTTTGTGTATTGCCCAAACATTTATATGTTTGATCTCTACCAATATATAATATGTTTGAAAGCATATTGGTCTAAACAATATATGTTTGGGTAGTCTAAGTTCCAAACATTTTGTATTTTTGCATCCAAATTCAATAATGTTGTCTTCCAAAAAACAATATGTTATTATGTGACCATATAATATGTTTGGAAGCATTTTGCACCCAAAAATATTATATGCTTAAAAAAAATTCTCCCAAACAATATTGTGCTCAAAATTTTATTTATTTATTTATATATTTACAATCATAATGAATTATGAAAATAAACAGGTAATATAGGTGCTAACAACATAGGCTTTCGACCTGAATGCTCAAAATTTTGTTTCTGCCCAATTGTATATTCCCCGACATCTTTCTCACTTCCACGAGATTTTTTAGTTCTTAGCACCTTTTTTGGTAATACAAACATTGTAGAAGAAATTATTCAAATTTATGATTTTTTTTATTTTAATTTTACCTTTTGCCGGACGGGGATTCGAACAGCGGACCACACAGTTTGTAAGGATCAAAGACGTAGCTGATCAATTGCCCAAGGAAAAATAAAATGTTAATTTTGTAATAACAAGCAACAACCACCAACTTAATTCAATAACGCTCCCTATTAAATAGCGCTCCAAGCTACTAAACACATATATGTTTATAGGCTATTTCTAAATTAATATATGTTTGCATCCAAGCATATTATATTTACAAACATTTTATGTCCCAAACATAATATGTTCTAACATATTAACATACATGTCCCAAACATGTTATGCTAGTTTATGAACATTATATGCTTGCACTCAAAAATATTGTGTTTAAAAAATTGTGTTCCAAACATATAATGTTTATAGCCAAACATATGAAAAGCAGTCTTTTTCATCCGTGCAGTACCATTTCTGGACCCAGCAAAAAAAATGGAAGTTCTTCAAAAAGCACGTTAAAAGCACTTCCAAAAATGTCCTCCCAAAGATGTTCTTTATTTTAACTGTAGAAGAAGTTCAATTAAGTCAATTATTTTATAACAGTCTTTTTTCATATTTTTAATAGGAAATTTAAAATTTTTTGTTTCAAATGCGTTAAAAACAGATTAAGAATTAAACAAGTAAGGAAAGTCTAAAGTCGGGCGGGGCCGACAATATTATACGCTGCGCCACTTTGTAGATCTAAATTTTCGATACCATATCACATCTGTCAAATGTGTTGGGTGCTATATATAAAGGTTTGTCCCAAATACATACATTTAAATATCACTCGATCTGGACAGAATTTGATAGACTTCTACAAAATCTATAGACTCACAATTTAAGTCGGCTAATGCACTAGGGTGGAACACAATGTTAGTAAAAAATATGGGAAACATTTAAATCTGAAGCAATTTTAAGGAAACTTCGTAAAAGTTTATTTATGATTTATCGCTCGATATATATGTATTAGAAGTTTAAGAAAATTAGAGTCATTTTTACAACTTTTCGACTAAGCAGTGGCGATTTTACAAGCAAAATGTTGGTATTTTGACCATTTTTGTCGAAATCAGAAAAACATATATATGGTAGCTATATCTAAATCTGAACCGATTTCAACCAAATTTGGCACGCATAGCTACAATGCTAATTCTACTCCCTGTGCAAAATTTCAACAAAATCGGAGTTGAAAATTGGCATCTGTGGTCATATGAGTGTAAATCGGGCGAAAGCTATATATGGGAGATATATCTAAATCTGAACCGATTTCAACCAAATTTGGCAATCATAGCTACAATGCTAATTCTACTCCCTGTGTAAAATTTCAACTAAATCGGAGCAAAAAATTGGCCTTTATGGTCATATGAGTGTAAATCGGGCGAACGATATATATGGGAGCTATATCTAAATCTGAACCGATTTCAACCAAATTTGGCATGCATAGCTACAATGCTAATTCTACTCCCTGTGCAAAATTTCAACTAAATCGGAGCAAAAAATTGGCCTTTGTGGTCATATGAGTGTAAATCGGGCGAACGATATATATGGGAGCTATATTTAAATCTGAACCGATTTCAATAAAATTTTGCGCACTTGACTACACTACTAATTGTACTCCTTCAACCAAATTGGGATAAAACTCTGGCTTCTGGGACCGTATTAGTCCATATCGGGCGAAAGATATATATGGGAGCTATATCTAAATCTGAACCGATTTCAGTAAAATTTGGCACACATGATTATATATCTAAATCTGAACCGATTTCAGTAAAATTTGGCACACATGACTATAGTACTAATTGTTCTTCTTGTGCAAAATTTTAAGCAAATTAGGGTAAAACTCTGGCTTCTGGGGCCATATAAGTCCATATCGGGCGAAATATATATATGGGAGCTATATATACATCTGAACCGATTTCAATAAGGTTCTATCCTGAGCCAAAACACATACTTGTGTCAAATTTGAAGTCGATTGGACCCAAACTGCGACCTAGACTTTGATTACAAAAATGTGTTCAGGGATAGATGGACAGACGGACATGGCTATATCGACTCAGGAGCCCACCCTGAGCATTTTTGCCAAAGACACCATGTGTCTATCTCGTCTCCTTCTGGGTGTTGCAAACATATGCACTAACTTATAATACCCTGTTCCACAGTGTGGCGCAGGGTATAAAAAATGTTACAAATTATTAAAATTTTGCCAAAAAAAAAATGCTAAATACTTTTAGCAAAATTGCGAATTTTTGAAAATATTTGATTTTAAGCATTCAAGACACGCGTTATAATGCATTAAAAATCATTTAAAAATTATTTATTCGTCAAAATATCACAAAATTTCTTAATTCTCATCCAAAACACTGAATTTGGATCACACCTTAAGAAGTGGTGCAAATTCAGTTCACCGGCTATTGAAATGGTGGACATGACAAGCCCATGTTAAATTCATCGCTTCTGCGCCAATTTTGCACTACTTCCGGATCCAAAAAGAGCATTTTCACTACTTTTTTTGGCGACGCTTTTTTTTGCTAGGGATTCTAGTAAACGATGTCCTTTAGTCGTTTCTTTTTTAGAGAATTACATATTGCCCACCAAAAAAGACATAATGAAAGAAGATGTAGGTATATTTTAGAAAATATTTACTAAAAAATAATTAAAGTTAGAAAATTCTAAATAAAATAGTTTTCTAACATACTTGCTACATGTTAGAAATAATTTAATACTTTTATCAAATTGAAGAAAATTTATTAAAAATAACAATTTTTTTCTGTTGTTTAAATAAAACTTCATATGTTGAAGGAAAAAATTGGATTTTAAAATTGTTAAAATGTCTTCAGCGCTATACAAAGTTCAAGACAGGTACAAATTTAGTAAAGTTTACTCATTGGAGAGACTTATGAACTGCCTATATTTTTATACCATTCGTCACACTGTGGAACAGGGTATTATAAGTTAGTGCATATGTTTGCAACACCTAGAAGGATACGAGATAGGCATATATATGGTGTCTTTGGCAATATTGCTCAGGGCGGGTCCCTGAGTCGATATAGCTATGTCCGTGTGTCTGTGAACACATTTTTATAATCAAAGTTCAGATCGCAGTTTTAGTTCAATCGACTTAAAAATTTGACAAGTTTCTGTTTTGGGCCAGAATAGAACCCTATTGATTTTGGAAGAAATCGGTTCAGATTTGCTTGAAAGTTTTCTCAAGGAGAACAATTAATACTGTAGTCTAGTATGCTATATTTTACCGAAATCGGTTCGGATTTAGACGTAGTTCCCATATATATCATTCGCCCGATATGTCCTTATATGGCCACGGAAGCTGGAGTTTTACCCTAATACGGTTAAAATTTTGCACTAGGAGTACAACTAGTAGTGTAGTCAAGTGTGCTAAATTCTATTGAAATCGGTTTAGATTTAGATATAGCTCCCATCAGGGCTGTGGAGTCGAGCCAATTTTCCTCGACTCCGACTCCAGCATTTCTCATCAGATCGACTACGACTCCGGAGTCGACTCCGGGTAATATAACTAAATCTCATTTTAATAGCACTAATTTGTAGTTCTATTGTGGGGGTACCGTAAGTGGATCGATATAAAGTATCGTATATATTTATGTGTGCTAAAAAAAGGTCTTAATTTCACATTAGATGCCAATTGAACTCTATATTTCAAATCTAGGGCAATGTTTAATAAATAAAATAATGATATAAATACCCATCATAATATGAGAAGATACCAACAGCATATTTATTTGTGGACCAAAATTATTGTTACTATCTCAAATCCTTTAAATTTGTTGCGAGCTATATAAAGGTTTATATTCCCATATGCATGCATTTGAATCTGAATCGATTTAGACAAAATTGTATATACTTCTACGAAATCTATGTACTTAAAATTTAAATTTAACGTTATGGGACGTAACACAATTTTAACAAAATATAAGAATGCAAGGAAAGTCTAAAGTCGGGCGGGCCGATTATAATATACTCTGCACAACTTTGTATTTAGATCTACATTTTGATAAAATCTCAAATCAGACTTCTACAAAATTTCGGGCAATATTTGGGAAATATTTATAATTGTTTAGACAATTTCGTAAAAATGCATTTATGATTCATTCATTGAAAATTTTGAAAATTTGAGTCATTTCTACAAGTTTTCGACTTAGCAGTGAGTATCTGAGAGCATACAATTTTGGAAAAATTTTTGTCTAGTAAATAAAATTTTTTATAGAAATAACAGTTTGAAAAAATTATCAATAGAAATACAATTAAAAAAAAATTGTGTAGCAAACAAAATTTTGCAAAATTTTCTATAGAAATAAAATTTTGCAAAATATTCTATAGAAACAAATTTTTGACTAAATTTTCTATAGAAATAAAATTTTGACTAAAAAAAATATTTTTATAGTAATAAAATTTTGAATACATTTTTTGTAGCAGTGAGTATCAGTGAGCATCAGTAAGAAAAAAAAAATTGAGAAAATTTGCTATAGAAATAAAATTTGACAATTTTTTCTAATAGAAATAAAATTTTGAAAAAATTATCAATAAAAATACAATTTTAGAAAAATTTTTGTGTAGTAAATAAAATTCTGCAAAATATTCTATAGAAATAAAATTTTGACAAAATTTTCTATAGAAACAAAATTTTGACAAAATTTTCTATAGAAATAAAATTTTGACAAAATTTTCTATAGAAATAAAATTTTGACCAAATTTTCTAATAAAAAAATCTATTACTATAAAATTTTGGCAAAATTTTCTATAGAAATAAAATTTTGACCAAATTTTCTAATACAAAATTCAATTACTATAAAATTTTGGCAAAATTTTCTATAGAAATAAAATTTTGACTTAAATTTTTATAGAAATAAAATTATCAATATAAATAAAATTTTGAAAAAATTATTGTGTTTGCTTTGCAAAATTTTCTATAGAAATAAAATTTTGCAAAATATTCTATAGAAACAAAATTTTGACTCAATTTTCTACAGAAATAAAATTTTGACAAAATTTTCTATAGAAAACAATATTTCTATAGTAATAAAATTTTGAATAAATTTTTATAGAAATAAAAATTTGACAAAATTTGTTATGGAAATAAAATTTTGAAAAATTTTTTCTGTGAAAAAATTTTCTGTCAATATTCCACATATGTATGTGGCCTTAAAATAAAATTAAAAAAAAAAATAATTTCGAAGTGTGAATGTGAAGTGTTTTAAAAAAATTGGTTTAGCCGGAGTCGAGCAAAATTTTTACGACTCCGACTCCAGCAAAATCTTCAGACTCCGACTCCGACTCCGGCTCCACAGCCCTGGCTCCCATATATATCTCTCGCCCGATTTTTTGCAAAATTTTCTATAGAAATAAAATTTTGCAAAATATTCTATAGAAACAAAATTTTGACTCAATTTTCTACAGAAATAAAATTTTGACTAAATTTTCTATAGAAAAGAATATTTCTATAGTAATAAAATTTTGAATAAATTTTTATAGAAATAAAAATTTGACAAAATTTGCTATAGAAATAAAATTTTGACAAAACTTTTTATAGAAATAACATTTTGACAAAATTTTCTATAAAAAACAACTTTGAAAAAATTTTCTGTCAATATTCCACATATGTATGTGGCCTTAAAATAAAATTAAAAAAAAATAATTTCGAAGTGTGAATGTGAAGTGTTTTAAAAAAATTGGTTTAGCCGGAGTCGGAGTCGAGCAAAATTTTTACGACTCCGACTCCAGCAAAATCTTCAGACTCCTACTCCAAGACTCCGACTCCGGCTCCACAGCCCTGGCTCCCATATATATCTCTGGCCCGATTTAACATACACTAATATCACCACCGAGGACAAAATTCTACTCTGATTTACGTGAAATTTTGCACAGGGAGAAGAATTAAGTTTCTGGATATGCATGCCAATTTTGGTTGAAATTGGTTCCGATGTAAATATAGCTTCCATATATATGGTTTTTCGATTTGGGCAAAAATGTCCAAAGTACCCACACGGATGGGGGGTATATTAACTTTGTCATTCCGTTTGTAACACATCGAAATATTGCTTCAAGACCCCATAAAGTATATATTCAAATTTCATCCGATCAGGCTGAAATTTGGTACATGGTGTTGGCATATGGCCAAAATTGGTCTGTATCGGTCTATAGTTATATATAGCCAATCCCCAAAAATAATCTACCAAAATATTTTTTCGATACAAAATTTTGTCAAAATTTTATTTCCTTCTGTTTTCTTTTTGTAAATTCAAGCTCGAGGTCAGAGTTTTATTTTCTGTTTTATTTTTTACACTTCGATATTTCGATCTCCTTCGGAAATCATCGACGGGAATAAATTAAATACATAAAATTAAAACCTATGTCACTGGTGTTGTCCTCTCATTTCTGTTGCTGTTACCACACTGTTACTTACGGCCGTATATACTTGTTTATATATTATTTTGTGAAGAAGCTATAAGCATTTGCTTTTTACGAGATGTTCAATTGATAAGTTGAAAATAATTTAATATTTTTTGCGTACTTTTGTTAAATGAACTAAAAAAGGGGCCAAATTATACACAAATGGATCATGAAAATTTACTAAATTCGTATTTCCCACAAAATAGTTCAGGATTTATTAAATGTTGTACATTTTACCACAAATTCTTGAACTTCGTATGCCGCTAAAGACATTTTTTTTTAAATATTAACTCCAATTTTTTTCCCACAAAGTACGAAAATATATTAAGGTGAGTCAAATTTTCCTTAGAGTGAAGGAAAACGTGTTTGATTTAAAGAAATAATCTTTGAAGATAGAATGCTTCTAATATAGACTAAAACTTATTTTTTTGAAGATTTTTTGATCGCTAGTTTAAAATTTTCCGGAAATTTTAAGAAAAAATTATAAGTATTCATGAACTAAATAAACTGCTACGTTTTTTGAGTGTATGAGTCCAATCCTAATAGTTTTTTTTTCGAATCCGATCACGACAAAACTTTTTCCACTTTCCTTCATAGGTTCACATATTTACCTTTAAATGATTGCATTACTATGATAATTCCATAAAAAAAACATTACGAAATACTGCATTTTTATTGCGAATTAAATAAAATATCATGCATATACAAGGAATTATTGATATACACAGAATTATTGCGTGATAAATTCACCTGATTATAGATTAATAATAGCCACTTATCTTTCATATCGAATATCAATAACAAAACAAGCAAAAAAATGCGCAGCAATTGCAAAAGTCCTGATTGTGAAAATACGGAACTAAGAAAAAACAAAACGAGAAAGACACCTCTTCATATATCTTCAAATAGGGACAAAGAAACAAAAATTAAAACAAAGCAAATTATCAACGATATGTTTTTGGGTGGGAACATTCCTGGAATAATTTTTACATGGCAAAGCAAAAACTCCATTATGACAATGATGACCAGGTGTGAGGCGATATGATGAAATTACCCTACCTTGCTTTGCTCAAAGTAGATGTAGAATGGATTACATCGAAGTATTTTTTTGGGTTCTTTTTATTGATTGATTGATAAGGAAGAAATTGGTGTTAATAATGATTCATTGATAAGATAAAGGCGAAGATACGATTAAAAAAAAAAAAAAAAACAAGTAAGGAAAGTCTAAATTCGGGCGGGCCGACTATAACAGTTTGGCTGATAAGTACCCGGTCTAACAAAGAATAACATATTTTTTTTTTCAAAATTCGTTTTTATTATTCAACATAGTTCCCTTCAAGAGCGATACAACGATTATAACGACCTTCCAATTTTTTGATACCATTTTGGCAGTACTCCTTCGGTTTTGCCTCAAAATAGGCCTCAGTTTCGGCGATCACCTCTTCATTGCAGCTAACTTTTTTCCCTGCGAGCATCCTTTTGAGGTCTGAGAACAAGAAAAAGTCGCTAGGGGCCAGATCTGGAGAATACGGTGGACGGGGAAGCAATTCGAAGCCCAATTCATGAATTTTTGCCATCGTTCTCAATGACTTCTGGCACTGTGCGTTGTCTTAGTGGAACAACACTTTTTTATACCCTCCATCATAGGATGGGGGTATATTAACTTTGTCATTCCGTTTGTAACACATCGAAATATTGCTCTAAGACCCCATAAAGTATATATATTCTGGGTGGTGGTGAAATTCTGAGTCGATCTAAGCATGTCCGTCCGTCCGTCCGTCTGTTGAAATCACGCTAACTTCCGAACGAAACAAGCTATCGACTTGAAACTTGGCACAAGTAGTTGTTATCGATATAGGTCGGATGGTATTGAAAATGGGCCATATCGGTCCACATTTACGTATAGCCCCCATATAAAGGGACCCTCAGATTTGAGGCTTGTGGAGCCTCTAACATAAGCATATTTCATCCGATCCGCCTGAAATTTGGGACATGGTGTTGGTATATGATCTTTAATAACCATGCAAAAATTGGTCCACATCGGTCCATAATTATAAAAAGCCCCCATATAAACCGATCCCCAGATTTGGCTTGCGGAGCCTCAAAGAGAAGCATCCGATCCGGCTGAAATTTGGTACATGGTGTAAGTATATGGTCTCTAACAACCATGCAAAAATTGGTCCATATCGGTCCTTAATTATATATAGCCCCCATATAAACCGATCCCCAGATTTGGCTTGTGGAGCCTCTAACAGAAGCATATTTCATCCGATCCGCCTGAAATTTGGGACATGGTGTTGGTATATGGTCTTTAATAACCATGCAAAAATTGGTCCATGTCTGTCCATAATTATATATAGCCCCCATATAAACCGATCCCCAGATTTGGGTTGCGGAGCCTCAAAGAGAAGCAAATTGCATCCGATCCGGCTGAAATTTGGTACATGATATTGTTATATGGTCTCTAATAACCATGCAAAAATTGGTCCACATCGGTTCATAATTATATATAGCCCCCATATAAACCGATCTCCAGATTTGGCTTGCGAAGCCTCAAAGAGAAGCAAATTGCATCCGATCCGGCTGAAATTTGGTACATGATATTGTTATATGGTCTCTAATAACCATGCAAAAATTGGTCCACATCGGTTCATAATTATATATAGCCCCCATATAAGCCGATCCCCAGATTTGGCTTGCGAAGTCTCCAAGAGAAGCAAATTTCATCCAATCCGGTTGTAATTTTGAACATGGTGTTAGTATATGATCTTTAACAACCGTGCCAGAATTGGTCCATATCGGTCCATAATTATATATATAGCCCCCATATAAAACTTTCTCCAGATTTGACCTCCGGAGTCTCTGGAGGAGCAAAATTCATCCGATCCGGTTCAAATTAGGAACGTGGTGTTAGTATATGGTCGCTAACAACCATACCAAAATTGGTCCAATCACACAAAAATTGGTCCATATCGGTTCATAATCATGGTTGCCACTAGAGCCAAAAATAATCTACCAAAATTTTATTTATATAGAAAGTTTTGTCAAAATTTTATTTCTAGAGAAAATTTTGTTAAAATTTTATTCGGTTCATAATAAAATTTTCATGATTGTCAAAATTTTATTTCTACAGAAAATTTTGTCAAATTTTTATTTCTATAGAAAATTTTGTTCAAATTTTATTCGGTTCATAATCATGGTTGCCACTCGAGCCAAAAATAATCTACCAAGATTTTATTTCTATAGAAAATTTTGTTAAAATTTTATTTCTGTAGAAAATTTTGTTAAAATTTTATTTCTGTGGAAATTTTTGTCAAAATTTTCTTTCTATAGAAAATTTTGTGAAAATTTTTATTTCTATAGAAAATTTTGTGAAAATTTTATTTCTATAGAAAATTTTGTTAAAATTTTATTTCTGTAGAAAATTTGTCAAAATTTTATGTCTACTTTGTCAAACTGAATTATATGCGTATTGGATCGATCTTTTTTGATTTAATATATACCACGTATGGACTTACATACAATTTAGAAGATGGTGTTAGGAGGTTTTAAGATACCTTGCCATCGGCAAGCGTTACCGCAACTTAAGTAATTCGATTGTGGATGGCAGTGTTTAGAAGAAGTTTCTACGCAATCCATGATGGAGGGTACATAAGCTTCGGCCTGGCCGAACTTACGGCCGTATATACTTGTTGTTCTTCATATGGGGCCATTTTGCCGCGATTTCGACCTTCAAACGCTCCAATAACGCCATATAATAGTCACTGTTGATGGTTTTTGCCTTCTCAAGATAATCGATAAAAATTATTCTATGCGCATCCCTAAAAACAGAGGCCATTACTTTGCCAGCGGACTTTTGAGTCTTTCCACGCTTCGGAGACGGTTCACCGGTCGCTGTCCACTCAGCCGACTGTCGATTGGACTCAGGAGTGTAGTGATGGAGCCATGTTTTATCCATTGTCACATATCGACGGAAAAACTCGGGTGTATTACGAGTTAACAGCTGCAAACACCGCTCAGAATCATCAACACGTTGTTGTTTTTGGTCATATGTGAGCTCGCGCGGCACCCATTTTGCACAGAGCTTCCGCATATCTAAATATTGATGAATGATATGACCAACACGTTCCTTTGATATCTGTAAGGCCTCTGCTATCTTGATCAACTTCATTTTACGGTCATTCAAAATAATTTTGTGGATTTTTTTTGATGTTTTCGTCGGTAACCACCTCTTTCGGGCGTCCACTGCGTTCACCGTCCTATGTGATCATTTCACCACGCTTGAATTTTGCATACCAATCAATTATTGTTGATTTCAATGGGGCAGAGTCCGGAAACTCATTATCAAGCCAAGTTTTTGCTTCCACCGTATTTTTTCACTTCAGAAAACAGTATTTTATCAAAACACGAAATTCCTTTTTTTCCATTTTTTTCACACTAACAAAAGTTGCTTCACAAAAGACGCTCACAAACTAATTGACTTACAGACGTCAAATTTTGACACGAATCATTTGAAGGTTGGTACTATATAAAAATAATATGCATTTAATACTAGCGACGCCATCTATGTGTCAGACCGGGGACTTATCAGCCAACCTGTTAAATAGATCCCAAAAAAAAAAATCCTTAATATTTCTAATGTAAATATGTCCTAAAATTTAGGTTGCAGAGCAGAATACAGCGCTTCTTCCTACACATATAAGACGAACTTAAAATATGTAAATAATGGTGGTGCTGAAATTAGCGTAGCTGAGTTGCACTAGCGTAAGCGGGAGCTTCGTCTTTCGCTTACAAGATTGCACTCCTGTAAAGAAGAGTTGTTTCTGTACTTTATCGCGACTTCTTTCGAACAATATGCAAGTTACGATTTCATGCTCTCCCCATCCATATTTTGTTTCTGAATGCGTTGAAATTCATACATAGAAGAAGCGCATTTAATTGGGTTATTTCTTTATAAATTAATCCTTGAATTCCTTGCAAGGGTAAGTGCTGCTTGAAAATTTGAAAAATTTGAATAGAACCTACATTAAGTTACGTTGGATAACTTCTTCCAAATGTCTTCATTTAAACCCTCTGCTTCTTTTACACGGAATCAGTCCCAAAATTTAAGCATTTTTGTAAAGATCAAAATCCTTTGATTAAAGCCAACTCTTTTTGTTTTGTGTAAAATTCTCAATACCTGATACTCGTCGGATAATTTCCGTAATTTAAATCGGAAACCATCTCTATGGATGCTAATCTTAGTAAACCTACGAAAATCCCAAATAGCTAAATATAAAACCTGTCACCTGCAGTTTTTATGACCTTTTAAATCGTAAAACAAATGAAGTTTGGTTTTTGTTAGTTTAGAAAAAAAGAGTGTAGAAAACTCACATAATAAAATATTTTAGGTCAGTTGTTATTCATTTTCTATCTTTCTATTTTTTTTCGCCTGTCTATCTATTTCATAACACAATTTAACAAAATTTAAATAATCAAACCCCTGAAAAAAAAAACCAGAGATACTTAACACGACTAAAAGTTACGTGAAAGCTAAAAACACCGTCATAATTTCCAACAACAAAACACAATGTGCACAATGGCAGCGACGGTACATTTTTGTTTGAAAACTAAATTTTAATAGTAAATCACTGAAAAACATCTGATGTACGTTTAAATAAATGCTGAAGTAAATTCAGCAAAAAAAAACACACACACAAAGCTAAACTTAAGGTTTCAAGTAAAGGCCTTAAAACAAAGTCATATCAGCGGTTTAAAAAAAACTCTACGCACTTGCCCATTCGGCAACAATCTTAGGCTCTGTTGTGTCTATGACAACGAAAATCTCCCCATTGTGAATAGAAAGCCGAAAATACGAAAGAAGAAAATTACTCGGATCATAAGACAACAAACACTACAAGAAAACAGGCCCATAAATTCATGCAGCACATTCATAAATGGAAACAGCGAAGTCGAAGTTGACGTAGTAGTTTTTGGCCGAACCTTAGATTTTTAATAAAAGTACTTCGGATTTTAGGCCTCCTTTTGTTTGTATCGAAAATAAGTGCTCCGCTAACCAAAAAAAAAAAATATTCACACACATCTTGGGAAGCATTCACGCACTTTCGTATACGTATACCCCACAGTGGGGTATTCTGGCTTAATTACCACTCGCAAAAGTTTGCTGAATTTAATTTATTTTTGAGTGTAATTAATTTTTAATTTATTAATTAAATTTTGATGTAACTTATTTACATTATTGACTTTAATTTATATTCACTGAAAATAAATATTGACCTAATATGAAATATTATGCAACTTAAATATTAGGACACGCAATTTACATAATATTAAGGACAAATTGCCACGGTTGATAGACCCAGGAAAAAAATTTGGAAGTTCTTCTCAAGGCACAACTTTAAAAGAACTTCCAAAAATGCTCTCCCAACGATGTTCTTTATTTTAACTGCACAAGAAGTTGATTTGAGTCAATTTTTTAATAACTCGTTTTTTTCATGGGTAATTAATTTTTTGTGTGTTTTGTGTGTGATACAAATTATTTAAATTTAGCCGAAAAATGCTAATCCTTTGTAGAAAAATTTCGAATTTTTGAAATTATTTGATCACAAAATTCCAGACAAGCGTTATAATGCATTAAAAATCATAAAAAAATTTAAAAATTATTTATTTGTCAAAATATCACAAAATTTCTTAATTCACATCCAAAACACTTAATTCGTCTCACACCTTAAGAAGTGATGCAAATTCAGTGCAGCGGCTGTTGAAATGGTGGACATCGGTCTTATGACAAGCCCATGTAAAATTCATCGCTTCTGCGTCAATTTGGCACCACTTCCGGATCCAAAAAGAACATTTTCACTCCTTTTTTAGCGACGCTTTTTTGCTGGGGAATTCTACTAACTTTTTTTACTGTTTTGGTAGATTGGCAGAATACTTGATGTTTTGGTGGATTTTGCGAAATATTCTCCCATCTAAGATTTTCTTTACAAATTTTCTACAGAAATACAATTTTGACAAATTTTTCTATACAACTAAAATTTTTGACAAAATTTTCTATGGAAATAATATTTGGACAAAATCCAAAGGAATTCAAGTTTTGAAAAAAATTTCTATAGAAATAAAATTTTGAAATTTTTTCTATAGAAACAAAATTTTAACAAAATTTTCTATAGAAACAAAATTTTAACAAAATATTCTATAGAAATAAGAATTTGACAAAATTTTCTATGGAAATAAAATTTTGACAAAATTTTCTATGGAAATAAAATTTTGACAAAATTTTCTATAGAAATAAAAGTTCGACAAAATTGTCTATAGAAATAAAACTTTGACAAAATTTTCTATAGAAATAAAAACATTGACAAAATTTTCTATAGAAATAAAATTTTGACAAAATTTTCTATAACAATAGAATTTTGTCAAAATTTTCCAAAGGAATTAAATTTTTTACACAATTTTCTATAGAAATAAAGTTTTGACAAAATATTCTATAGAAATAAATTTTTTATAAAATTTTCTATGGAAAAAAAAATTTGACAAAATTTTCTGGAGAAATAAAATTTTGACAAAATTTTCTAGAGAAATAAAATTTTGACAAAATTTTCTAGATAAATAAAATTTGGACAAAATTTTTTATAGAAATAAAATTTTGACCAAATTTTCTATAAAAATAAAATTTCGACAAAATTTTTTTTATAAAATTTGAACAAACTTTTCTTTTAAAAATTTTGACACAATTTTCTATGGACAAAACTTTCTATAAAAATAAAATTAATATACATTTTTAAAAAAATTTTCTATAAAAGATTTTGAAACAATTTTCTATGGAAATAAAATTTTGACAAAATTTTCTAGATAAATAAAATTTGGACAAAATTTTCTAGATAAATAAAATTTGGACAAAATGTTCTAGAGAAATAAAATTTTGATAAAATTTTCTATAGAAATAAAATTTTGATAAAATTTTCTATAGAAATAAAATTTTGACCAAATTTTCTATAGAAATTATATTTTGAAAATTTTTTCTATAAACAAATAACAAATAACATTTGGACAAAATCCAAAGGAATTCAATTTTTGAAAAAAAAAATCTATAGAAATAAAATTTTGAAAATTTTTCTAAAGAAAAAAATTTTAACAAAATTTTCTATAGAAATGAAATTTTGACAAAATTTACAATAGAAATAAACATATTGACAAAATTTTCTACAGAAATAAAATTTTGACAAAATTTTCTATAGAAATAAGATGTTGACAAAATTTTTCTATAGAAATAAAATTTTGACAAAATATTCTACAGAAATAATTTTTTTTTATAAAATTTTCTATGGAAAAAATTTTTTGACAAAATTTTCTAGAGAAATAAAATTTTGACAAAATTTTGTAGATAAATAAAATTTGGACAAAATGTTCTATAGAAATAAAATGTGGACAAAATTTTCTATAGAAATAAAATTTCGACAAAATTTCTATAGATATAAAATTTTGACAAAATATTCTATAGAAATAAAATTTTGATAAAATTTTCTATAGAAATAAATTTTTGACCAAATTTTTTGTATAAATAAAATTTTTACCACGTTTTGTATGATAAAATTTTTTATATAAAATTTTAACAAATTTTTCTTTTCAAAATTTTGAATAAAATATTGACAAAATTTTCTATAGAAATAAAATGTTGACAAAATTTTCTATAAAAATATAATTTCGAAAAAATTTTAATATAAAATTTTAACAAAATGTTCTATTAAAAATTTTGAAACAATATGCTATTGAAATAAAATTTTGACACAATTTTCTATAGAAATAACATTTTGACAAAATTTTCTATAAAAAATTGACACAATTTCTATAGAAATAAAATTTTGACAAAATTTTGATAAAATTTGCTGTAGAAACAAAATTTTGATAAAATATTCTATAGAAATAAAATTTTGACACAATTTTTTAAAGAAATAATATTTTGACAAAATTTTCTATAGAAATAATAGTTTGATAAAATTTGCTGTAGAAACAAAATTTTGATAAAATTTTCTATAGAAATAAAATTTTGACACAATTTTCTATAGAAGTAAAATTTTGACAAAATTTTCTGTAAAAACAAGTAAGTAAAGTCTAAAGTCGGGCGGGGCGACTATATTATACCCTTCACCCCTATGTAGGCCAAAATTTGTGTTACCATCTCAACTACTTCACATTTGCTGGAAGCTATATAAAGGAGACAATTTTTTTCTTCTACAAAATCTCTAGAATTAAAATTTAAATTGGCTAACGCTATTCAGTTGATTGGAGGAAACTTCCATTGAAAATGGGTCTAAAATGTGTAACAGTCTACAATATTTCTCCAACTCTGGTGTACTTATATATGGGAGCTATATATAATCTGAACCGATTTTGACTAAATTTGACATGTATAGTTGGAATAATAATTCTGCTATCTATGCGAAATTTCACGTAAATGGGAGTATAACTTTGGCCCTCCTGGTCATATGAGTGCAAATCGGACGGAAGATATATATGGAGGCCATATCTAAATCTGAACCGATTTCAACCAAATTTGGCACAATTACCGATACTACTAAACGTGCTCCTTGTGCGAAATTTGAAGCAAATCACGGGAAAACCGTGGATTTTGAGGCCATATAAGTTCAAATCGGACGAAAGATATATATGGGAGCTATATCTAAATCTGAATGGACCATTTTGACCATATTTGGCTCATACAATAGTATCGTTAAAAGTACCACTTGTGCAAAATTTGAAGTAAGTCAGGGCAAAACTCTGGCTTTTGAGACCATATAAGTCCAAATCGGGCGAAAGATATATATGTGAGCTATATCTAAATCTGAACCGATTTTAACAAAATTTGACACACTTAACGATACTATTAAACGTACCCCTTGTGCAAAATTTGAAGCAAGTCACAGCAAAACTCTGGCTTTTGTGGTCATATAAGTTCAAATCGGACGAAAGATATATATGGGAGCTGTATCTAAATTTGCACCGATTTCAATCAAATTTACCAAGCATTGGGAGAAGCTCAATTCTACCCTCTGTGCAAAATTTCACGAAGATGGGTAGTAAAGTTTGGCCTCTGTGGTCATATGAGTCTAAATCGGACGAAACATATATATGGGAGCTATATCTAAATCTGAACCGATTTGGCTGATATTTTGCAAGATTTTCGAGATTCATAAAATATTTGGATATACGCTATTTCAAGAAAATCGGTTGATAGACACGCTAACTATGACCAAATCGGAGATAAATATATATGGCAGCTATATCTATACAGACAGACGGACAGACAGACAGACAGACAGACAGACGGACATCGCTAAATCGACACAGAATTTAATTCTAAGCCGTTCGGTATACTAAAAGATGGGTCTATGACCACTATTTCTTGGCGTTACATACAAATGCACAAACTTATTATACCCTGTACCATAGTAGTGGTGAAGGGTATAATAAAATTCTATAGAAATATAGGATGTTGAGGGATGTTGTAATTCCGAAACGGCCGTCCATCCAACCATCTTGCAGCCTACAGGGCTTTACCAAAATAAATTTAACACGCATCCTTTCCTCCGTTGGTTAAGTTACTCTTGTAGTTTAGTCGATGCATGGTTTTAAGTTGAAATCAAAACAACAATAAATAGAAATAATAATCCCAAAGATATGATCAAAAACTGCGAAGTAAGATTTTTTGTAGATGGTAGTTTGTTAGTAAAATTTTTGTAGATTATTTTTGTCACGAATGGCAACCGTTCCGCGGTTGCTACAATGAAATTTAAAATAAAATTGTTTAAGGCTTTTGCTTCAAAATTTTTTTGCATAAAATTTAGGACAACTAAGGAAAGTTTTCCTTAAAGTAAAGAAAAACATTTTTGATTTAAAGAATCAATAACTGATATATTGAATCTTTAGATTTAAGGATATTTGGTAAATATTTTATGGAGTCTAAAACCAATATTTCTCCCTTACCACTAGCTGAATTAGGATATAAAAATGATTTAAGTAAATTTAAATTAACCACTGCAGAATAAAAATCCTCCAATGTGTTTAACTTTATTTGAACAGAAAAACATAAACACCTGAAACTCATGGCGCGCTATTCACTATTTTTGATGGATACGGTTTACGCATAAAATTATGATTTCATGAAATTACAATTGACACAGCCCGACAAGTGTTGATAAAATCTATTAAAATTGCAAATTTCACATTTCTATGAAAAATATTATTCACATAAGAAGTAGTAGAGTACTTATGAATGTACTGAAACAAAAATTTCTGTTATGATGTATAAATATTTATAATCGAATAAATAATCTTTTGTCGATCATTGATGTTGTTTTTTTTTTTCAAAATCAATTAATCGCAAATTGAAAAGTCGCCGTTTAAACTAAAAACTAAACTAAAAATATTGGTACTAATTCCGACAAACAAAAATTGCAGCTTCTTTAAAATAAAAAAAATTTTTAGGGAACTGTTTAGCTTTAAATCTACACGGTTGAAAATGACTGTTTTTCATATGTTTGGCTATAAACATTATATGTTTGGAACACAAATTTTTAAACACAATATTTTTGAGTGCAAGCATATAATGTTCATAAACTAGCATAACATGTTTGGGACATATATGTTAATATGTTAGAACATATTATGTTTGGGACATAAAATGTTTGTAAATATAATATGCTTGGATGCAAACATATATTAATTTAGAAATAGCCTATAAACATATATGTGTTTAGTAGCTTGGAGCGCTATTTAACAGGGAGCGATATTGAATTAAGTTGGTGGTTGTTGCTTGTTATTACAAAATTAACATTTTATTTTTCCTTGGGCAATTGATCAGCTACTTCTTTGATCCTTACAAACTGTGTGGTCCGCTGTTCGAATCCCCGTCCGGCAAAAGGTAAAATTAAAATAAAGTAAAAATCATAAAATTTAATAATTTCTTCTACAATGTTTGTATTACAGAAAAAGTTGCTAAGAACTAAAAAATCTCGTGGAAGTGAGAAAGATGTGGGGGAATATACAATTGGGCAGAAACAAAATTTTGAGCATTCAGGTCGAAAACCTATGTTGTTAGCACCTATATTAGCTGTTTTTTTCATAATTCATTATGATTGTAAATATATAAATAAATAAATAAAATTTTGAGCACAATATTGTTTGGGAGATTTTTTTTTAAGCATATAATATTTTTGGGTGCAAAATGCTTCCAAACATATTATATGGTCTCATAATAACATATTGTTTTTTGGAAGACAACATTATTGAATTTGGATGCAAAAATACAAAATGTTTGGAACTTAGACTACCCAAACATATATTGTTTAGACCAATATGCTTTCAAACATATTATATATTGGTAGAGATCAAACATATAAATGTTTGGGCAATACCCAAAAATGTATATGCTTGAAGCAAAATATGTTTGGGAGTATATGTTACAGAAGCGATTTTTTGTGAAATTGTAAAATTCATCGAATTTTTGTTCTCTGTTTGCCACATGTTAATGGAGCTATTAATGTCCAAAAAAATGCCAATTTAAAAATGCAAATTATAACAGATACGTCAAACCAATGTTTTCTTAATTAAAAAAAAAACTTGAAACCAAAGACGCAAATTCTTAATATAAGTATTAACCTATTGTGGAGGGTTTTTATCTTTAATACAAAGATACAATATCTAACTTAATGTAAAGATTATTTCTTTAAATCGAAAATGTTTTTCTTTGCTTTAAAAGAAATTTGCTTTACTTCAATGACATACGACTTAAGCAGAGGGATGAAATTTGTGTCCTTAATTCAAAGAAAATAATTCTTAAAGCAATTATTATTAATTTTTAATTAAAATTTCTTTATTTTGAAGACATTTGTCCTTCATAATGTGTAAATTGCGTATCGTCAAATTTAGGTTGCATACTCTTTTTTATTAGCACAATATTTTTTCAGCGTAAGTCCAAGTCCAAGTCTTTAAACCGACTTCAAGAGACTTAAGAAGATCTTTAGCTGATCAGAAATAAACTTAGCCAAGCGATGCTATACTATTTATACCCTAAACCCCATAGTGTTCAGGGTATAATAAGTTTGATCTGCCACAAAATGTGCCTACCATAAATATTGATTTTAGACCCCATAAAATATATACTGAACGACTCAGAATCACCTTCTGAGTCGATCTAGCCTTGGTGTCCGGCCGTCCGTCTGGCCATGTATTTGTTGTTCGCAGGATTCCGTTCGCATTTATTAACCGATTTTGATGAAATTTGGTATATGGCGTTTTTTGGCACAGGAACGGACGCTATTGAATTTGGAAAAAATCGGATCAAATTTATATATAGCTCCCATATATATATGTATCACCCGATTTCGTTAAATGGGATCAGATTGCGTTCATTTATCAACTGATAGCCGTCAAATTTTGCTACAAAGTAATCTAATATACCAACCTTTAAGTGTCCCAAATTTTGTCGAAATCGGTTCAGATTTAGATATAGCTCCCATATATATGTATCGCCGATTTTCCCAAATTTGGCCATAAGACCCTTATTTATAAATCGATCTTACTCAAAGTTGGACAAATCTAATTATCTATAGTACTCACTATATGTGCAAAAAATCATCGAAATCGGTTCAGACTTAGCTATAGCTCCTATATATATGTATCGCCCGATTTAGACAAATTTAGCCATAAAACTCTTATTTATCATCCGATCTTACTCAAATTTATCACATAGTAACCAAACCTGCACACAATCATCCAAATCGGTTCACAGTTAGATATAGCTCCCATATATATGTATTCGTTTGATTTTCGAGATTCATTTCATTTGAAAAAAGTTTCATTTGAGATGATTAATGTTTCAACTTCACCTACAATGCTTCCGTTTTTGCGTAAATATGCCTCAAATGATAATTTAAATATTCAACAAACATTTTAAATACCGAACATTAGGGACAAGGAGAACAATCCTTTTATCCAAATACAGTAATAAAATCGGGCTACGGTTGTTTTCAGACCAGGAAATCTATTTACTGATTGAACTTAGAGTGATAATCGACTCCCTCCCTATATGTTAGTTCGATGTCTAATTTCTGCTATTTTCAATCTTAATGTAACCACTGTAGTTTGTATGTTGAAAAAAATTCTCCATTGCATCCCACCACTGGGCGTATGCTTGATTTTTAATAACTTCTTGATTTGTATCAATCATACGCACCTATGAATTCTATATATTACGAGTATATCATAATAATCTGATCAATTACACAAGGGAACATAATTGAACTGTTTTTGTGTTGATTTGAAATTTATAACAAATTTTTACTAATTTGAGGTCACTGAATCCAAATTTACACTTGGTTTTTTTTCTAACAGCTCGACTTTTCGAGATATACCGTCATGTTCAAAATTAAGGCAATTCCGCTACATATTTTGGAATAACTTGAAAACGCTAAATTAAAAACAAAATCCGAAACTCCCAAACAATATTCTCTTTAAGCCGTGCTTACATCATCTTTCACTTTTCCAAGTAGTTTTAGAGATATCGTTGAAGAAATGTCTTTATTTTAACAAAGCTTCACCTTTAGCTCGGAACCAATATGAAAATCTGTAAGGAAGGTCAAAATCTTAAGAATGAAATCAAAAAAAGTCCCCAAGTTAATTTCAATTGCCTGAAATTTGGAATCTTATGACCCTTTCGCTATTGTCTGATATTTTAAAGTATGTTAGTTCAAACATCTCATTTAATGGAAACCACTAATCAATACCACAACTGTTCAAATTACTTTTACTCTTGTGCTTTCTTTAAGATAAAGAAAACCAAATTCCAAATTCTTAACTGACCTACAAAAAAAACAAAATGATTCAAACCGACTTCGCTAAAAACCAAAAACAATAGAAAAGGAAGATTGGAAAATGCGCGACGTCATACCAAAAGTTGCATTTACGGTGTTCGATACATACACGTTCGTTCATTTTTAATTTGCAATATTTTTTGTTAAAAACTCACAAATGATGTTAATATTTGTGTAAATAATAATGAGAAACTTTTGACCTATTGTTCTACGTCATTCCCTGATATACATTTCTTTTTATTCTTAGTTTAATTTGTGGAACAAAAAATCATAAACGACACGTTTGCATCGAACGCCGTCAATGGTTTGATACCCTCTGCTGCCATTTTCCCATCTTCATCTTCCATTGTTTTTGCTAAAAACCCAAATAATTTCAAACAACCACACCAATCTAAAAATATCTCCAGACAAAACGCGTCGATGTATAAAAGTAGCAGCAGCAACATCGAACGCATGATAGCCGGCAGTAATGCAAAGGCGCAACAACAATAACAATGAACAACTAAACGATGACGTTATCGCAACCAAAGATTTTGAATTACAGAAGATGGGAGAATGGCTACTGAGCACATCAAACCATTTACCACATTAGTTTAATACTCGAACCAAACGCGTATACGACAAGTATTGACATAGCATTAAATTGCAAATAAAATGAAATTAAGTGCACGAAATAAACTTCCTTAAACGGGAAAATGTAGTTTTTTTGTTGTTGCCTAAAATTTAACATTATTTCATTAAGAAAATTAAGTTTTTCATTTAAAAAATAAAAACGAAAAACAAATAAAAAAAATTACGAACATGTATGAAACTAACATGGTAAATGCAACATTTGGTATGACGCAAGCCAATTTCCTATCTTCCTCAGGTTTATTGTCTTTGATCGCAACGTTAGTATAACCAAAGATTTTGAATTACAGAAGATGGGAGAATGGCTACTGAGCACATCAAACCATTTACCACATTAGTTTAATACTCGAACCAAACGCGTATACGACAAGTATTGACATAGCATTAAATTGCAAATAAAATGAAATTAAGTGCACGAAATAAACTTCCTTAAACGGGAAAATGTAGTTTTTTTGTTGTTGCCTAAAATTTAACATTATTTCATTAAGAAAATTAAGTTTTTCATTTAAAAAATAAAAACGAAAAACAAATAAAAAAAATTACGAACATGTATGAAACTAACATGGTAAATGCAACATTTGGTATGACGCAAGCCAATTTCCTATCTTCCTCAGGTTTATTGTCTTTGAGTATAACCATCTAACCAAAAATAAACGAAGACCCCATGATTACAGCTTGTACGACAAACAATCAAGCAACCAAACAAACGTGTGGACAGACATGTATGAGCCACTTCAACTTCAAGCATAAGCAAAACAAACCTCTAAGAGCCTACCAAATAAAGATGAAGACGAAGAAGACAAATAAACGAAGCATTGTTAACTCAACAGACACGAATACAAACACTCTCTCAACTCATCGAGAGTAAAAGTGATCGAAGAAATAACTTTTGCTTTCGTTTGGCATGACACAGATAAACCACGACGCAACAAACGAAGCACAACTCAGTCAAAGAAAAAAAAAAAAAAACAAAAACAACAAGAAATAAAAATAATTCAAGTAATAAGCCCGGACCATAAACTCTTTGCTCCAATGTTCGTAAGCTTACTTAGTAAGCTATTGGAAAAGTCTTCAAAGAAGTGAGAGTTAATGTTGGATCCCAACGTTGGCCGCACATGGAAGTAACGAATGCATTCAGTATTACAGCATTATAAACAATAGCTTTCGCTTATTTAATAGCCAGCATAAAGAGCCAGCATGAGAGCAAGAGCGAAAATGAGTGCACACATAAAATCAAAACAAACTGGTGAGAGGTTTTTTTATAATTCTACAAGCCTATGAGAAGGCTATCACGGATAATCGCATGAACAAAAAGAAAAAAACCAACACTAACACCATTCAACAGGCTGTTTTATTTGGTATAGGAATCTCTTGTTTTATTTCCGATGAGGAAGGTAGTCCATGGTAGAAATTATAGCAGTTTTATAGTTATATGTAAATTCGAAATTGTGTATATATACAGTTTACAAAAGTTTACATGCAGTTAAAGAATTTGTATTTGCTCTAAACAATAAAATATGCATATATATGGTTTAGTTTTTATAAATTAATTAGAAAAAAAAAAGTATATACGGCCGTAAGTTCGGCCAGGCCGAAGCTTATGTACCCTCCACCATGGATTGCGTAGAAACTTCTATAGAAATAAAATTTTGACAAAAGTTTCTATAGAAATAAAATTTTGACAACATTTTCTATAGAAGTAAAATTTGAATAAAATTTTCTATAGAAATAACATTTTGATAAAATTTTCTATAGAAATAAAATTTTGACAAAATTTTCAAAAGATTTAAATATTTGACAACATTCTCTATAGATTTAAAATTTTGATAACATTTAAATTTTGACAACATTTTCTATAGAAGTAAAATTTGAATACAATTTTCTATAGAAATAAAATTTGACAAAATTTTATATAGGAATAAAATTTTGACAAAATTTTCTATAGAAATACAATTTTGACAAAAATTTCTATAGAAATAAAATTTTGCTAGATTATTTTTGGCTCGAGTGGCAACCATGATTATAAACCGATATGGACCAATTTTTGTGTGATTGGGAATCGGCTATATATAACTATAGACCGATATGGGCCAATTTTGGCATGGTTATTAGCGACCATATACTAACAAACACCACGTTGCAAATTTCAACCGGATCGGATGAATG